>NW_028234442.1:10136128-10161128 GCF_977035675.1 Penaeus japonicus
TTGTTATATCATTTATCAGTTAAACCAAATCAATGGTGTGAACTGTGAGGATGAAACGTAGTCTCCTTTCTTTCCTTCAATCCGACAATGTGATTGTATTTTTAAGGTGATTTAGTATTGTTATTTGCTATTCATGAGTAACATTCCTTAATTCCAGGAGCTCACGGCGATGGAAAAGTTTCCGCTCGTAGAATACAGAGACAGAGACAGTCGCGTGGTTTGGCGTTTCTCCACTCGTGCATGGTAAGACGCGCACATACAAGCATACAAGATACTCTGCACTCGCGCACACTATATGTAGATGCCTGGTTCTATATATTAATACCATGATAAAAAATCTAAATTAGGGATATTTGAATATATCAATGAACCGTGTACATCATTCCAGATCTTCAGTCTCTGTTGCACATTGGTCGTGGTGGCTCCCTTCCTAACCGCCTTTGCCAAGGGCCTCCAGCTATTCGGGAAACTTCTGCGCATGGCAGTGAGCCTCCCGAGGGCATGCGTGTATTTGCCTTGGTGGATAGCGCTGCGGGCACTGCGGGCCGTTATGCGTGTCACGGTGATTTCGCAGGTAAGCAATTCTATGGTGGTTCTTAGACGGAGCTTCTTAAGCCTCACTTTCGGGAATAATCTGCCTCACTTATTCAATTACACCTCTCGTGTCTAGAATTTTATATCGTTTTTGTTTGGTAAAGAACATCTTAACTTCTTGATGCTTCGCATATCATATAACAAAAACACTAAATACATTATTTTTATATTGAGGACGTAAGAAATGATACTGTATGTGACAAGTTAGTGTGTGAGAGACAGACAAATATACAAACTAACACGCTCAGTTGCACATCTACTATTGTGTGTGTTTGCGTGTATGTAATTAGTGTAACGTCATTTGTAATAAAAAAATAACTTTTTACCATCAGGCTCTGAAGAAAACGGAAGACACTGTTCCTCGACTAAGGGGCTTCATACAGAGCTATTTCACGCTGGAAGAAGAAAAAGAAGTGGAACTCAAATCTAGTGAACGCAGTTTTATCACCGACTCGGACGTTAGCGAGGAAGAGTATATAGATAGCAAGGAAGAGCATACAGATAACAAGGAAGAGCATATAGATAGCAAGGAAGAGCCTGACGAACAAACTACCCAAGAAGTGGTTGAAGATACCACAAACGTCGACGGGAACCAAGGTTCCGAAGACACTGCCGGATCCAACGGGGAAATGAACAGCCCCTCTGGGTACTCGCTTATGGCGAAGGAGTGGAATCCACTTTTATTGTATTTTTTCCTGTTTCTCAGTCTCTTTGGGATGATGTACTTGTACTAGATGCAAATGGAGAATAATATATTCGTTGACTACTAATTTTTACGACTATGCATGTTTCAATCTTTAACATAAAATGTTTTTACATGCACTGCCGTATATTCACGAGAGTAGCTTTTCCATTATAATTCACATTGTACATTTTCAGTTATGTGAATAGTACTCAACCTATTTTTGTCACTCTATCGGATATTATCGGCAGTGTATGTTGTTGAAATCTCAATCGATTTTCATGCAAAATACTTCTATCATTCTGACGCACTGGGGATGTGATCTCTCTTGAATGGGGATGCGATCTCTCTTGAAAAAAGCAGGAAGACTAATAAACGACTAAAACGTTTTATTTTAAGGCTAAGACAATATCTCTAAAACAAATGTATACATCAACCTTGTTAAAATGGAAATAAAAAAATATCACTCAACCAGACTACTTCTTCCCCCTGGCATGCTTCTTGTTCTTCCTGGCCGACTTTCCAGCAGATTTTTCCTTCGTACTCTGGCTCGCGCGTTGTGGCTTAGTCACCGCCTCCGCGTTTTCGAAGACTCCCTCTTTCTTGTTCTCCATTTCTTTCTTGCTCTCCATCTCTTTCTTGTTCTCCATTTCTTTCTTGTTCTCCATTGCTTTCTTGTTCTCCATTGCTTTCTTGTTCTCCATTGCTTTCTTGTTCTCCATTGCTTTCTTGTTCTCCATTTCTTTCTTGTTCTCCATTTCTTTCTTGTTCTCCATTTCTTTCTTGTTCTCCATTCCTTTCTTGTTCTCCATTCCTTTCTTGTTCTCCATTTCTTTCTTGTTCTCCATTTCTTTCTTGTTCTCCATTTCTTTCTTGTTCTCCATTTCTTTCTTGTTCTCCATTTCTTTCTTGTTCTCCATTTCTTTCTTGTTCTCCATTTCTTTCTTGTTCTCCATTTCTTTCTTGTTCTCCATTTCTTTCTTGTTCTCCATTTCTTTCTTGTTCTCCATTTCTTTCTTGTTCTCCATTTCTTTCTTGTTCTCCATTTCTTTCTTGTTCTCCATTTCTTTCTTGTTCTCCATTTCTTTCTTGTTCTCCATTTCTTTCTTGTTCTCCATTTCTTTCTTGTTCTCCATTTCTTTCTTGTTCTCCATTTCTTTCTTGTTCTCCATTTCTTTCTTGTTCTCCATTTCTTTCTTGTTCTCCATTTCTTTCTTGTTCTCCATTTCTTTCTTGCTCTCCATTTCTTTCTTGTTCTCCATTTCTTTCTTGCTCTCCATTCCTTTCTTGCTCTCCATTTCTTTCTTGTTCTCCATTTCTTTCTTGTTCTCCACAACTTCCTGTGTCTCTTTGTTTTCCAAACCGGCTTTCTTTTGATTGCTCTCTATTACTTCCTTTGTCTCGGTCTCGTTCTCTGTTGCTTCCTTTGTCTCGGCCTCGTTCTCTGTTGCTTCCTTGGCCTCGGCCTCGTTCTCTGTTGCTTCCTTGGCCTCGGCCTCGTTCTCTGTTGCTTCCTTGGCCTCGGTCTCGTTCTCTGTTGCTTCCTTTGTCTCGGCCTCGTTCTCTGTTGCTTCCTTTGTCTCGGCCTCGTTCTCTGTTGCTTCCTTGGCCTCGGTCTCGTTCTCTGTTGCTTCCTTGGCCTCGGCCTCGTTCTCTGTTGCTTCCTTGGCCTCGGCCTCGTTCTCTGTTGCTTCCTTGGCCTCGGCCTCGTTCTCTGTTGCTTCCTTGGCCTCGGCCTCGTTCTCTGTTGCTTCCTTGGCCTCGGTCTCGTTCTCTGTTGCTTCCTTGGCCTCGGTCTCGTTCTCTGTTGCTTCCTTGGCCTCGGCCTCGTTCTCTGTTGCTTCCTTGGCCTCGGCCTCGTTCTCTGTTGCTTCCTTGGCCTCGGTCTCGTTCTCTGTTGCTTCCTTGGCCTCGGTCTCGTTCTCTGTTGCTTCCTTGGCCTCGGCCTCGTTCTCTGTTGCTTCCTTGGCCTCGGCCTCGTTCTCTGTTGCTTCCTTGGCCTCGGCCTCGTTCTCTGTTGCTTCCTTGGCCTCGGTCTCGTTCTCTGTTGCTTCCTTGGCCTCGGCCTCGTTCTCTGTTGCTTCCTTGGCCTCGGTCTCGTTCTCTGTTGCTTCCTTGGCCTCGGCCTCGTTCTCTGTAGCTTCATTGGCCTCGGTCTCGTTCTCTGTTGCTTCCTTGGCCTCGGCCTCGTTCTCTGTAGCTTCCTTGGCCTCGGTCTCGTTCTCTGTTGCTTCCTTGGCCTCGGCCTCGTTCTCTGTTGCTTCCTTGGCCTCGGTCTCGTTCTCTGTAGCTTCCTTGGCCTCGGCCTCGTTCTCTGTTGCTTCCTTGGCCTCGGCCTCGTTCTCTGTTGCTTCCTTGGCCTCGGTCTCGTTCTCTGTTGCTTCCTTGGCCTCGGTTTTGTTCTCTGTGACTTCCCTTGCAACATTATTTTCCTGCATTTCCTTTAAGATTCCGACTAAATCGTGCTTGTGGACTGACAATAACCCTTGCTCCATGTTCTCGCGTCCGCTCTGTGCATTTTTCTCTAGACTTTCCTCACCTCGTCTCACGTTCTTCCCTGAATCGTCCTCCGCTTGATCTGGATTATTTGATGTGTGATCTGCCTGGGTATGTCCGTCGCCATCACTTGCATTCTTTGATAAAAAAAAAAAAAAAAAAAAAATCAGTTTTAACATATTCATGGAGACGTAAAGATGACTACCAAGAGGAATATTAGGAAAGATATCACCAGCATTGCAAGATACCAATTGAAAAAAAGAAAAAAGAAAGAAAAAAAAGAAAGATATGAGACGAAATGAAGGAGCCAGAGTTACCTTGCCTCTGCTTTCGTCAGGGTGTCTGATGCCTGAGGTCCACGCCAGCACGCCATCTAGCAGCTGACATGCCCAGGTATTAAAGTTGTCCATTCCAATGACTCTGTTGGCCATGGCCGTGGTGAGGTGTCCCAGGGTGCAAGCAGTCATTTCCACACCAAGTAGGGCCGCATCCACGTAATCATTGTGACCCTGGAAAGGATAGTGGAAGGATATCTTAATATTTTTCACAGTGCGAAACTGACAAGATCCGAGGGATGTGCGGTGTCCTTGTCTGCATGTCTGCTTGTATGATTACTTGGTGCCCCGATCCAGTTTGTGTCTGGGATTTTTCAGTGGAAGCGTTTTTCTAAAATTTCTATGCTGTTTTTCTTTATTTTGAGGACATTAGACATCAGTCTATTAACTTTTCTAAAAATACTGGGCGTCTTTCCGATGATTCGTTTTTAGTATGGATTAAGAAAGTCCAAAATCACGGTGAAATGAAGTATAAACTATTCTAAGAGTGTATACAGAATTAATATTTTATATACTTGAATGGATCTTTTCAGTTCTGCTTATTTTCTGTACAATAACTCTACAAATAGCACGTGCCCATTTCTGGAAGTTCCGGATGGGATTAAAAAAAAAAGAAGAAAAAAAAATGAGGCGGAGTCAATATGAATACCTATGATATGTAATATTTTTTCTTTAGTCTCCCTTAGACATTCTTAGATCTGTCGGAGTTCGGCCATGGAGGTATCTCTCCACACTCCACTGGTCGTGTCAATTCAAATAAAGGGCCAGCAAGCCAGATAGAACCATGTACTATAAAGACCACATGTAATGATAAATTATACTGGGTTTAAGTTACTGTAAATTCAAAACTCATATTTGCAACATTTCTCTTTCAGATCCAGTCTGTGTGGGTATTATAAAGGAATCCATTAAGGGAAAACTATATACATATATACTCAAATACATCCATACATGCATAAACACACTTATTTGTTTTTCGCTCAATTGCATCCTATGTTGGTAGTGTGAAGGAATCCACTATGAGGGAAATACCTGTTAGGATGCAAGTAAGGATACAATGAAATTGTGCGTGTGTGTGAGCGCGCGCGTGGGCGGGAATCTGCGTATATACATCACATAGAATATTATGAATAAATGTTCTTTCCCCTGAAGTGTAAGAATATAACCTTCAATGTGTTATGTTCCTAATCCATTTTATATATGAATACATCGTCTTTTTTGTACAAAACATTAAAGTCTGACGTAAAATTGTTTTTGCGATACCAGCTTTAACAGCAACAGACGTTTAAGACAGAATTACGCTCTATTTCGCATAAATTACATTCCTATCATATGAAAACATGAAAGTGTAATAATCGATATAATGATATATATCAACTATCATAGTGACCGCTACGATTTGGAAAACTTTGTTTACTGACATCTCAATGGTACAGTTTCGTTTAATAGGCAAACCCTTAATTACAAAACTAATCAAAATATTTATGACACGCATCTCTTGTGTCAAAGTATGACATTCAGATTTATCTAACGTCATGCAATAAATTAAAAGGGCAAGTTGACAAAATAGTATTGGACCTGCAGCTGGAGGACGAGTCAACATGACTATTATAGAAACCACAATATTGAACCCTATTCCAGAAAAGTACAAGAGCGGAGTAGATGTTGCTATACAAGAAAATACATCAGCCAAAATAGCAGGAAATACGTTGTCTCTACTCCAAGAAGAAAAGAAAAAGACAGACAGAAAGAAAATAAAAAAAACAAAGAAGCCCATTCCAGACACGGGTTTTACGGCAGTTCTCCTGGTCTTTTGCCTTTGTCAGGCTCATCATTTCGATACGACGGTCGTAAGGTGCGGAGGACAATGATTACCGTAATAATTCTTATACTTTTTTGTGCATTTGCCTTCGTCATCCATCCCCCAGACGAAGGACGTGGCAATCGTCCCAATACTTTGTTGAAAAGGCGGATGGACAACGCGAAAACCACGTAGCAAAAATGACTAGTCATATGCCTGACCGTTCCCCATTTTAATGCTGTAATAAGTAACAGCACATCAAAAAAGGAAGCAAAATGTATCTACAATCTAACAAAGCCGGTGGCAAATATCATCAAATGGAAAATGCGCAGTGAAATGCCCCTGTAATATAACAAGTCTGGTTGCTCTGTCTAACTGAACTGAAACGCAAACTTACCTTGATCTTTTGGAACAGCTGACTGGTAAGGCGGACAACGCTGGCTACTGAAGAACAGGCCAGAAGACGCTCCGTAAATATGGGCGTGGCAGACTTCCGTTCATTAGGCAGGCGAGGCTCCATCTTTAGGGAAAGAAAGTGTATGATTATTTTTTGAACATGAGATAGGATTACATAAAATTGACTGCGGAAAAAGGTATATATAATGGGGGAGGGGAGAGAGAGAGAGAGAGGGAAAAAGGGGAGGAAGGAAGGAAAGTGAAAAGATAGAAAGAAAGGGAGTGAGAGAGAGGTCTAACAGAGGGTGAAAAAGGAAAAGAAAGTGTGAAGGCGAGGCTGACAGACATTATTAAAGGGAGGATGAGAGAGTGAGAGATAGAGAAAGATAGGGAGAGGTCGAGAGAGAGGCAGAGACTATGGGAGTATATATTTACATACATACATACAATACATACATACATATATAAGTACGTATAAGTACGTATATGCACGTATATGTATGTATATATGTTTATATGTATATGTTTATATATATATATATATATATAAACATATGTGTGTGTATGTATGTGTATGTGTGTGTATGTATGTATATATACATATATTTATATGTATACATATATATACATATATATTTATGTATATACATATGTTTATATATATATATTTATATATTTATATATATACATATTTATATATCTATATCTATATCTATATACATAGATAAATATTTATATATATATATCTATATTAATACATACATATACAATATATATATATATATATATATATGCATACATATACAGAATATACATAAATATATATGTATGTATACACACACATATATATAGATATATATAAATATATATAGATATATAAATATAAATATATATAGATATATATATATACATATACACACAAACACATATACGGACTTACACAAACACCTCTCAGGAAAGAAAAAGACAAAATCCTGTAAATACAATACAGAGCGCAGTGACCCTCTTCGAGACAGGGCCTGAACAAGACAAGCGGTTCGGGAGAAGCCTTAGTCCATTATTAAGATTACGCCAAACCTCTCGGGGAAGGAAGGCAACCCAAGCCAGGCGGGTCTAGACGTAGGGAGAGAAGATGCAAGAGAGAATAGAAAAAAAAAGAAATCGAGAAATCAACTGTACTAACGGACGGGTTAGTCTTGGTTAGATTCTCTGTCGAAGGAGAAAGACATTGAAGAATATACAAATTCTTGCAAGGAGAAAGTTTATGTTTGTATGTTGATGCTATTATAGGTTTACCCTAAGTCCACTGCCAAGATTAACCTAAAACTCTCAGAAAACAAAGACGCATTCACAGACAAAACCATACAAACATAAACGCACTCATATTATGTGCACATGTGTATAAAATAATGTATGATATATAAGTACACATACATACATATATATACATATATACATACAAATATGTACCATAATAAATATATTTATAGATATACAGATATATATAGGATATATATACATAACATATACATATAGATATATATACATACACTATAATATACATATAGATACTTATATATTCTACATACCTATACATATAGATATATACATATACACTAATATTATCATTTAGTATACATAAACATATTTACTTACATCATACATATAGATATATACATATACATACTTATAATTATTACATAAAAACATATATATATATATACATTATATACTATAGATATATATATATACATTATATATAATACATATATTTATTACATTATATATATATACATACTTATACTTATACCTTATATACATACATATATATATACATTTATATACATATAGATATATATATACACTATACATACTTATTAATGAATAGTATATATATATATACATTTTATACATACATATACATATACATATATATATAGATACTTACATATACATATACAATTATATATTATATACATAATATACATTATAGATACATATATTTATATATACATTATACATATAGATATATTATATATACATACTATATCAAATATTTCTAATCATACATATATATATATTCATACATATACATATATATATATACACATTATATATATAACAGTATATTTCAATTATTATATACATATATATACATTATATATTCTACATATAACATACATATACATATATATATATATATTATCTATAAACTACATACATATACATATATATATTTATACATTATATACTATATATAACTGACATATACCATATATATACATACATATATATTATATACATACATTATACATTATTATATATATACATATAACCATATATATACATATACATACATATATACATATAGTATATAGTACATATATACATACATATTCTTATACATATATAAATATACATATATATCAGATATACATACATATATATACATATACATATTATTATATATACAATATATATACATATCAGATATATTTATATCATACATATGATATACATATATACATATACATTATATACATATGACATACATATATACATATTACAACATATAATACATATAAACATATATATATCTATTTATATACATATTAATACAATATACATATTGATATATATAGATATACTAATATATTACACATATATACATATACCATATATATTATACCATATACTATACAACCATTGGATATATATATATATACATACATTACTTATACATATAGATTATACAAATACATATATATACAATATACGTATACCTATATATACATATATCAATACATATCTATACATATATATTATATATATATATACAATTTAACCACAGTACATAATATACATATATACATACATATATATACATATATACACATATCCATACACATATATACATTCCATATACATAACATATATATCCAGTATATACATACATATACATATATGCATACATAATATACATATATACCTACATATATATACATATATACATAGCAGATATAAACATATATACATACATCTATAAATATACATATATAACATGATATATTTACATACATACATGCATAGATATATACAAATATACCTACCATATATAAATATACAAATATACATACATATAGAGATCAAATATATTTACATATATATATAAACATATACCATAAATATATATTACATACATATCCATACTAATTTATACAAATATACATTACATATATATATACATATATATACCATATCCATATATAAATAGGATATCCATATATATAACCATAAAACATATCATATACATTATATATATCATATATATATAAATTAGATATATAAACATATATATATATATATAATTCATATATATACATATTCCATATATATATATAGACAACAGTGATACCTTCATATTCATATAGATATCCAGATATATATAACATATCCTTATATATATACATATATATATATATATACAATATCCATATACATATATAATACGTTATAACTATATACCATCATATCCAGTTAATACTTAGTATTACATCTATCCATAATACATAGATATATACATAATCCATAATATAGCATATAAGAAGATATACATAGAAATATACATATCCATATGATAACATATACATATACTATAGATACATATACATATATATATATATCCACATATAGAGTATACATATCCATATATATATATACCATATAAATATATATAGATTGTGGAGTGATATATATATCAGATAAAAGAGATATATATATAACGTATACATAATATACAATAAATATATATATACTCAGATATATATACATATATATAACAAATATATATATATATACATATCCATATATATACGATATATATTATATACATAACATATATATAGATATTATATATATATATATACATATATATACATACAAATATATACATATCCATATATATACACAAATATACATATAGATATATATATGTATAGACATAATAATATATAAATAACATAGCTATATATATACATATACATATCCATATACATAAACCTATATCACATATATCCATATCCATATATATACATATACATATCATATATGCAATATACATATACATATCCATATATATACATACATATCATATATGGGTGCAAATACATATATACCTATACATATCAATATATACATATTTTATATACATATACACATGTATAATCCATATACATATACATATATACATATACATATACATATAATACATTGATACATATACATATATATACATATACATATAGCATATATATATATACATACATATATAATACATATACATATATATATATAATCATATACATATATGATACATATATATACATATCCATATACATATATTATATCAATATATACAGATACATATACATATCCATTTATACATCTATACATATACATATACATATATATAGTACATCCATATACATAATATCCATACATATAGATTCATATCCATATATATATATATCATATCCATATATACATATATTCATATCCATATATAAACATATATACATTTCCATATATATAAAACATTATACATAACCATATATATACACATTATACATATCCATATATATACATATAGATATCCACATATATATATATACATATAACATATCCATATATATATATACATATACATACATAGACATATACATATATATACCAATATATATATATATACATATACATATATATATATATACATATCCATATACATATACATATACTATAGATACTATATACATATACATATTGATATATAATATATATACATATCCATTTAATATACATATATTTAATATACATATTATATATCATATATATATATATATATTATACATACAAATATACATATAATATATATAATATCATAAATTATATATACATATACAAATATTTATACACATATTACGAATATATATACATAGACATAAATATATATATACATATACATATACATATACATATACATGTAATATATATGTCATATTATACATATTCATTATATATATACATATACATATTTAATATATAAAATATACATATAGTATATATACATATACATATTTATATACACATACCATATTTATATACCCACACCCACACACACACCCCCACCCACAGCACACACACACGACCCACACCCACAAACACCCACACCCACACACACACCCACACCCCAACACACACACACAGCCGTCCCACTGCCCACACTCACCCACTCACATCCCCACAACCCACACACAAACACCCCACAACCACACCACACACACCACCCACACCCTCCACACACCCTCACCCACACACACACACTCCCCCCCCCAAACCCTCTCCAACACCCAAACACGCACACCCACACGTCCCATCCAACCACCACCCCATCCACACACCCCACACCCACCTCCACCACACCCAACACCCAATCAGGAAACACCCACACCCCTCTTACCACCCACACACACCATCACCCAAACACACACCCTCTCACAAACCCACACACCCCACACACACCAACACACTCTCAAGACACCCACTACGCACTCCAACACACACCCACATACACCACACTCACATTCTCTAACACCCTATACACACATCTATCACAAACCCACACCCTCACTCACCCACTCCAAACACACCCTCCCCGACAATCTCCCAACCCCACCCTCACCCCACACCCACTCTCCAACGCCAACCTCCCCCACACCCACTCACACAACCAACACCAACACTCACCCCATCCAACACTCACCCTCTCCCTCATAACAAAAACCCACACGATCATACAAACCACAACACCTAACCCACTATACCACTCCAACTTACACAAAACCTCTCCCACTCACTACACACCAACTCTCTCACCCACTCAAATCCATCTCCCCACAAACTTCCCTCACCCCTCTCAACACCTACAATAAATATATATACATATCGATAAATATATATCGATAAATATATATAAATATCCATAAATATATATATATATATCCATATATATACATATCCATATATATATCCATATATATATATATATACATATCCATAAATATAGATATCCATATATATATACATATCCATATATATAAATATCCATATTTATACATCCATATATATATCCATATATAAAGATATCCATATATATACATATCCATATATATATAAACATATCCATATCCATATATATAAACATATCCATATCCATATATATAAACATATCCAAGCATATATATCCATATCCATATATATATACATATCCATATATATAAATATGCATATATATATACATATCCATATATATATATATACATATCCATATATATACACATCCATATATATATATATCCATATGTATATACATCAAAAGATATATATATATATAAATAGATATACATATATACACATATATATAAATCCATATATACATATCCATATCCATATGTATATACATTAAAACATATATTCATATATATGCATATACATATCCATATATATACATATCCATAAATATCTATATATAATATATATATAAACATATCCATATAATATCTATACATATCCATATATATATACATATCCAAATATATATATACATATACATATAATATAACATATCCATATATAAAAATTACATATATACATATTCTATAATGTATACATATCATATATATATATATATACATACCATATGTATATACATATCCATATAAAAATAACATTACTTATATAAATATATACATATCCATATATAAATATATACATATCCATATATAAATCTCTAAATATCCCTATAATAAAAAATATGGATATCCATATATAAATATATGAATATCCATATATAAATATATGAATATCCATATATAAATATATAAATATCCATATATAAATATATAAATATCCATATATAAATATATAAATATCCATATATAAATATATAAATATCCATATATAAATATATAAATATCCATATATAAGTATATAAATAATACCATAAATAAGTATAATAAATATCCATATATAAGTATATAAATATCCATATAAAAAATATATAAATAACAAATAAAAATATATAAATATTATCCATATAAAAATAATATAAATATCCTATATACATATATAAATATAAAACTAACCATTATATAAATATATAAATATCCATAAATAAATAATAAATATCCCAATATAAATATATAAATATCCATATATCAATATATAAAAACCATCATATAAAAATATCAAACTATCCAAAAATACATATATAAATATCCAATAATAAATAAATAAATATCCATATAAAAAAAATAAAAATATCCATATATAAATATATAAAAAATCCATATATAAATCTAATAATATCCAAATATTAAATATATAAATACCGTTTTTTGATATATACATCTATAAATATCCATATAAAATATATAAATATCCATATATAAAACTATAAATATCCAAATATTAACTATATAAATATCCATATATAAAAACATAAATCTCCATATATAAATAAATAAATATCCAAATATAATATATAAATACCATATATTAAATATATACTCTACCATATATTAAATATCAACAAATCCATCTATAAATATATACATATCCATCATATACATATATACATAACCCAATATACATATATACATAGTCCATATATAATAAAAACATATCCAATATATATATATCCATATACATATATATATACATATATATACTTATACAAAAACATACATATATATATACATATACATATATAATAACATATACATACATCATCTCCATCTACATACATATAAATATATACATATACAAACATATCAATATATAAACATATACATAAACAAACATATATAAATACCAATACATACATAAATATATATATACATATATCATAAACATACACTATATACAATACATAAAACATACCTAATAATCTATTAGTACAACTACATAATACAAAAACCATATATATATACATATACATATAAATACATATACATAACATACATATATAGATACAAATACAAAAAATATACAAGATATACCTAATACATATCTAGACATAATACATATACATACACAATATACAATATAAAAACACATACCCTATATATACCCATAATACATATACATATAAATACACATATAACAATATACAAAATAAATACACATATACAAAACCAAAAATATACACATATCACCATATACAAAATAAACACATAAACTAACATATATAACACCTATACAACCATGATAATAAACCCATAATACATATACATATCTCTACACGCCCTACCTCAACATATTAAACACATATACATATAGCATATATACCCATTTCCATATACCTATCAAGACCCCTAAACCACTATATATAAACCCCACATATACAAATATCTATATATACATCTAATCAACAAATATATACACAATACATAAATATATATACATAAACCTATATAATAAACAATACACCTCCACCACTACAACAATATAACTACTCTAAATATCAATATACCAATCTAAATACATCTATACACAAATTTATACACAAAAATATCTACCACTAAATAACACATATATATATACATCAACTATATATCTACTAAATACATATACATATGACATATCTATATCCCTATACCAAATATATAAACCATATACATCATAAATATACATATACATACATATATATATACAGATATAACATATATTATATATACATTAAAATATATATAAAATATATTATATATAAATACATATATACATATATAACATATATAACAAATATATACATATATAATATATATACATATAAAACCTATATATATACATATATACATATATAATATATATATAAAATATATATACATATATACCATGATATATATATATATACATATATAATAATATATATAAATATATATACATATATAATATATATATTACTATATATATATATATAAATATATATCATAATATACTATTATAATAAAATATATACATAAATAATATATATTATATATACATATATATAATATATAATATATATATATATATTATATATATATATAATATATATTAAATATGATATATATTATATATAAAATTATTTAAATAAAACATATATATAATAAATATAATAGAATAATATAAAATATCTATAATAAGCGTTATATTCCCTTTGTTAATATATAATTTGTAATAAAACTACAAAAAACACAAAAACCCAAATACCAAAAAACACAAACACAAAAACACTCCTATATATTATTAATTAATAATATTATTTATAATATAATACATTATAATATAGTAAAATAATTTTTTTCATATATTAATATAAAAATATAAATAATAAAAAATAATATACAATATATATAATAAAATATAAAATATATAATATAAATAAAAAATATATATATATATAAAAATATATAAATAATATATATATAATATATTATAATAATACTAAAAATATAAATTAACCCAAAAATTAAACATATAAATATATTTAAAATTTTTATAATAAATAATAAAAAATAATAAGTATAAATTTAATAATTATAATATATAAATATAAATTAAATATCCTATACAAATATATATCATATATATAAAATAATTATAATTAATAATATAAATAAAATTAAAATACAATATATTATATACATATTAATATATAAATAAATAATATATAAAATATATAGTAATAATAAAGGACATAAAAATAATATAAATAAATATATAAAAAATATATAATATACAAATAACTATCTAAAAATATGTATATTAATTATATATATTTATATAATTATAATTAAATTATATATATATATATTATAATAAATTTGTTGTTTATTTTTTTTGTTTATTTTAAAAATATATGGGTATAATATATATTATTAATTATATATTATATCTATATATGTATATCTTTAAAATCTTTAAATATTAATATAATATATATTTTATATATTTATACTATATGTATAATTATAATATATTATTATATAATTTTTTAATATATTATATAATTTATATATAATTATATATGTATATATTATGTATATTTAATAATATTATTGTATATACTATAATATTATTATTATATATAAAAGTATATATTTATATATTTATAAATTATATATATATTAAATAAAAAAAATAAAAAAAAAATTATAAATAAATGTAATATTATATATTTTAATAATATTTATTTATATAATATAATAATTATATATAAAAACATATATTAATATATAATATATATACTATATTATATATATAAATAAATATATATAAAAAACAAAATTATAATATATATATATATAATATAATACATAATATAACATTTATATATGTTCCAAAAAAAACAAAAACAAAACCAAAAACAAATACAAAATATATAAAAATTTAATATAAACTATATAATATATATATAAATAATATAACATATAAAAACACACCCCCACACACCCCCCCCCCCCCCACCCCCCCCCCCCCCCCCCCCCCCCCCCCCCCCCCCCCCTCCCCCCCCCCCCCCCCCCCCCCCACCCCCCCCCCCCCCCCCCCCCCACCCCCCCCACCCCCCCCCCCCCCCCCCACCCCCCCACCACACCCCCCCCCCCCCCCCCCCCCCCCCCCCCCCACCCACACCAACCCACCCACCACCCACCCCCCCACACCCACCCCCCACCCCCACCCCACCCACACCCACCCCCCCCCCCCCACCCCCCCCCACCCAACACCCCAACCACCCCCCACCCCCCCCCACCCCCCAACCCCCCAACCCACACCACCCCCCCCCCCCAACAACCCCCCCCCCACACCAACACACAACCCCCCCCCCCCCCCCCACCACCAACCCACAACCCCCCCACCACACCCCAACTCCCACCCCCATCACTTCCCACCCCAATCACCAACACAAATCACACATAAACCCAACCACTCCCACCCACAACAACACATAAAATAATCCCACCCCCTATTCAAACATACTAACTATCCCCTTAAAAAAACAAACCACACCACAGGGTAAACCACACCCACACAACACCATCACACCCACACCCAAAAACACCACCCCTACCCCCTAACCAACCACCCCCCCATCCCACCCCATACACAACCCCCCCCAACCCCCCACTCCCACAAACACCCAAACACCAACACACACCACACCCCCCCAACACCACACCCCACACACACCCCCCAAAACCCAACAAACCAAACCCCCCAACACCAAAAACCCCACCACCCCTCAACCCCCTCACCCCCACCCACTCCACCACCCACAACATACCATCCCCCACCCACACACACACCCACACACACCCTCTCACATCCCAAACACACTCCCCCACAAAGACCCCACTCACCCCAATCAGACACACATGACACCCACACATTCACACACACACCACTCATACACCACACATGAACACACTTACTAACACACACAGACACACATATACACATACACACACAGACACATACACACATACCACATACACAAATCACACACACAGACCACCCACACAACAACATACCCCAACACAGACCACACAATACCCCCCACACAGACACCCCACACATACACACATACACCCACACATACCACCCACACTCCAACATACACCCACAAATACACCCACACTTACACACATACCCCAAACATACACACATAAACCACACATACACACACATACACACAGACACACACTAGCACACACATACACACAACATACACACACATACAAACATACACAGCTCATACACACATACACACACACACATACACACATACACCATACACACACCCACACCACGACCCAACACACACACACACATACACACCCATACCCCACAATACATATACATATGCATACATAGTACACAAATAAATATATTACATATCTATACACAGAAACCAAATATACTATGTAACTGTATATCTCCTGTATATGAAATATAAATAAAGTATATATATGTATATAAGAATCTCATCATCAATTTACATTCAATAACTCTTTCTCATATCGAATATCACTGGTATATATATGTATAAATATCCAACAATAAACATATATATACAAATAACCATCTTACAACAATCTTACCATATTCTATACAAACAATACAATCTATCAACTACATTTAAATCTCCATCTAAACCCAGATAACTATACAAAATTATATAAACATCTAACCCTAAATATATATACCTCTAACCCACTATTAACCATCTATCCGATCTCAATTTCCATATAAACCTCCATCACCCCACATATCTATAAAAAATACATATAAACAAATCTCTACCACTATATCTCCCTATTACAAATCACTATACAAAACATACATCTATATACATATCTACATCTATATACATATATCCCTTAAAATATTACAATATATACATATTTATAATACTATCTATATTTATTCCATAAATCTGTATACATCTATACATATATATACATAAACCTCAATCTCCATCTATCCCCAAAATCCAATTCTCTACAAATATATACCTTACAATATAACTCACCTATATACCCCAATCTACTCCACACATCAAACATCTATCCCCATAACTCTACCAATATCTCTTAAATGTATATATCCTAAATTAATAATATCGATGAATTTATACAATACAAAACATATAAATACCTATATATATACCAATCTAACCCTACTATCTATATACATCAATAAACCAATCTTCAATAACAGACTATATCTACATCTATCTCTCATATCAATCATCTCTATATCTACAAATCAATCCAGAAAATAAACCTCTATTCTATAAAACATATATCTCTACATAACTATATACCTCTCTATACCTATCTATAACAAATCAATACATATATCACCCTATAACCTAAATACCACTATAACAAATAATACCTACTATACATCTAAATATCACCTATAACCATCTATACACCAAAATACTTATCTCCCAACAATCCCTCTCACAACATATCAACACATATCAACCAAATACACCCCAAATCTCCAAAAAAATACCAAACTAAACCATCTAGCCAAATCTAATAATCCCTAAAAATACAACTATCCCTATATATGCATATTACTACATATCTAAACACTAAATAACATATATATCACATATATATACATATATATAAACATATATATACATCAGTAATATAACATATATACATATATATATAACATATATACATATATAAATACATATCTACAATATATATACATATAATATAATACATAATATACATCTAAATACATTATAATCCATATATACCTATATATACAAAAAATATCCCAATATACATATATAAAACATATATATATCATGATATATACATACATAAATATTACACATATATATACATACCTATAATACATATATATATTACAATACATCTAATACATATAATAAAATATATATACATATATATACATCTATACAAAAATATTCATATATACAATATATACATATATACATATAACGTTATCCATCTATATCTATATATATCATAATACTATATATTCATATATACATATTCATAAATACATATATATTCATAAATACATAATATCATAAATACATATAATATTCATATAAACATATCATTCATTATATACATATCTATCTATAAAATACTATACAAATATCTATAATAAATAACATTAAATATATACATATATATATAATAAATTACGATATATATATAATAATATATATAATAATCTATACAAATATAAATATTATCTATATAACTCCATACATATCTATATCATATATACATATTTATATAAAATAAACATATAATATATATACATAATATATCGATCATATATATATAGAATATATACATAGATATATATAGAATATATGGATATATATATAATCTATAATATATTAATATATAATATTAATATATAATATATAATAATTATAATATATAATAAAATTATATATAATATAGTAATAATAATAATAAATATATGTACATATATATTATATGTAATATATAATTTTTTTTAATATATAAATATATAATTATGTAAATATTTAATATATAATATATTATATATAATATATTAATATAAAAATATGTAAAATACATATATTACATTATTACTTATATACATATTATATATACATATATACATATATGTACATATATACAATAATATACATATATAACAAAAATATAAAATAATATATAAATATATACTAAATTATATACATATATACATACATATATATACAGATACATATATATACATATATCAATAATAAAAAATATATACATACATATATAACAAAATAATACATAATATACATATACAAAACATATATAAACATATACTTAATAATATAATATATACAAACATAATACATATACAAATATAACATATATAAAATATAAAATATAAAATATATACAATAATATAATAAACAAATAAAACATAATAATACATATATATATACAATAATATATACATATATATAAATACATATATATATACATATATACAAATATCTATAATATATCCTATATATATATAAAATAAAATTATATTTACATTTTAAAACATATATATATACATATATACATATATATATACAATATAATACATATATATACAATATATATGTTATATATATGTATATAAAATTCTAACTATATAACATGTAATTTCCTAATTTATCTTAAATTATACATTGTAATTATTAAATAAAACAGATAACTATTATATTATATCTTATATATCATTCTTATATATGTATAATGTCTAAATTCTGTAAATATGTATTTTATTATAAATATATATATTACATATTTTTTAAATTAATACATAAAAATTTATAAAAATATAATTAAAAATAAATGTATACAAAATATAAAATCTTATAATATACATCTCTGTAAAAAATAGTAAACTATGTTAACATATATGTAATATATACATAAATTTACAAATTCATATTTCATATATACATATAAATTCATATATACATATATTACTTTTATGTACATAATATAATATAAATATAAATATATACATATATTACATATATAATATATATATACATTTTAAATTTAAGTTCATATATACAAATATATAAAATAAATATAACAAATATACATATAATACATATAAACATATATCAATATAAAATCCTATATAACATATAAAAAATACATAAAATACATAAATATATAACAAATTAATCAATATATACTATAACATATATATATACATATAGACATAAATATATATAATAAACATATAAAATATAAATATATACACATATATAATATACAAATATAAACATATATACATATATATATACATAAATAAATAACATATTAAAATATAAACATATCTATATACATATATATATCATATATAAACATAAATAGAATACATATAAATATACATTATACATATATATAAAATATATACATATAATATACATATTTTACATAAATATAATTAAATAATATATATATAATATATAAAATATATATACATATATAATATATATAATACATATATATATACATTTAAATACATAAATATAATATATACAATGTATATATATGTATATATATTATATATGTATAATATATGTTAGATATATTTTTAAATATAATGTATATAGTTATAAAATATTAAATATGATAAAATGTATATAATCACATTAATAATTAGATAATAAGTTATATAACATAGTATATTATTTTGTATATAGGTAAAATATATATGTATATAATTATATGAATAATGTTAAATACTATTTTAAGTATATTTATATTAACTATATTATATAATATATAATAATTATACATATATCAGTTACATCAAATATAAATCATCTAAAAAAGTTTAATTATATCACATTATATCCAATAAATCTAAAATTATAAATATCTTATCCATATATATACATATACATATATAACATATTACACATTATATAAAAATTATAAACATAAATAACATATATCCCATATATATACAAATGAACCATATCTATACATAAATTCATATATATAAAAATTATACATATATAAACATATATACTATTATAATACCATTATAAACATATAAATACATATAATACATATATAGGGGACGGGGGGGGGGGGTGGGGGGGGATAGGGAGGGGGGGGGGGGGGGGGGGGGGGGGGGGGGGAGTTTTCTTATAGGGGGGGGGTGGGGCATATATATAATATTATTAATAATATATACATAATATATACATATATATAAACATATTTACATATATTTTCTATAACATTATAATAAAATAATATTATTATACTAATTTTAAAAATACAATATTTTCAAAATACATATTACAATATAACTAAAATATAAAAACAAAAAATTTTAAAAAAAACATATAAAAACAAATAACATATCAAAACTAAACAAACTTACCATAATTTAAATAAATAATATCTTTAACAATATAAATATCCAAAATACAACAATAAAAAAATAAATACCAAATCCTATTAACCCCCAAATACCCCCCCAACAAATACAAAATATACAATAACAAATTACCCCAATATCATATTCCCAAACTTACCAAATCCCAATATACAAAAAAATTTAAATTTATCCATTTTCCCAAAACAATAAAATAACCCCAAAAAAATACCCAAAACAATTCTTAAACAATATAACCCAATACCCCCCCACCCCTTAACAATACTACCCCAACAAATAACCCCCACAACCCATACCCCCAAAACCATAATTAACAAAACCCCCAACATCCCCCCAATACCCCCCCCCCAAAAAAAAAATACCCCCCCAAACCTTTATTTTACCGACCCCCCTAATAACCATAAATACCCCCCAAATAACATTATACATTTACATACTATAACATTACTATAACCCAATTCTAAATTATATTTTTATATTACCATTTTTATTTTCTTACCATTTTCCTGAATATATTCCCATATACCCATTTCCCCAAACATATAAAGACTGCTTTATATTGCTGCAAATAGAAGAAATCTAATATTTATTTTCGTTGGAAACCTTAAGCATCTGAGTTAGCACCCCTCCTACCCCCTACACCCAACAGGCTTGGGGTACCCTTGGGAAAACGGTTAATTTTGGGCGAGTGAAGTACAAATCATTAAAAAAGTAGTATATTTCTATCTAATGTGAAAAATAAAAATGCAAAATGGTTTTCTAACAAGGGAGTAACCCGCGTGGCGTACCGTGTGCACAGCGGTCGCGATTTTCGGGAAAAATTTTACATGCGCGATTTTCGGGACATTTTGGGGGTTTTGCACAAGCCCGCGGATTCAAGAACAATAAGTTATATGATGACGCTGTGTTTAGCCTGTTAATCTGAGTTGTCTATAGATCAACTTAATCTTTTTTCGATCGATGGCTCTTCCAAACATATGCATTTTAGGTAAAACAAAAGCGCATCACCCGATTGTTTATCAAAGCCAGATAAAAGTCAAAAGAATTGCTGCGAGTTTATTTCCATATCAATAAGCGTCTTAGATTCCATCAGCCTATCGATTCCACAGAGTAAATTTGGCATGAATCATTTGTTGTACTTGTTCCTGGTTGTTTACCTAATAACCGTTCCACAACCAAGGGGGTTGGAATTGAAGTGTGCACTCCATCAAAACAAACATGAAAGGGTTCATGCTGTTATCATATCTTCCTTAATTTGTGTATCTATATACTGTGGATATGTGTGTATCTGCTATAAATATTATGCATATTGTATGTATTTTTTATTATATACTTCTGCTTTACGTACCTGATTACTGTTACCACTTTACTTGCTTTAAAAAAAACTCGTCAGATGGTAAATAAACATAAGCGGAAAATCCACCTTTTCCCAAAATGATTTATAATGCACATTTAAGCCAATGATGCCATACATAACCAAATGTAAATATCTATCCCCAACGTTATGCATTTGTAACAAAGACTCCATCAAAAATCTGCATTTACTCGTTTCCGTCACTATTGCAACATGCACATGATTCTGTCACGGATTTTCTACCATTGTTCCTATATTTTTTTCCGCATCTGCCGCGATTTGGCAACGATGCTGACACCCACACCCCACTGAATATCATCTGACACCATTTCTAGGGTGGGTGGTTTTTGGGTGAATTCCACGTGCAAATTGCATTCATATTTACATTCTGACAACCATACCTTTTTCTCGCAGAATAACAGTCAGCTCACCGATACCTCAACATCCAAACTAAACGGAGAGCTTGGGCAGTTAATGGCGGGCACGAGCGTTAACAGCTCTACGCGCCTTTCGGAACGAGCTGTTTGGTGATTAATTACTTGCGTCTATTTATGTTTTAGCCTCTAGGACATGTCCCAAGTTACTATTTTTAGTTCACTGGCAGACGGAAACCTTGCAAAGTGGTAAGACGTTTAGCAGCGCAGCTCTCCTTAAAGAATCTCGGCTCTTCGGAGATCTGTAAAGGGAATATCGGAGAGGAAATGCCAAGGGAAGAAACGGAACTACCTGCCACAATCGTCCAACGAAAGCAATAATTGGCATTCCTAGCATTTCGGTCATGGAATGGCGCTCGT
>NW_028234442.1:10166128-10168628 GCF_977035675.1 Penaeus japonicus
GGAGAGATATAGAGATAGATAGATAGAGAGTGAGATAGACAGATAGAACAGATAGGTAGATTGAGAGAGAGAGAGGGTGTGTGCTAGAGAAACTTTAAAAACTAATTAGCTACATCTACTTTCCCTATTCTCAAGTCATATTCCAGGACGCAATTTAAGCAGACCTCCTGCGGGCAGAATGCAGCGCAGAACTACCGTGTTTAATTGCCTGAAATAAGCTCCCTATATGTATTTTGTGCCTGAAATAAGCTCCTTATATGTATTTTTTGCTTGAATAACCTCCCTATATATGTTATTTGCTTAAAACAACCTCCCTATATGTGTTTTTGATTGAAATTACCCCCCTAGATAGCTGGAAATCGCTCACTCAGCCCATGACAACCCCAGGTCTTTGTTTCGCCCAATGAGCTTGGTTTTCAGCCATTTTAGCGTAGTTGGCAAGCGTAGTTGTCATTTTGGCATTTAGTTCGGGACACTAATATTGACTATTTATTTATAATTGGTCATCCTCCCATTTGGCAGGTAAATGAATTGAACAGCTGCATTGCAATCCTGTCCTAAACTACCTTGTCACAATACAAAATAATAAACGAATTGGCATCAAGTACTTGTCATACCTACCGAGGCCGACATGATTCAGTATACGGCGAGCTCTTGAAGAGTAAACAACCCTGGTGGGGCCTCTCGTGATTTTGAAATTTTGTGACTAGGCTTAACCGTAGAATATCGAAAATGAACTGATGAATATTCTGAAACATATACCCTGGGAAGTTACTCGTATTGGTGAATCAGTTTGACTTATTATTTTTTTTAGGATTTTAATAAGATAAATGATTATATGGTAAAATTTCCGAATAACGCCGCGTTACAAAATACCACAAAAGTGGTATCGATGGATTCCTCTCAACCTGTACTATTCATATATAATGGAAATAATGCGATAGTAGGGGAGGGCATGAAGTAGATCAGGGAAATTGCGGGGTAAAGTATGAATTCCGGCCATATTTCGTTTGCAAAATCGTAACCCAATTACCTACCAAACTTGCCTAGTTTTGAAGTTAGCCCTAGCCAAGGGGGGCTTTGCCCCCCTGGACCCCCCCTTTTAATGCACTTTGTGCTACGTCGTGCTACTTCAGTACCACGAAAAGCTTAACCCAACTACCTACATCACTTTGCCTAGTTTTGAAGTCAGCCTGTGGACCTCCCCTATTCAGGGCACTTCGTGATACTTATGATGCGTAATTAGTTCTGTAGATGAAAATGCCGCGACCACGAATAGCCTTCACACTGCGCCATGATGACAGCAACTGAGTCTTCGTCTCATATATTCCTCAGAACAGGAAACTAGGACCGATAATGACGCGACCACTCAATAGAGGGCACTCTATAATTATACTGTAAAAAATGGGAAATATTGCTCCATCTATCGAGAGAACATAACAGCGCATGCAGGTAATTAATTTGTGGTTTCCAGTCCACAGCTTGTTGCTAGCCGTAAATACGTAAACAGTCATGTTTGAATTTCAGGGCGAGGATGGTGGTTTTCGGGGTATTTTGCACAACGTATGTGGCACGAAGTGCCCTAAAAAGGGGGGTCCAGAGGAGGGGGCGAAGCCGCCCTTGGCTAGGGCTTAATTAAAAACTAGACAAAGTTAGGTAGGTAATTGGGTTACGATTTTGCAAGCGAAATATGCCCCGAAGTAGGACGAGGTAGCACGAAGTGCCTTAAAAAAAAGTCCCAGATTGTTGGGTTCAGAGGTGGAATCGCGCATTATTTCCACTATATATGAACAGTAGAGGTTGAGAGGAATCCATCGATACCACTTTTATGGTATTTAGTGATGTGGCGTTACTCGGACAATTTACCATATATATAATATTTTTTTCTTCCAGAAATGGCACCGAACTCGAGTGATGTCGCACCAGCTTCAAACGGCTTTCTTGAGAGAGTCCTGCTGTTGCCTGCGCTCAGTGATGCCTTTACGCTCGTCTCCAACGCCTACCAAACCACCCAGGTATGTTTTCCCGAGTATAGGGCCTTTTATTAGAATGCCTACACCTCTGTCTGCGTCTGTCTCTGCCCCCCCCCCTCTCTCTCAGCTGTCTCTCCTCTCACTCCGTTCCTCTCTCTCCTCTCTGCTCTCTCTTCCATCTCCTTCTGGCCTACAGTCTCGTCCCCCCCCCCTCCCTCTCTCTCTCTCTCTCTCTGCCTCTCTCTGCCTCTCTCTCTGCCTCTCTCTCTGTCTGTCGGTCTGGTTCTGCAATTTCACATCATATGCAGATGCCATCCTCATTCAGGTCTTTGATAGGGGGGGGGGGGACTATGTTCTCGGGAGATTTAGCCCTCTTTTGGCTTCATAATCGATCCTCTTAAAACCAAGCATATATACAGGCCTGGTCAACTGCCTTGTACACCCAGATTGAGTGGACAGGTTATTGCAAAGATTAACTTACACACATATATCGTATCACCCATTATATAAGTAACAGATATGTTGTC
>NW_028234442.1:10176128-10186128 GCF_977035675.1 Penaeus japonicus
AACACAAAACACACAAAAACACAACACACAAACAACAAACAACACACAACACACACACACAAAACCACAACACAACAAACAAAAACACACAACACACAACACAACACAAAAACACAAAACACACAAACACACACAAACAAACAACACACAACACACACAAAACACACACACACACAAAAAACACACAAACACACACACCACACAAAACACCACACACACACACACATACACACACAAACACAACAACACAAACAACACAACACACCACAAACAACACACACACAACACACACACACACAAACACACAAAACACACGCACACAAACAAAACAAACACACAAAACACACACAAACAAACACACAAAACACACAAACACACAAAACACACAAACAAACACAAACAAACACACACAAAACACACAACAAAAAACAACACCAAACACACAACACACAACACACACACAAACAACAACACACAACACACACACACACCCAACACACAAACCACACAACACCACACAACCAAAAAACACACACAACACAACACACACAAACACACACAAAAAACACACAACACACAACACACCAACACACACACACACAAACACAACACACAACACAAACACACAAACAACAACACACACACAACCAAAAACACACACACCACAACACAAACAACACAAACAACACAAAAACACCCCAACACACAAACCACACCACACCACAAAACACACACACACAAACAACACAAAAACAACACACACAACACAACACACACACCAACAACACACACCAACACAAACACACACAACACACACACACACACACACCAAAAACACAACACACACACACAAACACACAAACACAAAAACACAACAACACACACAACACACAAACACAACACTACACACACAACACCACACACACACACACACACAACAACACACACAACACACACACAAACAACACAAACACAACACAACAAACATACACCAACACACACACAAAACAACACACACAACACAACTCCACACACACACAAACACCAAAAACAAACACAAACAAACACAAACCACACACAAACAATCACACTCACAAACACACACTCACAACACAAACACACACACACAAAACACACACATCAACTCAACCACACACACACACAACCTAACACACAACAAACACACACACACACACATAACCACACACATCCACTCTAAACACAACCTACATACACACACAAACACATTTTATATATATATTATTTTATATTTTAAATTATAATATATATAATTTATATATATATATTTAATTATATATATATATATAAAATAATTATATTTTTTTTATATATAAATATTATATATATAAATTATATATTTATAAATATATATATTTATATTATATATATTTATATATATATATAAAATAATTTTATATATTTTATTAAATATATATTATTTTATAATATATAATTTATAAATATATATTATATATATATATATTTATTATATAAATAATTTATATTATATATTAAACTAAATATATAAAAATTATTTTAAAAATAAAATATATTAAATATATATTTAAATAAATAAATATATAAAATATTTAAATATAAATTTATAATATAATAAAAATAATTTAAATATAATTAAAAATATATAATTATAAAAACAATTATATATATATATTTTTTATATTATAATTAAAAATATATATAATAAAAATTATATTTATCTATATATTAAATTTAAAAATAAATATATATATATATATAAATAAAAATTTTTATAAAAATATTTAAATAGATATTTTATATATTAATTAAAATATAATTATCTTATATTTAAAATATATATATAATTTAAATATAATTTATATAAATATTTAATATATTTTAATATAAATATATAATATATTTTAAATATATATTTTCTCACAATTTAATAAATATATTATATATCTAATTCAAATATATTTAATATATATAAATATAAAATAATATAAAAATTAAAAAACAATTAAAATAATAATCATATTTATATATATAAAATTAAAAATATATTTTAAATTTATATTATTAATTTATATAAATAATATTATATAAATATATATTAATATATATATAAATTTATAATATATATTATAAATAAAAATAATTTATTATATATAAATATATATATATTTATATTTTTATAAATATTTTTTATATTTATTATTTTTATTTTAATATTATTTATATTATTTATATTATTATATAAATTACTAATTTAAAAATATTAAACTATTTATATATTATAATATATTAATATATATATATATTTTATATAATAATATATTATATATATATATTTATATATATATATTTATATATATATATATATTATATTATATATATATTTATAAATATATATATATTTTTATTATATATATATATTATATATAAAATTCTAATTATATTTAAAATATATTTAAATATAAATAATATATTATAAATATATATAAATTTATATATAATATATATTTATATAATTTATATATTTATAAATATTTATATATATATTTATTAATATATATTTATATCTTTAAATATATATATATATTTATATAATCTAATTTTTTTATAAAATTATATTTATATAATATATCATATATAAATTATATATTTAAATAAAATATAATATAAAATTTAAAAATATTTTATATATTTATATATATAAATTTTTTAATATAAAAAATAAATTTTTTTAAATATATCCAATAAAATATATACTATAAAATTAAAAAAATAAAAAAAATAAAAAATATATATAAAAAATTATATAAAATATTAAAATACTAAATTAATATATTATTTAATTATTATTTTATTATATATATATTATAAAAATATATTAAATTTTATTATTAATTATAATAATATAAAAATTTTAATATTATAAATTTAAATCTTATAAATTTAAAAATATAAATTTAAAATTATAATATAAAAAAATATATATATATAAAAATATTAAAATATTTATACTTTAAATAATACTTATAAAATCTTAAATATTATAAAAATATATAAATTTTAATAAATATATATTAAATTATTATATTTATAATAAATTTTTTATATATAAATTATTATCTCTTATAAAAATTTAAATATATTAAATATTTAATATTATAAACATAAAATAAATCTTAAAATTAATCTACATAAAACTTTTATTATATAACATATAAAATATTTTAAATATTAATTTTTATCTATTATCAATTTTATAATAATAATAAATATAATATTTATTATATAAAATGAAAAAATTGTAAATTTAAAAAAAAGTATTTATTTATTTTATTTATTTATTCATTTAAAAATCATTATTATACAGTATAAAAACTAAATAAAATTAATATTTATATAGAAAAATTTGTGTAGTGTATGGATATGTATGGATATTGTTTTGAAAAGGGGAGAAAAATTTTGCATTCTGTAATAAGTTGTCCGGTTAATGAGGTTAGTCGAACCAAGATAACCTTAGGACACAATAGCCGTTATACAAAACGGTTGAAGATAACTTGTTTCAGGTTGACGTCATTGCTTCGAGCCGGGGCGGGCGTGTAGCTACGGGCGCGGCAGAGCGGGTGCTCAACGCCGCCCACTCGCTGGTCGACACCTACCTGCCCCCCCGCGAGGGCGACCTTCACGACACAGGTCAGTCGAGGCGTGACGCCATTCGAAGGGGGGGGAAGTTAAAAAGTTGAAGCTGAAATAAATAAATGGAGAGAGAGAGAGAGAGAGAGAGAGAGAGAGAGAGAGAGAGGATGCGTAGGTGGGTGTAAACTGGTCGTTACTGAGGGGTGGGGTGGGGATGGGATGGGTAGGGGGGCTGCTGCTGCTACTCTGCGGTTAACTCGTACTATGATGGTTACTGATGAATATTTATATCAAAGGTAGATTAGATCATCGGACTACTTCATGTAGAAATGGAGTAAGTGCGGAGAATACAAGTCCGAAAGCCTGCGTGCAGCGTGGGAAAATCCTGAATCTGCAAGCATGAAAATCGATGCTTGTCATACCGATAGGAGTTTCTGAAGGGTATTTATAGACCCATGTCTATTCAGAGGCGTAATTTCCCTAATATCCCTCATTACCAAAAAGGGAGAAACAAATATTCGATATCTTAAAGGTGTATTATGTGGAATCCATTTACCTGTTTTACCTTTCTGATGATAAAAGAATCATGTTTTGGTCACATGCAATGGCGGTAATTATTAAAAAAAAAAAAGTTCGAATATAGTTCACCGGATCATGTAGATTTAAAGCAGTGTTCAGAGCATCCTTACTTGATTAAAAAAAAATAGTGATTGTTTATCGGTTGCGGTAACAAGACGTTCGAGTGTCAACCTGAACAAGCAACAAGCGAGACAGGATGGTAGGTTAGCTTGTTCACGTGACGACTGGGTTTCGATGGGCGTGGGCGAAAGTTTGAAAGCCAAGGCAACTTCTTTTGTTTGCATATAGGTTGAGTTGTTTACTTGGGTGTCATGACTCGTGTCGCTTCCAGATGGGCGTGACGGGACAGTGGGCGTAAAGGTGATAGCGCTGGCAAGCAAGACCAAACTCCGACTAGGCCGCGCGCTGCACTCGCTCGCGCACCCGCACCACGCCCACGACGACGACTGTGACGCACGCGACAGGCCGGGCAACTTCTTGGTAAGGAAATGTATTTGTGTATTATGAAGTAATACCTTTGGGGAGGAATGGCTTTGAGTGCAGATGTAGATGTAGATATAGATATAAATATAGATATATTTATGATTATATGATATATATTATATATTATATGTATATATATATGTATATATATCATATGTATATATATCATATGTTTATATATTATATATTATATGTTTATATATTATATGTTATATATATATATATATATATATATATATATATATATATATATATACAATTATATGTTTATATGTTTATATATGTTATATGTTTGTTTGTTTATATATATATGCATATAAACATATATATACGTTGCCATGTTATGTTTACGCTCGTCAATTGCTCATGTACTCCACACCTTAACTACCACTTACCTCACACAAGACCCCTACTATTCGCACTTCTTCAACCCCTCATCCCCCCCCCCCCTGCCACCCCCTGTCCAAATACGTCACTTGATCTCGCACTCATCACGTCCTCCTCAACCATCATACATCCACAAATAATTTATTACATCACCGTTGTTTTTCATGATTTTTTTTAGATTTTATCTTTTATTATGTTCCGTGTTTTGTATTTATAATTAGGCCGTTGTGAAAAAAGGAAGAAAATAAGAATTAAGGTAACCTCAGGCTGGCTCAATTTATCAACTACAACCCAGCACGTAACATCCCCACCACACACACTCACACACACACACACACACACACACACACACACACACACACACACACACTCACACTCACTCACACTCCCATACCCTCCATCCCCACTACCTCACACTCACACTCACACTCACACTCACACTCACACTCACTCACACTCACACTCACTCACACTCACACACACTCACACTCACACACACTCTCACACACACTCACACACACACACACTCTCACACACACTCACTCTCACACTCACTCTCACACTCACACTCACACACACTCTCACACACTCTCACACTCACACTCACACACACTCTCACACACACTCACACTCACTCTCACACACACTCACACTCACTCTCACACACTCTCACACACACTCACACTCACACTCACACTCACACTCACACTCACACTCACACTCAAGCAACTTATAACCACTATCCAACTATGCAATGGGTTTCACCCCTTTCTTTCTGTCTTAGATACTATATTCTCTCTTCCAGGCAGCTAGCTATTTCAGGTTTTCTTCCTTCATTACTTTAAGAATCTCCTTCCTTCTTTTACTCCTGTAATAGCTTTAATGTATATTTGTTTATGTATATATGTATACATACATACATACATACATACATACATACATACATACATACATACATACATACATACATACATACATACATACATACATACATACATACATGTATGTATACATAATTTATATATATGTATATATAAATGTTCGTTATGCTGTACAAATTTTTGTTTATATTACAGGTTGCTTTCAGTCGTGATTGTGTCACTGGCTGGTACTCGGAAGTGACGCGGCAACCAGAGCCATGTGAAACCGTCCCCGTAGTTATGCGGCTGGCACGGACTTCCTACGCGTATCTGAGGAATGTCACGGAGTATCTCGGGCCAGTTTTTCACACGCCTATCGTCATTGTCCAGAACTCCCTGTCCGGCAGCGCCATGAGGTCGGCTTTGAGCAGCGTGGCGGCCAACGGGGGTTACGCGGTCACGGAGCTGAGAGCCTGGGGAGAGTACTTCGTGGTGGTGGTCTCGCTGACGCCCAGTCTGATCGAGGAAGCTTCGCTGCACTCCAGGGTAATGCGGTTTCAGGTGGCTTGTTTGCTGAGCTCTTGCTGACTGGAAATGGGTGTGGATGTGCTGTGAGTGACTGGATGTGTTGTGCAAACGTAGGTGTCTGAATGTAGGTGTCTGTGAGGATTTGTTGTGCAAAGGTAGGTGTCTGTGAGGATGTGTTGTGCAGTTCTTGGTCTCTTTAGAAATCCTGATGAACTTTCTCCCGTTTCATGGTTCCCCTTTTCCCCCATATGGTCTGCCATTGAGGAAGTAGTTACTGATATACCGCATCCTTTTCCAGAAGTGGGCTGAAGGATACTTGGAATCTGTGATGAATATGAGATACAAGCCCACCGCCCAGGAGGCTACGGGCTGACTGACGCCATCAAGTGAGAAGAGAATTATTTCCCTGAATATTTTTATTTTCTAACTCGATGATGATGTATTATGCGTTTGATCGGTTTTGGTATCATTTTATGACTTGGGCATTTGTTATGCGATGCAACTGTAGTGCCAGAAATAAATGGTTTTACTACTATTAACTGAATTTGTTTTTCTTCTGTTGTGACCATTGTACGAAAATATTTGACTGAACTAGAAAGAAAAACTAAGGTCAAACTAACCATGTACCATCAGTTTCCCCAAAATCTACCGTATAGTCTACCCCCACCAAGATTTACCTCCCCTGACGTCTATTCATTAGCCCAAAATTCCACAAACTTTAAACCTTTCTCAAATCTGATTCATATACCACAAATCTACTCCCACTCAACGCCCAACTCCCAAACAAAATCTAATCGCCTATTTCCTCGCCCATAGGCATCGCAGCTTCTGTATTTTCATCACAGCCTAGAATTGTTCACAAAGTAATGCGCCAATGCCTTAATGAAACCGGCTAATAACATAGCCACTTCTCCTCGGCGAACGTAATTACGAGAGGCATGGGGAATATTCCTAAGAGATTTGATAATGGTATAAAAAAATCTGATTAATCTCTTAGGGTGTGGTGGAGTTTCGCCCACAGGGAGGAAGAAGAAAAGTGAACGGTAGCGTATAACAGAGGAATGAAAGAATAAAACTAGGAAATACTACAGATACATGTATACGTTTTCTCTTACTCTCCCTCTCCATCTCTTCCTCTTGCTCTCGCCCTCTCTCCCTCTTCCCTTCACTCTATCTTTCCCCCTCTCCCTCTCCCTATAATATGTTGACATACGCACAAAGTTTTGTATTGTATGTTTTTTACGCTGTATATATTAAATGATTTAGTAAAAAAAAAAAAAATCTTTGGAAAATTCATCATCGCATTGAATTCGGTTTAGTTTGATCATCAAGGCTTCATTTACTCACACGTATTTTTGGTTTATCAATCCTCTGTAATTTGATAAACAGTTATAAAACGCACCATAGTTTACGACATGAAATGAACATCTTTATAATGATACCTACATGCTGCACTAAAGTGTTGATCTCGTAGTTTATTTTTATTTCTTTTCATTGATATCAAGTTTAAGAGGAGGTTGCTGTGACTTCCAGCTTCTTCGCGACATTGCCCTGGTAGCCCTTGCGTTCAGTAGATAGTAAATAGTTAACTAAGGCTGAACATGGCTTTTGTTGGGACCATTATGCTGGGCGTTGGGCTCCCATGGCGTGACTGATGGTGCAGACTAAGAGGGATTAGCGGCAGGGGCAGGGGGCGGCGCGCTGCACTATGCGTTTTTGTTTTTATTGTTTCAGCGGAATCATTATTTTGATTTATGGTTATGTTGTAGGAGGGTGTGTGTCAGATGGAGAGGGGACATTCCCTTGTTTATCAAGTAAAAAAAAAATGTTTGAAAAAGATGTTCCGAATGTTGCAGTGCTTGAGAATGATCAGTCTTTGGCCGATTATCTAGCACTGTGGATTCTGTTAGTATCCTATGATAAATACTGTTCTGTAGAATATCATGTGATTATTACTGTTATGTAGGAGCGTAAGTTAGGTTACTTCCTCACTTTAATGCGACTGCAAGTTTAACAGCAAACCATGAACAAATATTTTAATCTAAATTTCTCAACATGCAAATCCGTTTTCTGAGAGTCATTACCAGGAAGTAGAAACTTTCCTTGGTGTTCTTACTAAGAAAATCAATATTTTCCAACAGGCTCTGCATAAAAAGCGGTTACATTTTGACGATGTAGTTAACCGTCTCGGGCATCTTATACAAGCCTACAGTACTTCGCTTTATCTCTTTGAATCTTTATAATCCGTAGATGTGTGGTGCTCTCACAATGAACGCAAAGCCCCCCACTATTTAACAGGATCATGCAAGCGCCCTGCATCGTAATTAGGCACAATAGACTGCATCATTGCTACCAGCAACGCAGCATTCAACAGGGTCACCCAAAACAACTGTCATCATCCCGCACCATGGGAAAAAAAAGGAAACCATATATTCTTCACGAGCGGACTTCACTTCCGGAAACCACTGGATAAACATACATAATGATGATGCTAATGATGGTATTTAAAGAAAAAGTAAACGCGACAACCTAATTACACCAAAAATGCTATCCTGTGCAAATGTGTTTCAGCATTACAACACAGGCCGTTGCTACTCGTTATTCAAGTCCTGTATGATAGAGTTACTGCATATTTAAATTTAGTGGTTACATGAGCCCCAAACTTCTAACAGGAATTATGTCGTTGCAGATATAACCTCGTATTCATAGACAGTTCAACTATATAATATGCCAAAAACTAACCATATGAGGTCAAATACCACTCATATTTTGAAAGTTGATCTTTCAAAAAAAGCGTCTTTGATTTCAGGTCTTATTGGAATCTTTATCAGGGCGCGTCCAAACGATCAGCTGGAGGCAGATTTACAAACCTCGCATGGCTCAGGTCTATGATCCTCTCCCTCTTACCTTCTTACCTCTCACCTCTTACCTTCTCACCTCTTACCTTCTCACCTCTTACCTTCTCACCTCTTACCTTCTCACCTCTTACCTTCTCACCTCTTACCTTCTCACCTCTTACCTCTTACCTCTTACCTCTTACCTCTTACCTCTTACCTCTTACCTCTTACCTCTTACCTCTTACCTCTTACCTCTTACCTCTTACCTCTTACCTCTTACCTCTTACCTCATCAAGGTTACATATATCCCAGACGAACAGAGATTACATAATGATAATTGAATCAACCTCTTCAGAACCCGCTTTAATGTACCTCAATTTTTTTTTCTTTTCGCTTCAAAGATATTCAAATGGGTACTACAAAGTGTAAAAGACCTCGTGTGACCTGGCGTTTTAAAGCATATGAGAAGGTATTTATGTATATTTGTATCACTCAGTGTAATGGGCATACCGTAAGCAAAGAAAAAAAACTTAGAAATACTTATAGCAAACCATGGTATACGTTTGCTGTGTGGGAGAGGGTGATGCAGTATAAGTGGTACCTTGTTAAGATGGTTTCGTTTTATGAGATTAATTTATTCAAGATGGGAGTGACCGAATCGGTAAAAAAAAAATT
>NW_028234442.1:10191128-10193628 GCF_977035675.1 Penaeus japonicus
AATATATATTAAAATATAAATATATATAATATATAATATATTTTAATATACATCTTATATATAATATATATATATAATAAATCATATATAAATATTATATATATATAAAAATAACAAAAACAAGAAAACAAATATATATACATTTAAAATATATATATATAAAATCATATATATAAATATATATATATATATAATATTATAATATATATAAAAATTGTTTTTTTATATAAATATATAATATATATATATATATAAGATATAAAAATATAATTATATTATATATAAATATTATATATTATAAAAATTTTATAATATAAATAAAAAATCAAATAAAACCAAAAAATAAAATAAAAAAAATATATTATTAAAATATAATAATATACTATAAATATAAATAATAATAAAAATAATAAATAAAACAAAACACACCAAACAACAAAAAAAAAAAACACACACAAAAAACAAATACACAACCACCAAATACAAAACACCCACCAACACACCCCACCAAACACACAACACACACCCCCCCAACCAAACTCAACACACACAACACACACACACAATCACCACAACCACACAAACAACTCACCAAAACACCCACAACACAAACACACACACCCCACACACACACACCACACACACACCACACACACACCATCACCACACAACCTACAGGTTAATAAAAAAAAAAAAACCACACACACACACACACACACCACAACCACACACAACACACACCACACACACAACGACACACTACACAACCAAAAACACAACCACCCAAAACCCCAACCACCAAAACCCAACCACACACACAACACCAATCCACCACCCAAACACACCACACCACACAGCCCCCACAAACCACACCCCACAATACACACACTCACCACTCACACCCACACACCCACCCACACACCCACACACACACACACACACACACACACACACACACACACACACACACACACCACACCCCCCCCCCACCCCCCCCCCCCCCCCCCCCCCCCCACCCCCCCCACCCCCCCCCCCCCCCCCCCCCCCCCCCCCCCCCCGCCCACACCCCACCCCCCCACCCCCCCACAACCACACACAAAAACACACACCAACACTTTCACCCAACTCCACAAACCACACATAACACAACAAAAACACACCCCCAAACAAAAACAAAAAAACTCCCCCAACCCCCACCCCCCACCCCCCAACACCACAAACAAAAACCACACTCACACACACTCAAACACACACACCAAACAACAAATAAACACCACCAACAAAAACACAATCAAAAACACCCCCCAACAAAAACCACAAGACAAACTACAAACACCACACACTCCAAACCCAAAAAACTAAAAAAAAAACACAACCCAAAACAACGACACTCCACAAAACACCCACAAACACCACACACACACACACCACACACAACACACACCACCCCACACATCCACCAACACCCACAACACACACACAACACACACCCACAACACACACACACACAATCACACATAACACACACACACAACACCACCACACCCACCAACACACAACACAAACCCACACACCCCACAACACACAACACACAACCACAACACACACACACCACACAACACACCACCACCACACACACAAACAAACACCAAACACACACCAACACACAACACACTCCCCCAACCCAACAAACCACCCACACACACCATCACACAAACAAACACACAACCCACATACGCATCCACACACCAACCACACCCCACCCACACCCACATACACAACAAACACACACCACCACACAACACAACACACACACAACACACACACCACACCACACACACCAAAAACACACACTCACACAACACAAACAATCCACACACACACACAAAACACACACACCACAACACCAAAACACACAAACCACACACAAAACACACACACACAAACACACACCACACCCCACACACACCCACACCCACAAAACACACCACACAACACACACACACACAACAAGACACACACTCCACACAACACACAACCACACACACACACACAAACACACTAGACAAACACACATACACACACACTACACACACAACACTCAGCACAAACACACAACACACACACACACGAAACACAACACACACCACTCGCCAACCCACCCACACACCACACACCCTAATCACACCCACACAACACACACACACACACTCATACCATAACACACACACACACAACAAACACACCCTCCACACGACACCCAGCACACACTCACACACACACACACACACACACGACACCACACGACACCCACTAACACACAACACCACAAAATACACCACACTCACCCACACACAAACACACAAACACAAGCCACACACACACTCACACACCTCTACTACACACACAAACAAACACACACTCACACACACACACCCACAGCACACCCCCGACCACACACACACACACTACAGCACACTCCACTACCCACCACACACAC
>NW_028234442.1:10211128-10216128 GCF_977035675.1 Penaeus japonicus
TCTCGAAAGAACTGTTTGTATGTTCACTGTTATCATATATTCTTTTATTTTTTTGTTTCTATTGTTTTATCTCGTATTCAATAGATCGTTGTCATTGAAGATTGCCGAAGACTTAATGATGGCATAGAATAAAAAAAAATAAAAAATAAACTTGCCATGTATCATTTTCCTTTTTGAATCAGGTTCCCTATTTTTTCATCTTCTAAAAGTCCTTCCCAATGTATAGAGGATCCCGAAAGTGTTGCTGAATTTTCCCCCTGACTATATGCCTATTTTCATTCTTACATTTTTAGATCAAATAATTAGTATTACCGTTTCGCTGTTTTATCTGGAATTTATGTAGCTAAAAAAATAACAAAGTAAAAATCGCAGCGTCTAAATAATGTAACTAATAATAAACATAGCAATAAGCCCGCCTAGCAACTATACTTTTGGCTAATTATAAAGATGAGACAACTATATTTCAGGTGGAATTCATGACGACGTTGTCCGGAGGGCAGGCTGCCACGGGCGTAGCTGGACGGATTGTCAACGTTGCAAACACGCTATTGGACAGGTACTTGCCAGCCAAGCCAGGAGACCTAAAGGATACAGGTGAGATCCGTCATGGAATGCATTCGAAAAAAAGACTAGTCTCTAAGTACATGTCTATAAATTGATTTTGGTTCTCTACATGGCAAAAAATTCAACTATATTGGCTTGACATACATTTTTTTGCTCAAAGCTTATTCAATACAGAGCTTTGAAATGTTACTAAAGCGAAGAATCAAACTAGACACTGAAAAAAAATCACTAAAGGAATAATGCAATAACATCAACCATTTTCTGCATGTACAGTCGTAGATTCAGACAGCGTGGGGGCGAAGACAGCAGCACTTTTGGTCAAGACCAGAAGGCGACTTTATCGCACAGTGCACAACGTTGCTTACCCGCACATGAAACACACACGCGCAAGCATAGATGGCTCCTTCTCTGTCTCTCTTTTGGTTAGTTTTACATTAATTTTTCTGGATGCTTGGCTAAACACGATTGATTTTTGAGAACGAGCAATGAAGACAGCGAATTAAATACCTTCTGCACTGAACGATTTAGTATGAATCAGCGCCATTCTCACACGATTATATTTCCAGTACGATTTCGGACGTCAGACAGCGTCGACGGTATACGACGAAGTTCGCCGTCAGCCGGAAAGTGGAGAAGAAGTTTCCTTTCCCATGAGATTTGCCCGGTCTGCGTTCCAATTAAATTCCCAGATCGCCCAACGACTCGGCCCCGACTTTCAAAGGAGTTTAACTACCATGCAGGAATCTTTCAAATCTCGGGATCTAAATAGAGCTACACAAGAGATTATTAACTCAAGCCGAATCGTTTTGTCGAACACATGGACATTCGGAACAAACTTACTATCATCTGGCAGGGTAAGTGTATTGTGAAGTTTGACTACTGTTGAAACAAAACAAATAGACCAAATAGCTGACCAGAGCTAATAAAAACAATGTTATGTAGTGCTATATGACCTGACGCTGGGGCACATGACTTGGCTTGGCAAATGATACTTTACTTAGTGAAGTACACGAATATGAAACTTCTTTCAGACTTGGGTTGAGGACTCTCTGAGACGAGCCATGGCAGCGTATGAGCAGAGAGAGAGAATGGCCACACTCAATCAGCAGAGAGTCCGGGCATGGCAACCTGGGCAGATGGAGAAGCAGTATGTGAGAAAGAGGACAAAAGATTAATAGATCGCTTCAGATCTTTGAGGATTTTGGACCATGACCGACCCTGAACCAGAGGACTATGGCTTATGCTTCAAATGTGATGCAACTAGCTATTTCTTATCTTTTTGTGAATCTCATCTAAGCATGCGTGTCATTCATCTTATAGTATTTAACCTTTCATTATGCTAATGCTGCCATCTCATACCTATGGCAATAAACATTCATATTGCAGTATGAGGTTTATTTTTCATAGTCTCTGAATTGCAATTCCAGATTCGACTTCAAAATCAACAAACATTCAGACCCTAGAAGAAAGTTTAACAAATAGAACGTGCCTAAATAAAGAATAAAAGAAATTACTAAATATAACAAAATTATCGAAAATTTATGTCGAGCATCAAGGTGGTAAGACTAGACTACACAGAGAATGGAAATTAGTTTGGTCTTGGTTCGTACAACAAACAGAAATAAAAAATCAACTTTGATGATCAGCCCAATGTCAGTGAAGTATAAAATTATTTTGAGATTTCTGGGAGAGTTAAAGTTAAGCTGCCCCACTTTCCATTCTGCTTTTGGTGCAATGTAAAACGCCCAGCAATGGCGTACAATACACTGCCCCCATATTGATGTCAAAGAAAAAAGAAACAGAAAGGGTTGCCAAAGTGATGGTAGCAGTAATCCCCTTGATCTCTTTTGTCCTTTCCGTAACTGGGTCGGTCATTCAAATAACGGTGGCAAGTGGTTAAGGATGGACCCGAGTAATTTCGAGATCAAATAGCCGGTTCCCTGTTAGAGTAGGTCAAATCCAGGGATCATCACTGAGCTCCTAATTTCTCCCCAAATGGCTACCATCCTTCCATAAGGGGGGGGGGGGGGGGGCTAGAAGTCCCAATAACCTAGGGAACAGGATCAGAGGGCTTCCCATACTGGAAAGGTTACCAGTAAGAGATGGAACAAAATGGCGCCCAGGTGCAACGAGGTCAATGAAAGAGGTGATGACTCTACCTGACCCATTCCAACTTGGGCCAAGGAGAAATCCTGTGCTACTGGGAGACAGTAGTCTGGGGAGTTGAATGATGCTGTGCAGTGTGCCCTATAGCTAGCCCGTTTTTTTTTTTTTTTTTTTTTTTTTTTATTGTATCCTGAGGCAGTAGCTAGATGGTAGCACGAGCTGCAATATGACACAAAACCTCTGCATCATAAACAGTCAGTCTTTTATTCACCAATTTTTAGGGTTTTATCATTTTATTTATCAGAAGTATATGTCGTTTGATTAGGCATATCAGATTCATAAAAGACTGAATACGTTTATCTCTCTGTGTGGCATACTCTCCATGTAAACGAATGATTATGATATATTTGTAGGACAGAAAGGGAGTTTGTTGCAATTTCATAATTTTATTCACATTACAAAATTATTCATATATAGACATTCTGTTGGTACTATGATAAAAGGAAAGCTTATAATTCTGCTGGTTGTGATACTTTGTGAACCACACAAAGTACCACAGTGCAACGCCACAGGTGCCACACATAATCCCGGTATCATACCTCAGACACAGCGTCGCCATTATTGGCTTATGGATTTGTATGCAGAGAGAGAGAGTGAATTGAGAGGTAGATTTACTCACTGGTTGAGGTAGAGAGCAGCTACAGTGGAAGACGAGCCTTCCTATAGTATGGCATCTTCAGGAGTAAAGAGTGCATGATTTAAATAATATACCATGCTTCCAAGTGGTAATCTAAGCTTTCTCAAGGTTAAAAAACGTTGCTAACATGTGACATTACTGTACATCTATGGTCGATCTCATTTTTATAAATTCATATTAACCCATTGAAGATGAGGGTTGATTTGCTTACCTGGTCCCAGAATAGGCGCTAATGCCACCTGTATGGCACTCCAGAGGGATTTATTATTTCAGAGTGACGCAGCTTCTTGAGAAATATCGCGCCCTTTCACGCTCTCTTTCATTCACTCATAACAATAGAGCCATTTTTTTGTTCGTCACTGTACGAAAATTGTAATATAAGGTGCTTATCAGCTTATCACGTTCTTTATACACAGTGTTACAATTGTGACGTGGTTTTATGGGAGGACAAAATGCTTTATTTTTTCGTATTTATGTTTTTTGTAAACAAATATAAAAGAAATAACCATCCACAACGAGGATTACATGAAGAGATGGGGAAGAAGGAGACCTGTGCTTATATATGTGAGTGCCACAGCAAAAGGCAGCCATACTGGCACAGGGGCACACTGTAGACACTAAACACTTCACCTTTCTCTTCTCATTCCGCCTCTACACCCTGCCTTGCCGGTATTTTAACGCAGGAGGTCTCCATCTTGGTGTTTGTCATTGCTCTCTGAAGATGGTGTTTGGTAGACACCATGGATGGGTGAAGTTCAAGGCTTTCTTTCATGCTGGTGTTAGGAGAGAGTGGTGCCATCTATGTTTGGGATCTTAAACTAAACCTATTTGGGTGAATGTTATAGCAGTTATAGTAAAAATGATTACAGTTGTCATCATCAGTCACTAAATAGATTTGTTAATCATAGTACAATAAAGTAAAAAAAAGTGATCCGTTCTCCCCAGAAAATATGCCATGACAACTTTCGCCATCAGGCCAAAACTAGTGTCATGTATGATTTGACACCGAACTGCACCTGGGCCTTCTTGCTGGAGGATGTTAACCTACTGTCATGGCATTTTCTCGGTGATGTTTATGCATATACCATGTATGTGTGTGTTAGAGAAAGAGAGATGAGGGAAGGGAGGATAAACGATGCCACAGATCCTCCAGTACTGCCTGAGAGGCGCGGAAAAGCTGCATGACACAACTGAATGATATGCAGGAAAGCAGTTACAATCCAAGCTTAAGAGAAGCTTTATTCGCCTTCATAGAGAACTTCCTTGCTGAAAGGGAGATTACGCTATCTGAGTAACAGCTGAAAGGGTTCCGACAATAAAAGTGTCGTAAGTGTGATCCTCTTGTAACGAGGCCTATCTCATGTAGTCCTTATAAACCGATTTCACACTTTATAGCTCTAGGGGAGGTCTAGAGGTTGAGCAAGGACACATACAGACTGCAGTGCATCAGGTTGTGCAAAAGCAACATACGGATTCATGTCCACCTTTTCTGTTGGGTCGAGTCTCGTCACAGAGGTCAGTTCTGTTTAGTAAGATGGATCTGGACAGTTGGGGATGCAATAGGTGACCTTGGTAGAAATGGATCGGTGTCTTCGGCCAACAGACAAGGTCAAGGACACTCAGCACTGAACTA
>NW_028234442.1:10244778-10247278 GCF_977035675.1 Penaeus japonicus
TCTGTATCAACATATTTCTATATCACTGTGTTGTAAATGCACTTTTAAAAAAATATTCTTACCAGTTCAATGGGCACAGGGGAAAATACGTAAAAAATATAACTGTAAATCCCTAAAACTATTATTATTTTTGGAATTCTTTGAGCATTAATCCCTTTTTGAAGTTCTCTTTTGTCTCCTGTTTGTATTAATATCTAAATTCTTATTGCTTATGTTTCATTTTTGATACTAATATTTCATTGTTTAAGCAACCTTGTACCTGTTGGTAAATTATTTGTTTTTCCTTCCTAGCTTGAAAATAGCTCACAAAGTAGGAGCCGGAATGAAGCGCATTTGAATAAGTCTTCGATAACGTAGAGTGTTTCTGTTGCCTTGGATATAAAATGCAAAGATCCGCAATAGGAAAGTAATAAATGTGCTTGTTAATAATTATTGTCAGGAAATGTAAATACTAGATAGAATAACGTGACTGTATCATGCATTATTGAATATTTTGTGTCACCATTCTGTACCTCCTATGCTTCTTATCTTAAACTTTTGGCCACCAAAGCTTTCAAGGGAAGCATCAGCGAGTGACCATGTGAGCAGAGAAAAGAGAAAAGGTTACGCCGTGCAACCACGTGAGCAACAACGTGATGGACAAGGAACCCTTGTGGGTGTGCATAAAAGTAAACGAGTGTCGGAATCGGAAAACTCTGAGTACCTCGAGCTAAGGTGAGTGGTGGTGCTTGCTAGGCCAGTGCAAGATCACATACCATGAGGTGGAGGCAAAACTCAACATGATGAAGTTCAGAGAAAGAGTGAAGATCCTGGTGAAGGTGGAGGATGCACATTGAAGGATGAAGTATGAAGGATGGATCCCTCGGAGATGACAAGAGGAAGGGGGAGCAAGGGATGGTAAGAAACAGGAGCCGGAGTTGTAGCCCCTTTTCAAATGCCAAGGGAAAAGACTTATGGAAAAGGACCTGCCAGGTAACCTTGCTGAATCTAAGGCACGACCTGGCTAGGTGATAAGATAGCGCACCTCAGGGTTACTAACTGGGAGATGACACATTCCAAACAAACATGTCGATCTTGAAATCCAGGACACGCTAGACACCTGGAGGAGGTAAATCTTTATCAAAATCTTTGCAACTAAGACACTGCAGGACTGGACAATCTACAGTTCATCGCGAGGGTGAACAGCCAGTCATGTTGCTCAAAACCTACACAAATACAACAGTTGTAAACTAAGTTGCGAGATCCAAGGCATTCTTGGATGACATGCCCTGAGGCTCCGGGAAATGGAAAATCTTCTGGACAATGAAAAGAAGTTAGGTTTGTCAAGGAGTTTTGGTATTGAAGCACAGCTTATTCTGCATCATATTATAACTAAGAGACACATAGGCCTGTTCTTCTCTATCTATTCTTCAACCAATCAAAGTCACTATTCTAGGGTACACATGGCTCAGTGAAAGACACATCTGTCCCAACTTGTCTAAACTCAAAACAGAACAGAGAACCTGGCCTCATGTAAGTACATATGTGGTGCCAAAGTTATGGGCTCCTCCAGTGCAATATGATCTCTGGAAAAACGAATAGGCCGAAAACATACTCTTTAAAAGCAGTTAGTAAATATGTACAACTACTATAACAGCAATTTATAATTACTAATGTATACAGGGCTTCAGAAACGTAAACAGAACTACAAAATAAGTTAATCCCTGTTTAATTACCACTTAGTCATAGTTACCAGACAGTGCTTGCTATTATCTATTTCTTATATATTTCCTGAGTGGCATTTTGGATACCTCTAAGACCAAATTTTGTCGCCCATCTCATCTGGGACGGTGTTTGATCTCCTGGAGGGCGAAGAGTCTGCCGATACACCAGCGTTGGTGCTGACTGCCAACGAAAGCCTTTCCTGTGATCGTTCGAGGCTGAGCAAGTCACAAGGGTTAACTTAATAAAGTCCTCTGACGGTACAAAGCGCAGGTAAAGATCAGAGGTTAGATGGGGACACTCTTCTGCCCGGTCACCAATTTATGTCTATTATGTCGTCAATAGAATTAACACTCCTGTTAACTGCACGTGAGCTCACAAGTGCTTGGACTACGGTCTGAGGGAGGAAGGGGGATATATTGCTAACAAGCAGATTTAATCCTTATACCTACTCCCCTTCTCCCAGCCCCCCCCTCCCTCCCCCCCACTCCTGTGTCCCCTCGACCAAGCAATGTGCAGCAAAAGTCCTCGGTGCCAGATGCCTATCAAACCCTAGAAGGGGCACACTGATACACCTTTACGAAGAGTCCAAGTGGCCCGTAACATCGGCTCAGTTTCATTCCAGCCCATGAATAATAGATAGATAGAAAGAGGCCTATGACACCTAGAACCAACAGTCACTTCATGCCTTACACTGAAAGCAACAACGAAGAAATAGGACAAGAAAGTTAGAAAAAATATATATATACACAAAAGGAAACAAATATAGCATACGTGTAATCTGAGGTGCTTGGTGTAA
>NW_028234442.1:10262278-10269778 GCF_977035675.1 Penaeus japonicus
GTTTATAGGAAAGCCCTCCTGTGACCTTGCACACAAACTCCTTTACTGCCGGTAATTTGTCTCATGCAAAAAGTGGAAGGCTTTGTGTGTGGGTGAAAACGGGCAGTGGAAACATCTTCGACAAGCTCCGGCCTTCCTGGGTCGTGAAGACTTATTTGAGCTCATGCACAGGTTAGTGAACCACCAGTGGAGCTCATCTTCCTGTGCATGACTTTGCCATGCACCCGAACACTGTTCAACTCAACCCCCGTTCTACCTTGGTGAAAACATGCACCAACACAACACAGTAGATATACAGGGGGAGGGGGGTGACATACATAAGAAATGAGTGGGAGCAATTCCCTCGACAGTGGGTGGAGGGGGATAATCCATATATGATAAAAAATGTTTTATAGCGGGAGCAACTCTCGGACCTACAGAAAACGGAACAAACAACTTGCGTGCACTTCACAGCTTGATGAGGATCACGACTATGCAGAGAGGGACAGGAAGGTATTCCTCGCTGCAGGAGGAAGGGAAAGAGGCATTCTCGCTCATTAGGATGTACAGGAGGGATACTCACGGCAGGAGGAAGGGACAGGAGGATTTCTCGCTGCAGGAGAAGGGACATGAGGTAGCTCTCGACTGCAGGAGGAAGGGGACATGACGGATTCTCTCTCAGGAGGAAGTGACATGAGGGAATCCACAGCTTGCTGAGGTAGGTACATGAGGGCCTCTCGACTGCAGGTAGTAAGGACAGGAGGATTCTCGACTGGCAGGAGAGAAGGGACAGGAGGGATTCCATCTGTTTCTGCAGGAGGAAGGACAGGAGCAGATTCTCGGCTGCAGGAGGAGGGGGAGAACAAGAGGGATTCTCCTGACTGCAGGAGGAAAGGGACAGAAGAGGATTCTTACGGCTGCAGAGGAAGGGAACAGGAGGGATTTCCTCGACTGCAGGAGGAAGTACATGGAGGATTCTCGAACTGCAGGAGGAAGGGACAGAGGGATTCTCAGCTGCCAGAGGAAGGGACAGGAGGGATTCTCGACTTGCAGAGAGGAAGGGACAGGAGGGATTCCTCGACTGCAGGAGGAAGGGACAGGAGGGATTCTCGACTGCAAGGAGGAAGGGTACAGGGAGGGATTCTCGGCTGCAGGAGGAAATGGGACATGGAGGATTCTCGGGAACTGCAGAGGAGGACAGAAGGGATTTCTCCGACTGCAGGAGGAAGGGAACAGGAGGGATTCCTCGACTGCAGGAGGAAGGGACAGGAGGGATTCTCGACTGTCAGGAAGGAAGGGACAGAGGGATTCCTCGACTGCCAGGAGGAAGACAGGAGGGATTCTCGACTGCAGGAGGAAGGGACAGGAGGATTTCTCGTCTGCAGGAGAAGGGACAGGAGGGATTCTCGACTGGCAGAGGAAGGAAGGGGACAGGAGGGAGATATCTCGGCTGCAGGAGGTGGGAAAAGGGACATATGATTTATCCTCGCTGCAGAGGAAAGGCAAGAGGGAATCTCGACTGCAAGAAAGGAACAGGAGGGATTCCTCGGACTAGCAAGGAGGAAGGGACAGAAGGGATTTTCCCCCGCTGCAGGAGGAAGGGACAGGAGGTAGATTTCTCGACTGAGCAGGAGGAAGGGACAGGAGGGATTGGTCGACAGTCAGGAGGAAGGGACGAGAGGGATTCTCGACTGCAGGGGTGAAGTGACAGGAGGGATTCCTCGGTGCAGGAGGAAGGACAGGGGGATACCCCGGCTGCAGGAGGAAGGGACAGGAGGATTCTCGGCTGCAGGAGGAAAAGGGACAGGAGGGATTTCTCGACCTGCAGAGAAGGGGGACAGGAGGATTCTTCCTCGGCTGCAGGCGGAAGGGAAACAGGAAAGGATTCCTCGACTTGCAGGAGGGAAGGGACAGGAGGGATTCTCGCTGTAGGAGGAAGGGACAGGAGGGATTCTCGACTGCAGGAGGAAGGGAAAGGAAGGGATTCTCACGGCTGCAGGAGAAGGGACAGAGGATTCCCCTCGACTAGCAGGAGGAATGAAAAAGATGATTTCCTCGGCTGTAGGAGACAGGACATGAGGGATTCCTCGACTGCAGGAGGAAGGGACAGGAGGGATTTACTCGGCTGCAGGAGGAAGGGACAGGAGGGGAAATTCTCGACTTGCAGGTAGGAATGGGACCAGGAGGGATTCTCGACTGGCAGGAGGAAGGGGACAGGAGGGATTCTCGGCTGGCAGAGAGAAAGGGACAGTGAGGGATCTCCGACTGCAGGAGGAAGGGACAGGAGGGAAATTTCTCGGGCTGCAAGGAGGAAGGGGGACAGGAAGGGATTCTCCGACTGCAGAGGAAGGGGAACCAGAAAGGATTCCTCGAGCTGCAAGGAGGGAAGGACATGAGGGATTCTCGACTGCCAGGAGGAAGGGACAGAAGGGATTCTCGCTGCAGGAGGAAGGGACAGGAGTTTCTCGGGACTGGCAGGAGGAAGGGACAGAAGGGATTTCTCTGACTTGCAAAGGAGGAAGGGACATGAGGGATTCCCGACTGCAGGAGGAAGGACGGAGGGATTCCTCGACTGCAGGAGGAAGGGACTAGGAGGGATTCTCGGCTGCATGAGGGAAGGGACAGAGGGATTTCTCGGTCTCAGGAGGAAGGGACATGTATGAGGGATTCTCGTACTGGCAAGATGGAAGGGACAGGAGGATCTTCTCCGGCCTGCAGGAGGAAGGGACAGGAAGGGATTTCTCGGACTGCAGAAGGAGAAGGACAGGAGGGATTCTCGGCTGCAGGAGGAAGGGACAGTGATGGGATTCTCGACTGCAGAGGAAATGGACAGGGAAGGATTCCTCGACTGCAGGGCAGGAAGGGAACAGGAGATTCTCGCTGCAGGAGGAAGGGACAGGAATGGATTCTCGACTGCAGGGAGGAAAAGCCTGACATGAGGAAATAGAAGATCCCCTCGGATGTAGGAGGAAGGGACATGAGGGGAATCTCGAACTGCAGGAGGAAAGGGACAGGAATGGATTTCTCGACCTTGCAGGAGATGAAGGGACAGGAGGGGAATTCTCGACTGCAGGAGGAAGGGAACACAGAAGGGAAATTCTCGACTGCAGGAGGAATGGGACATGGAAGGGATATTTCCTCCACGAACTGCAGGAGAGAAGACAGGAGGGATTCTCGACGTGCAGGAGGAAGGGAACAGGAGGATTTCTCGACTTGGGCAGGAGGAAGGGACAGGAGGGATACTCTCGACTGCAGGAGGAAGGGACAGAGGGATTCCCTCGAACTGCAGAGGATAGGGACATGAGGGATTCTCGACTGGCAGGAGGAAGGGACAAGGGAGGGATTCTCGACTGCAGGAAAAGGGACAGGAGGATTCTCGACTGCAGGAGAAGGACAGGAGGGATTTCTCGACTGCTGGAGGAAGGACAGGAGGGATTCTCCGATTGCAGGAGCGAAGGGACAGGGAGGGATTCTCCGACTGCAGGAGAAGGGACAGGAGAGGATTTTCTCGACTGCAGGAGGAAGGGAACAGAGGGATTCTCGATCTTGCAGGAAGGAAGGGACAGGAGGGGATTCCTGCGACTGCAGAGGAAGGGACATGAGATTCGCGCGCAAGGAGAAGGACAATGAGGGATTCTCGACTGCAGGAGGAAGGTACATGGATGGGTAATCTCAGACTGCAGGAGGCAAGGTAACCAGGAGGGATTCTCGACTGCAGGAAGGAAGGGACAGGAGGATTCTCGACTGCAGGAGGAGAAGGGGACATGGAGGGATTCTCTCCCTCGACTGCAGGAGGATGGGACAGGAAGTGGGAAATTTCTCGACTTGCAGAGGAGGAGACAGGGAACGAGGGAATTCTCGACTGCAGGAGAAAAGGGACATGGAAAGGGAATTTCTCGCTGGCAGAGAGAAGGGTACATGAGGGAAATTCTCGACTTGCAGTAGGAAGGGAGCCATGGAAGGGAATTCTCCGCGACTGCAGGGAGGAAGGGACATGAGGGATTCTCGACTTTGCAGAGAAGGGACCAGAAGGGATTTTTCGGATGCAGGAGAAGGGACCAGGATGGATTCTCCGACTGCAGGAGGAAGGGACAGGAGGGATTTCTCCATGTGCAGGAGGGAAAAGGGACATGAGGGATTCTCTACTGCACTGCAGGGAGAAGGGACAGGAGGGTATTTCCCCTCGACTGCAGAGGAGGGACAGAGGGACAGGAGGGATTCTCGGCTGCAGGAGGAAGGGACAAGGAGGGATTCTCGACTGCCAGGTAAGGAAGGGAACCAGGAGGGATTCCTCGACTGCAGGAGGGTAAGGGAGCATGGAGGGATTCTCTCGAACTGCAGGATGGAAGGGACCAATGAAGGGATTCTCGATGCAGGAGGGAAGGGACCAGGAGGGATTCTCAGACTTGCAGGAGGAAAAGGGACAGGAGGATGCCTCGACTGCAGGAGGAAAGGGAACTAAGGAAGGATTCTCGATGCAGAGGCAGGGACAAGGGATTCTCGCCTGCAGGAGGAAGGGACCAGGAGGGATTCTCGAACTGCAGGAGGAGGGCAGGAGGGATTCCTTCTCGACTGCAGAGGAAGGGACAGGAAGGGAAATTCTCGACTGCAGGAGGAAGGGGGGCAAGAGGGATTTCTCGACTGACAGGAGAAAGGGACAGAGGAATCCTCGACTGCAGGAGAAGGGGCAGGAGGGATGCTCGACTGCAGGAGGAAGGGACAGGAGGGATTCTCGACTGCAGGAGGAAGGGGCATGAGGGATTCTCGACTGCAGGAGGAAGGGGCATGAGGGATTCTCGACTGCAGGAGGAAGTGGACATGAGGATATCCGAGCTGGCAGGAGGAAGGGACATGAGGATTCCTCGACTGCAGGAGGAAGGGGCATGAGGGATTCTCGACTGCAGGAGGAAGGGACATGAGGGTATTCTCGACGCAGAGAGAAGGCATGAGGTATTCTCGACCTGCAAGGAAGGACAGGAGGGGAGTTCTCGACTGCAGGAGGAAGGGGCATGAGGGAGTTCTTCGACTGGCGAGAGAAGGAAACAGGGAGGGAATCCTCGACGGGCAGGAGGAAGGGGCATGAGGATTCTCCAACTGCAGGAGGAAGGGGCCATGAGGGATTTTCTCGAACTGCAGGAGGAAGGGACATGAGGGATTCCACGACTGCAGAGGATGGGGCAGAGGGGATTCTCGACTGATGAGGAAGGGACAGAGGGATTCTTCGTACTGCAGAGGAAGTGCAGAGGAGTCCTCAGACGGCAGGAGGAAAGGGCAGAGATTACTCGACATGCAGGAGAAGGGACATGAGGATCCATCACGACTGCAGGAGGAAGGGACAGGGATGGATTACTCGACCTTGCAGGAGGAAGGGGGCATGAGGATTCTGCTGGCAGGAGAAGGGCAGGAGGATTCTCGACGCAGGAGGAAGGACATGAGGGATCTCGACTGCAGGATGAAGGGGCATGAGGGATTCCTCGACTGCAGGAGAAGGTACAGAGGGAATTCCCCACGACTGCAGCATAAGGGCATGAGGATTCTCGACTGCTGGGAGGAAGGACCACCCGGGACCAGAGGATCTCGACTGCAGGAGGAAGACAGGAGGGAATTCTCGACTGCAGAGAAGGACAGGAGGAATCTCGACTGCAGGAGGAAGGGGCATGAGGGATTCTCGACTGCAGGGGGAAGGGGCAAGAGGATTTCCTCAACTGCAGTAGAAGGGCATGAGGAATCCTCGACTGCAGGAGGAAAGGGACGGAGGGATTCTACGATTGCATGAGGAAAGGGGCATGAGGGAATCTCGACTGCAGAGAAGGAACAGGAGGGGATGCCTCGACTGCAGGAGGAGGGGCATGATGGATTTCTCGGACAGCAGGAGGAAGGGCATGAGGGCTGCTCGACTACGACTGCAGGAGGAAGGGGCATGAGGGATTCTCGACTGCAGGAGGAAGGGGCATGAGGGATTCTCGACTGCAGGAGGAAGGGGCATGAGGGATTCTCGACTGCAGGAGGAAGGGGCATGAGGGATTCTCGACTGCAGGAGGAAGGGGCATGAGGGATTCTCGACTGCGGAGGAAGGGGGCATTAGATTCACCGACTGCAGGAGGAAGGGTCATGAGGGATTCTCGACTGCAGGAGGAAGGGGCATAGATTCTCAACTGCAGGAGGAAGGAAATGGAGTGGATTCTCCGACTGCCAGGAGGGAAGGAGGACATGAAGGATTCTCGACTGCAGGAGGAAGGACAGGAGGATTCTCGGACTGCAGGAGAAGGGAACAGGGAGGGATACACGACTGTAGGGAGGAAAGGACAGGAGGGATCTCGATTGCAGTAGGAAGGTCATGAGGGATTCTCGACGCAGGGAGGAAGGGACATGAGATTTCACGACTGCATAGGAAGGACAGGAGAATTCTCGACTGCAGGAGGAAGGGACCTGAGGGAATTCTCGACTGTAGGAGGAAGGGACAGGAGGGATTCTCCGAGTTGCAGGAGGGAAGGGCATGAAGGGATTCTCGACTGCAGGAGAAGGGGCAATGAGGATTCTCGACTGCAGGAGGAAGGGACAGGAGGGATTCTCGACTGCAGGAGGAAGGGACATGAGGGATTCTCGACTGCAGGAGGAGGGACATGAGGGATTCTCGACTGCAGGAGGGAGGGACAGGAGGGATTCTCGATCGCAGGAGGAAGGGACAGGGGGGATTATCGCTGGCAGGGGGAAGGGACAGGAGGGATTCTCGACTGCAGGAGGAAGGGACAGGAGGGATTCTCGGCTGCAGGAGGAAGGGACATGAGGGATTCTCGACTGCAGGAGGAGGGACATGAGGGATTCTCGACTGCAGGAGGAGGGGACAGGAGGGATTCTCGACTGCAGGAGGAGGGGACAGGAGGGATTCTCGACTGCAGGAGGAAGGGACAGGAGGGATTCTCGGCTGCAGGAGAAGCATTGCACGACTTCTTAAGTGACATACGTTTGGATGGCTCCCTGAACAACATGCGTATGTCCTGCAATGCTTCTAAAGTGACATACGTCTTGCATAGCTAACTGAATAATATGCCTGCATCTTGCGCGGCTTCATAGCAACACTGATCGGAGTGAAAATGAAAGCTATTAAGATTTTACACGTTTTAGGTGGACTATCAGCTCCCCTTCGATAATCGTAATCGAGCATGAAAAATCTTTCAAAAGTACATTTTCAAATAAATATTTTGGAGAGTATCAGCAATGAAATACCTTCAAAAGATGGGGGGGGGGGGGGGGGGGAATCGGCACATGCTGGCAAGTCTAAGCGAAGAAATAATAAATCGTAAAGATATATTACTCTCAGCATAATAAACATCAAACAGAACTTCAAAATATTCTGGTCATTCTTTGCATAAGAGGAAGTGAAAAGAACTTCAGTAGGCCGTACAGAAGGCTGTTATAACGGGGTCTTACAGCAAAATGATGCAAGAAAATAAGGGAAGAGGTGGGGGGTGAGGACTCTCCCTTTCAACAACTAGTACGTTCACACCTAAGCGAAAGGAA
>NW_028234442.1:10274778-10287278 GCF_977035675.1 Penaeus japonicus
CAAACCTATATCATAGTCGAGGGTCGTTTGCAAAGCCAAGAGCTTTTATTTTATTTCGTCTTTTCTTCATGGAGTTCGGACCGGCGCCCTTTGTTTGCAATCAAATAGTTTTCCTTTGTTTTTCTCACAACCTCTCCCAGAACCTCTCCCACGTGGTGGGTCGCACGATGTGACTTGAGCGTTCTTACTTTGTTTCGTTCTCTTTGTTTCTTCTTTCCTCTCTTTCTGTGTGGTCTCTGTGTCGGATTGTTTCTGGGCTCTGGCTTTCTGTCCTCGCTGTTTGTTTGTTTGTGTCTGGCCTTGTCCTACCTCTCTCTTCTTTTTTCATATGTATAGGTTACATGTATATATATATATATATATATATATATATATATATATATATATATATATATATATATATATAGTATACCATATGGTAAATTAGTCACTTATGTATATATTTTTATAGAGAGTATATCAATATTTATATATATGATATATTTATATAGTATATATATATATATTATATATATATGTATATATAATGTATATAGTATAGCATACATATATATATATATATATATATAAAATATATATGAAAATATATATATTATATATATATATATATATGTATATATATGTATATGAGTCTGACATAATTCATATATATAATAGTATAGTATTATTATATATATATATAAACTGATATATATAATATATATATAGTATTATATATATATATATGTTTTTTTTGTTTTTGTTATTTGTGTTGTGGTGTTTTTTTTTTTAGTTTTTTTTTTTTTTGGGTGTTTTATACCACGTATGGCATTGATTGTATTTATAAGACTCTTTTGTTTTGTAAAACTGATGAATATGATTATCATGCGAATTGTAGGTCGATTTCTATTCGCTGCCTATTTTACAGTAACAGAGCATATATTTACACAAGAACGAATATGAGTTGCAAACGAATATCATATATAAAACTTTGTCTGTTATGTGTTGTGTAGCGGGGCGGGGAGAGGGGGGGGGCAGATGCTTACGAGGGTGTAATTAGATATAACATAGCTTGAGTCACAGGGTATCAGCCGATATGGGATAAAGCAGGTGAATCGGTAAATATATGAAGAGAATTTTTCGATGCCAAGAAATGCAGTGGGAAGAGGGGAGAGAGGACATTTTGAAATCTATTTTGGGGATCCTTTGAGGAGAGCGCGCGTGAAAATGATGGTACAATTGAATAGATTTATGATCAGGAGGCGTGCATATATTGTGATTAATGATTAGTAATAGACAGATACAGATCCAGTGTATATTCTTTTTTCATAGCGGATATACTATGAAGAAATATAATTAGAAGCATGGATGATCATGCAGACTGAAAAGGTCGATATAGTTTGTGCTGGCCATGTAGCAAAAGACACGTATAAAAAGGACAAAGGACTAGAACGGCGGGTGACACTAATCAAGCCGCGAAACAGTTCTTTAATCGATCTCTGTTTCCTAAAGTGATGTGTAAAGATACATGAAACGGAATTAGATAATGCTTAGTGGTTTATGGGTGAAGCTTTCAAAGATCTTATGCAATCACGATAAAACCCCCCTTTGCTAGATAGATATACTGGGAATAGTTCGTAACTGATGCGATAATAGCAATGGGCTTAATCTCACCCACACCACACACCAACACACACACACCACACACACAACACCACACACGGCACACGCTAGCACACATCATCACACGCAACCACACACACCGTGGATCACACACAGTTTTCACCCAGAATCTTAGACTCAGTACATCAAATATCCGAAGTAGAGAGTTTCTATTATGTTTTTCGAGAGAATATTTCTGATGAGTCAAGCGCGCGCGCATCTGATGATAGATGGATGATGTTTGAATGAGTGATGATATGGTGGTTTAGTAAGTGTCTTCGAGAGGGTAGTTGACTCTGCCGAAAAGGGGCAATTGGCCGGAAACCCTTTTCGACGCGGTGAATAGTTAGGGCCTGATGCGATTAGGTTGTGCGCAGGAATTCAGTGTATGATATGTCTGATTCAAAAACGGCAAAGTGGGAGGAATGAGGAGTTCCTGCGGGGGTTTGGCCTAGCAGACCATACCACATAGGTCGGCTATTTCATCGTACTTTTGAATAGATGGAATAACAAACCGTTAACTGTGGAGATTGAAGGATATGTCCATGGACTCGGGCCGTGCGATTGGTATTCATGGTGGGGCTTGTTGTTGAGGGCGGTAGTCTGTCCCGTTCATGTCGGCGATGGGGCCTTGAGTACAGCAAGGAACGCACGCGCCTGAGGGGGAGGGGGCCAACCGTTGGAAAATAGCGTGTACTTGGGTCTTATCCTTACTATCAACTCGGGCGCTTATCCGAGCGGGAGGATTTAAAAAACGCGACAGAGACCGGAAATAAAGGAAAAAGAACGTGAGAAAAAAATAATAGGGAATAACAAGGTGTCGAAGACAGTTTCGAACGAAACCGCAACAGAACAACAGTCGAAGTCAAAAGAGAACTGAGTGCAGCACGACCAGCCGCGAAGGAAAGATAAACCAAGAGAGATAAGTTTAAGTAAAAATAAAAGAAAAAAAAAGAAAATAACGAGTTAGAGAAAAGTTGAAAGCCGAGGCTGAGAGAAGAAGGGGGATGCGATGGCCGAGAGAGGGGGACAGGAGGGGAAAGTAATGGGGTAGGAGGGAGAGTCCTCGTGACGACAAGCGTTTTGCCCTGATTAGAATAGAAGTAGAAGACACACTTTGACGGGGCCCAGAGGGGAGACATAGAGAGGAGCGAGCGGATACCCTTAAGACAGCTGAAGGGGGCGCGGGCGAGGGGAAGGCAGTGAAGGGACCTGCTTGCGTAGACGTCGATCGAGCTTCGCGCGGATAGGCACAATGGGCAAAGGGGTAAAGTGGGCGAAGGAGGTAAGTTGCAGGTCGGTCGTCTGGTTAGTATGTATAGACGCGTAATAAGGACAAAAAATTATTGATGTGATGATGAATTCAGAAGCGTGAGTGCGATGGATAATGATGCGATTTGCTGCTTCTACTACTATTAATTGCTCCTTGACTTCTTATATAAATTACCTACTGGACCAGGTGTGCTACTTTTAATAGATCATGATAATAATGACACAAATACAAACAACGCGCGCGCGCAGATCAACAGGATATTTGAAGGAGATATGCCAACAAGTGGTGGGAAGAGGCGATCGTGGAGATTAAGATGATGAAATGAATGATAAGTATAGAGGTGGTGACTTACCGAAGGCCTGTAGAAAATGAGTTACTGCGTCCTGAGGATTGGAATGAATGAGAGTATAGATAGCGGGACAAAATTATGAGTAATATGATATAAGGATTAATAAGGAGGATTAGATAATGATAAATAGCGGGGAGGGGAGAGCGAGAGGAGGGCGAGGTCGGAGAGGGGAATAGTAATAATAATGAGTTAATACTGTTAATGATTAAGATTGATAGGCATTTTATCCAAGAAACAAAACTTCATCACAGGAGGAAATTAAGAAATACCAAATACACTAACAAGGAGAAGTAAACATAAATCGCCAAAAAAAAGAAAAAAGAAAAAAAAGAAATGCATGACTTGCATGCTCTTTATTCTTTATTGTTGCCGAAAGAAAGAGGTGAGCAGGGACTAGGTCGGTGTCGTGGGTTGCCACAAGGGGGCTCGAGGAGAATGTAATGTCAGCGCACCTGGCAACACGGGCGGTGGAGTGGAGGGCTGCAACGGATCAAATTTCAGGACAGAGCATTAAACATTGCGTAACCACACAGCGATGCTGCAGGATAAGCTCCACAAACCGAGTCAAGCACCATTTTCTTTTGCTTTCGTAGGGTGGGGAGTACGTGGAAGGGGGGTTGGGAGGGGGAGATTGGCTTGGGCTGGTAGCGCTGGTCAGGCGTAAGTGCGCGCCGCGAGATAAATTAATGACGATTAGATGAAAATTATTTGAAATTTATGATAATGAAACATGCCCTAGTAAAGATTGTAATGAGTTAAGTGCGAGAGTGATAATGATACAATGATAATGGCTATTAGCTAAGTCATAGTGAGGAATTGGAATGATATGATTATGAAAGAGCGAAGATATTCAATGATGATGACTTTATGATGATAGATGATTATAGGGCTGGATAATTAATAATGCTGATGGTGATTTTCAATAGTAATAGGAACAAGTAATAATAGTAATACATGATGATAATGAAAAATAGTAACAATAATAATAGTAATCATGAAAAAAAAAATAGTAATGGAAGATAGGAATTATCGCTTATGATCTATAACAACATAAAGGTAAATGATAGGATGATAATCGATGATAATGATAATGAAGATAATGGCGTGATGACATTATGACAGGATGATAATATAAGAGATATCGGAGGATGTGTAAAATTGGAGATGAACTGATAGAATGATGATGTGAGATGTATGGAATGATGTCTTAATATGGGGGATAAATTGAGTAGATGATGGAGTGATAATTATAAATGATAATATACAATATGGTGAGGTGTTTAAGATTGATAACTGGAGTAAATGGAGAGGAGTGATAGATGATAATGATGCGTATAGGTGGAAGAATGGATAATGGATGATATGGATAGGATGATAATTAGATAATGATATATATAATGTGTGTGATTGAGAGAGGTAAAACTCATGATACTGATAAAAGGAGAGGGATGATAATGGATATGATAGATTGATAAACAATGATGAATAGTAATAATGATAATGGTAATGATATGTTTACGTGATAGTAATGGAGATGATAATAATGATAGTAATATAGATAATAATCATAATCGAGTAATGATGATAGTAGTAATTATAATAATAATAATAATAGTTTGGACGATAACAATGTGAATTATGATTAATAATGTTGATATTAAAGATAATAACAATAATATGGATGAAAATGATTTAATAGTAATTAATTGGTTGAGATAATGAACTAATAGTTATGAGGGCTAATAATAATACTGATTAAATGATGGAAGATAGTAATAAATTGAACAAGTTAATATATAATGACAATTAAATGATAATAATAATGATTGTAGTAGAGGATAATGAATGGTATAGTGGTGTGGATAACGAATAATTACAAAAAGAGTTAAATTCACGTTGAAGAGATGTCTTATTAATCCTTACAGTAACCATCCTTATTCTGCTAAGACAGAAAGCTACTTAGAATGAATTCCTTTGCACTCAAAGCCAAAGGAGCGCGCTGGGGGAGCTTTGGTGTATGTTGAAAGCACAGTGAGCATTAGAACTGCAAATAGCTCAAGGAAAAGTTAGCAAAAACAAAACACATGTACCTTTATCCTAGAAAATAAGATTATTTATTATCTTTTATGTAATCTATCTGACAGCGTTAGGCAATAACCCTTATTATAGAGAGTTCTTTTCAAAAATAAGACACCTGTTCTCTTAAAACATTTCAGGAATTAGAGATATCAAAGTAAGGATTCTAATAGTAAAAGGTTTGTTCGTAAGGTTCCTGGATTACAAGTCATTAAAAGATGTGGTGTTGGTGGTGGGGGGAGGGGAAGGTGGGGGGTGGGTCGGTTTGAGAGGTTTGGGATGATTTGGGGAGGAATTGTGTGGGAGGAAGAGGATATTACTATATTGGGGGAAGTCAGGGCATAGGATAATAAGCGTTCTGGGTTATGAAATAGGAATTTTCTTCAAAATAGGAATTTCGGGAAAAAATTTTTTATAGTTGAGTAATCAGCTAACATTTTTGATCTGAAAAGATCTGTTTCTATATTTAAGAGTCATTATTAAATTTCGTAGTGGGATAGAATCACATGAATTTTGAAACTATCTAAGAGGTATAACAACGAACAGTTTTTAGTTCCGTTTTAAAAGGTTGTGGAGTTCAATTACTTTTAGAAAAAAATACTACTGAAATATTTCAGATGAACTTATAAATCTATGCATCAATTTTCAGTTTATTAGTAAATGTAGTGGACGTTTGGTGGGCCACCGAAAAAGTCATCAAGGACCACAAGGTGAGAACCGCCGATGGAAGAGTTCTGTAGTAAGACGAAGTAAGTCTTATGTAAGTTAGGTTGTCTTTTTTCTGAGAGCAGAAGGAAGTTCTTGGGAAGATATTGGATATCCATCACGATCATCTTCGAAACAACAAGTAACTTTTATGCTAGAATTGATATTCATTCTAGTGTTACGTAGAAAGTGGAGGTACACTTCGTGCTAAAGATATTTCCGTATGAGAATTTCAACTTCAACACACGTATTATGGCTGTTTTGGTCAGGAATATTTGTGTATTTTCCTCAACGCCTGTTGGAGGGACGTGGCAAGACTCCCGTCGCAGAATATCTGTTCAACTGTTATCATTTTCCATTGCAATTGATATGTGTTGAGAGGTTCTTCCTTCTCTTTGGTCTAAGTTACTATAGGATTACTATAAAAGTTACAATACTATACTAATTAATATTGAATAAACAGTTATATCTAATATCAATTCATCATAAAAAAAATTAAGGTACCATTATAATCATGATACCATTCGGAGATTTGGAATTTGAAATATCATTGCAACTTGGGAGGAACATCAGACCGAATGTGATTATAGAAGGATGCGAAGACATAACTACAGTGCGTGTGGCGTTATGTTATAGATACACGCCGTAAATAAATTGGCGCATATTCCAATTCTGGAGTTGATATAAGCGCATATAATGAGGATGAATGAAAACATAAGCAATTGATTGTCAATTTTACATCCCCCGGAAGCCCACAAATGAGATGGAATAACAATTTGATTTCAAGATATCAAAATAACAAAAAAAAATTATGGCCATTGGTTGGAGGAAGAAGGCAGTTTGTTTATTTTTTATTATTATTAGTTATTTTTTGGGTAAGATATCGTTCGGGGGGTGGGTAAAGAAAGCCGCATTTTTTGTCGTGATATCGATCAAGAGCAAAAAAAGGATTAAGATGGTTGTTTAGTTAAACTCAAGCCTAGCTTGGTTTTCAGAAACTTGTGTACGACTTTGGCAAGTGACGTCATATGTAAATATAAGTCTGGTGCACATGGGGTAATAAATTCATCTATGTTACTCTTAGGTCCTCCTCTAAACTTTATAATAGCCTTTTTGAAAGAACTTTTGTCGAAAAAAAGAAGCAGTGCAACCCACTTCACGCCCATTTTTTTTTTTTAATTCACCTACAGTCTACGTTTGTAATGCAATCTCACATAATTTCTGATCCAAAAATAAGTCATGCCATATATACAGTATCAATTCTATTGATGACTCACCTATTTTTGTCCCTTCCTTTCTAAATCTATTTAAAAAAAAAAAAAAAAAAAAACTTCCAAGGACAGTGATACACCGATGAAACCATTGTATTTGTTTACATATGACGTCACGCTTGAGCTTGACCGTATCTCAAGACACGGTCGACAAGCGCGCTTGTGACGTCATCAACGCTACGCTCAAGATTTGACGCGTTAAAAACGGGGAAAAGTCGCGCCAGACTCAAGCCGGAGTCAAGCCCGGCTTAAGATTTGGTACGACAAAAATGTGGCTTAAGTCATATGATCGTATGGCCTCGACGGAATGCTTTCTGTTATGCAGTGATAAGCAGATAACCGTATATTTCCATGTTAATAACTTCATATCTCTTTGTTTGTGGTTCCGTTTAGTTTAGACACATTATCGTATAAGGATTAATTTAATGAAAACAATTATAGAACTATTCTTTTTATAGCATCAATGACAAAAGTGGTTTTAGTAATGATGATGATAACAATAATAAAAGAATGGTAATGATATTTTTTTTTTTTTTGTTTTTTTTTTTTTTTTTTGGTAGGTGGAAAAACAAATATAAAAACAAATAAATTTCTTTTTTTTTTATTTTTTAAAGTGGGGGGTGGGGGTGGGGGGGGGGGGGGGGGGGTTGTAACAATAAGATAAGTCATAATAATAAGCAACAACTACTTTATGCTGAATGATAGAAAGCCAATGATAATGATAATGACAATAATGATGATGATAATAATGATAATGATAATAACAATGATGATAATTGTAATAATAATAACAATAATGATATTGATAACAACCAGCATAATTATGATGATGATAATGATAACAGTATTGAAAATAATAATGATAATGGTAAAAAGTATATCAATGATAGTAATAATGATAATAATTATTATGATAATAACAAAATAATAATGATCATAGTGATATTGATGATGTAATAGTAGAAACAGTAAGAATGATGATAACAATAATAATTTGAATAATAAACACAATAACAATAACAATGATAATAATGATTGAGTTGTGTGTGTGTGTGTGTGTGTTTGTGTGTGTGTGTGTGTGTTTATGTGTGTGTGTGTGTGTGTGTGGGTTGGCAGCTTGTGTGTGTGTGTATCTGTGTCTGTGTGTGTGTTTTGGAAGGACATACATGTATGAACAAATGATAATGAGTTACAAATGAATAAACAAAACCTGGCGGGACACTGAGACATTATACAACGACGACCGAAATGAATGATGCGCGGGAGAGTGAATAACTATTCCGAATCTCCCGGACGAGTAAGTATCGGCTGAGTAATGAGAGTGAGTAATGATCGGCTGACTAATGATAGGCTGAGTAATGAAAGTGAATAAGAATCGGCTGAGTAATGAGACTGAGTAATGATCGGCTGACTAATAAGAGTGAGTAATGAGAGTGAGTAATGAGAGTGAGTAATGAGAGTGAGTAAGGAGTAACGAAGCGATGAGTCTTGCGGATGAAGGTCATTCACGAAGGGAGGAAATAGGGAAATCCGCGAAGGGAGGGGAGGGGGGGGGGAGAAGGAGGGAGAAAGAAATTAATATACATCGTTTTTTCGTTAGCAATAAAGTCAAGTAGGTTAAGGGTTGGCAGCTTGTAAGTCAGTTATTGGTAATCGAGAGACCGTGTTTTTTGTTGACGAGATGGACTGATAGACGAGCGAGGCGGAGAAGGATCTATGCCGGATTTTTTTTTTTTTTTTTTTTGAGAGTAGAAGTAAAAAAGAAGAAGAAATAAAAACACGTCAGTATATATCTCTATGTGTGTGTGTGTTTGTTTGTAGTGTGTTTATGTGTGTGTGTGTGTTTGTGTCTTTGTTTATGTGTATTTGTTTGTAGTGTGTGTGTGTTTGTGTCTGTGTTTAAGTGTGTTTGTTTGTAGTGTGTGTGTTTATTTGTGTCTGTGTGTGTGTGTTTGTGTGCGTGTGTGTATGTGTGTGTGTGTGCACCTACGGACACACCTACACCCTCCCCCCCCCACACACACAAACACACTATCACCCATACAAACACACGCACCCCCGATAGAACTCAGCCCCTCCCTCTCCTCCAGTCCCTTCAAACAGCAAACGAGTCGCAGCGCCTACCCGAGAGCATCGTCTGAAGCCATCTAATAGTTCGAAGGTGATATTCCCCGAGCGAAGACCATCGGGTGAACGTTAAGGCCGAAGAGGGAGTGAGCTCTCCGAGTAGGGTCGAAGCTCTTTGCTCTTTGGCGTTTTAAAAGGTCGCTACGACGGCTGAGAGGAGCAGAGGATCAATCGATTGAAAATAATGGAATGAAGAAAGTAAAGGAAGAGGTGAGGGGGAGGAAAGATAAAAAGGGATTGATGATAATCGGAGGTTCAATGGAAGGGGGGGGGGGGACACCTTTTGCATATCTAAGGAACATTATAGTCAGTTTCTTCTGGTCTGTCCACTGAATAGCATAAGTTTTAATTACATGTTGTACCTGTGGCTGAAAATCAATGTCTTTATCTATGTGTAGTAATTATTCAAGCTATTACTTAAGGAATATATCTGTGTGTATATATAGAAATGTCAAGGGGAAGGCAAGGTTGTATCACGCACTCTTTTTTGTCATTTCAAGGCATGTGGATTACATTCTTATTATTTGGGATAACATGCTATAAGTGCTAAATTATTAATTAAGTCCTGTTTTCATGGGATCAGACTAGAATGTTTGTTTCAAGCTTGTCTTTTGTGTGTTTGTATTGTATAATATCAGTTCATGTTTGGGATCTATATAAGTATGCACATATCTACATATTCAGATATATCACTAAAATTATAATTTGAATGTCTATCACAAATAACTAACGATATCAGACATTTATTTCCAGACAATCGCAAGCAAGTAATGTACATGTTCCATGTTACCGATTTCCTGTGGACAGATCAGAGGAAACAGACTGTAAGAACATGCAAGAACGAAACGTGCGTTAGACATGATACTTCCCAACCAACAGGACAAACCGTACTGTGAACACCACCTACGCCCGCTGGTCTGTCCCTCTGCCTCTCACCTCCTCCAGTTACTTTCCAGGATTGTCACGTACGCTATTCCGGGCCCTGCGTCCTGAGCTCATCAACCTCACCAGCGATCTGAGCCTAGCCTCTCTACCACCGAATTGTGTCCAGCCTTTCACACAAAAAAAAAAAAAAAAAAAAAAAAAAAAAAAAAAAAAAAAAAAAACTCTGTTCTTTAATCATATTTGAATGTCCTTGTTAATCACTTGTGGAACAACCAACCACTTGAATCTCACGGTGCTTACCTGTGACACTCCCTTCCTTCACGTCAAGCGGACACTCGATCACATGGAGCGGATTCCTTCACCTGTGCATATTGACAATGGATGACACGCTGGTCTATTCCTCAGACGCCTTGCCCAGCCTATAGTGACCTAGGTTCAAGTGACCTCTTGCCACCTCGACCTGATCCAAGCTCCCCGAAGTTTGCATATTGCATAATGAGCTTGCAAAGATATGAAAACTTGGGCCATGTTGTGTTATACTCTCCTGCTCAAGCCTAACTATAATAAATTGTAAGTATCCATTGTTTATAGCCACTGAGTTCAAGGGTCAAGTATGTGCTAATCTACGTCACTCCATTTGAAACGTTTGGTTTATTTTTCTTTATTTATTCCAGCGGTTTTTTTTTTCACACAAATCAGAGCCAGATATACAAGGAGAATTCGTTTCCAGTCTCTTAAGAATAACAAAGAAATAATCAGAAAAGGACCCACGAAACATTTAAGAGTACTTATTGGCAACAGTTACCTGAACAATGTATAACGCTTTTTTTTCGCAAAGTAAGGAAAATCCAAAGAATTTATAGAAAAACAACAAATATCAGGGATACCAACAAACGTAAAGAATGATTAACTACTCACTTCTGACGCAAAATATTTCTTTCACCTTTTGCTCTGACGAGTAATAGACTTATTTGCATTTTGCTTATATGTATTATCAATACTGAAAAAAAAAAAAAAAAAAAACACACACACACACGCATGTACACACACACACACACACACACACACACACACACACACACACACACACACATACACACACACAACAACAGGCAAGGCACACAACTCACCCGGACGAAAGCGGGCACACTCACGACACACACACACACACAAGAAGCACACACAACACACACATACATACACACACACACACACACACACACACACAACACACACCCACACACACACACACAGGCTAGCACAAGCACCTTATATATATATATATATATATATAATATATATTATATATATATATATATATATATATAAATGTTTGTGTGTGTGTGTGTGTGCGTGCGTGTGTGTGTATGGCGTGTGTGTTTTTAAATATATATATATATATGAGAGAGAGAGAAGAGATATATATATATATATATATATATATAGTAATATATATTAGTATATATATATTATATTATATAAATATATATATATATATATATATATATATATATATATATATATATATATATATATATTATATATATATATATATATATATATATTAAATATATATATATATATATATATATATATATATATATATATATATATATATATATATATATATATATAATATATATATATATATATATATATATATATATATATATAATATATATATATATATGTATAGTGAGAGTGGGTTGGGGTGTGTGTTTGATGTGTGTGTGTGGTGTTATTTGAAGTGGTGTTTTGAGGTGGTGTGTGAGAGAGTTGTTGTGGAGTGGTTTTGAAACACTCAAAAAATTCTAATCTTTTTCCCCTCCCAAACGCATATCTCTCTCAAATCTCCATTATCACTCTTCAAACTGTGGTGTGTAGTGGGGTGTGTGTGAGAGAGAATTGTTTTTTGTTGGGGTGGGGGTTGGTGGGGGGGGGGGGGGGGGGGGGGGGTGTGGGGGGGTTGGGGTTTGGTGAGAAAGGGGTGTGTTGTGTTGGATGGGTGGGGAAATGTGGAGTGTGTGTGTGTGTTGAGTGTGTGTGTGTGTATGTTTGAGATTTTTGTGTGTATTTTTGGGGTTTTGGTGAGTGAGGGGGGTGTGTTGTTAGGTGTGATTTATTATTTAGATAGATGTTGTGGGGGGTGTGTTGTGTTTTGTGAGTGGGTTGG
>NW_028234442.1:10332278-10337278 GCF_977035675.1 Penaeus japonicus
GCCCGCGTAAGCAGCTTTACGACATCCGCTCAGTCGTGATGCCTATATTTAGATCTCTAAATCGTCGAGTGATGTCGGGCAAATCATGACCTTTCGGGAGTTGAACCAGATAGTGACCCTGAGAGTTGAACCAGATAGTGAGATTGAGAGTAGAACCAGATAGTGACCCTGAGAGTTGAACCAGATAGTGACCCTTAGAGTTGAACCAGATAGTGACCCTTAGAGTTGAACCAGATAGTGACCCTGAGAGCAGAACCAGATAGTGACCCTGAGAGCAGAACCAGATAGTGACCCTGAGAGCAGAACCAGATAGTGACCCTGAGAGTTGAACCAGATAGTGACCCTGAGAGTTGAACCAGATAGTGACCCTGAGAGTTGAACCAGATAGTGACCCTTAGAGTTGAACCAGATAGTGACCCTGAGAGTAGAACCAGATAGTGACCCTGAGAGTAGAACCAGATAGTGACCCTGAGAGTAGAACCAGATAGTGACCCTGAGAGCAGAACCAGATAGTGACCCTGAGAGCAGAACCAGATAGTGACCCTGAGAGCAGAACCAGATAGTGACCCTGAGAGCAGAACCAGATAGTGAGACTGAGAGCAGAACCAGATAGTGAACCTGAGAGCAGAACCAGATAGTGAACCTGAGAGCAGAACCGGATAGTGAACCTGAGAGCAGAACCAGATAGTGAACCTGAGAGTAGAACCAGATAGTGAACCTGAGAGCAGAACCAGATAGTGAACCTGAGAGCAGAACCAGATAGTGAACCTGAGAGCAGAACCGGATAGTGAACCTGAGAGCAGAACCAGATAGTGAACCTGAGAGTAGAACCAGATAGTGAACCTGAGAGCAGAACCAGATAGTGAACCTGAGAGTAGAACCAGATAGTGAACCTGAGAGCAGAACCAGATAGTGAACCTGAAAGCAGAACCAGATAGTGAACCTGAGAGTAGAACCAGATAGTGAACCTGAGAGTAGAACCAGATAGTGAACCTGAGAGCAGAACCAGATAGTGAACCTGAGAGCAGAACCGGATAGTGACCCTGAGAGTAGAACCAGATAGTGAACCTGAGAGCAGAACCAGATAGTGAACCTGAGAGCAGAACCAGATAGTGAACCTGAGAGCAGAACCAGATAGTGAACCTGAAAGCAGAACCAGATAGTGAACCTGAGAGTAGAACCAGATAGTGAACCTGAGAGTAGAACCAGATAGTGAACCCGAGAGCATAAAACCAGATAGAGACCCTGAGGAGCAGAACCGGATAAGTGACCCTGAGAGTAGAACCAGATAGTGAACCTGAGAGCAACCAGATAGTGAACCTGAGAGCAGAACAAATAGTGAACACTGAGAGCAGAACCAGATAGTGAACCTGAAAGCAGAACCAGATAGTGAACCTGAGGAGTAGAACCTTAGATAGTGAACCTGAGAAGTAGAACCAGATAGTGAACCCTGAAGCAGAAACCATGATTAGTGAACCTGAGAGCAGAACCGGATAGTGGACCCTGAGAGTAGACACCAGATAGTGAAACCTGAGAGTAGAACCAGATAGTGAAACCTGAGAGTAGAACCAGATAGTGAACCTGAGAGCAGAACCAGATAGTGAACCTGAAAAGCAGAACCAGATAGTGAACCATGAGAGCAGTAAACCAGAGTAGTGACCCTGAAGAGCAGAAACCAGATAGTGAACCTGAGAGTAGAACCAGATAGTGAACCTGAGGAGTAGAACCAGCATAGTTGAAACCTGAGAGCAGAATCGCGGATAGTGACCTGAAGGCAGAACCCGGAAAGTGAAACTCTGAATAGCAGAACCGGATAGTAAAACTGATCAGTATTTCTTTATCAAACACAGTCACCGATACACACATGTACTGCCGTGTATGTAACTTCACGTACAGTAACATCAAATGGGAAAAGGATGCCAAGAAATACATAATAGTGTTGTTCAAACTGAACTTAAAGCATTAAGCCAATATTAGGGAGTTAGTATTTGAAGTAAATGTTGAAAAATGAAATGCTAAAGAATTTGTAATAGAATATCCTAAAAAAACACGTTACACAACGCAGAGGCCAAAAAAAAGAAAAAGAAAGAAAAAAAAGAAGATCGAAATGAATAAGGTGAGAGAGCGAGAGCGAGAGAGAAAGTGAGAGAGAGAGAGAGAGAGAGAGAGAGAGAGAGAGAGAGAGAGAGAGAGAGAGAGAGAGAGAGAGAGAGAGAGAGAGAGAGAAAGAGAGGGCTAGAGAAAGAGAGAGAGAGATAGATAGATAGATGGATAGATAGATAGATAGATAGATAGAGAGAGAGAGAGAGAGAGAGACAGAGCAGAGACAGATAAAGAGAGGAAAGAGAAAGATAGAGAGAGACAAAGACGGAACAGACAGTGAAGAGAGAGAAAAAAGAGAAGAGGGTGAGAGAGAGAAAAGAAGAGAGAGAAGAGAGAGAGAGAAGAGAGGTGACATATAGAGAGAGAGAGAGAGAGAGAGAGAGAGAGAAAGAAGGAGAGAGAGAGAGAGAGACAGAGAAATAGAGAGAGAGAGAGAGAGAGAGAGAGAGAGAGAGAGAGAGAGAGCGAACGAGAGAGAGCGGGAGAGAGAGAGAGAGAGGGGGAGGGGAGAGAGAGAGAGAGAGAGAGAGAGAGCGAGAGCGAGAGAGAGGGAGAGAGAGAGCGAAATGGGGGAAAGGCAGATGGACGGACAGAAAGAAAGAGACTCACATCCAGCCGCACAAACGTCTATTTGTGTGTCCATCGTTCATACTCATCCTCCCACTCTCCCTTTGTATTCCTCTTCTAGCTCTTGCTATTGCTCAAAAACAATGGCTCAGCACGTCTTAGCTAGGAATACAAAACACACAAACACACACGTATAAATGCCAAGCACAGAGCCTCAGTTAAGGGTCAGGCACAGAGGCTCACTCAAGAGTCCACACAGAGGCATCTACATACGCTCGCGTGTGTTCAGGCAATATACGCGAGGACTTACAATCGCAAGCACTGCATAAATATGCAGGCACGTAGATGCACTAAGGATTAACAAAAGCTTGCATTCATCTGTGGCCTTACCTTCCCACATTGAACAAATATGGTGTTGAAATAGAGTTTTCTTTATGAAAGCTCTGCGTTTCTACTAATAACATGGGCATTTTTGTAATAGTTTAATGATAGGTATCTCAACTAGCCGGATATAAGCGCATCCCGTCACGTCTCGAGAATGTTGGATTACTTTCTGATAATGTTGCTGCTCGATGGTGCTTGCAGCTTGATTTCCAGGTTTTGCATCTTCGAACGACACAGGTTTAAGTGTACGCTCTTTTTATAAACTTTCGGAATGTAAATTCAAGTCTGTGGCTTTCATATTAGCTCGCTAAATACTCATCTGGTCCACGGGTGATTTGTACCCTCGGAGAGTGATTTACCGTGACAAAATAGAAGCTAAGGTGTGGCTGTTCGTCATCAAAAGGTTCTTTGACTCGTCCCCAAGGAGGCTTGACGCACGCTGATTGGCTAGAACCGCATGACGTCATATCTACAAACAGCGACCCTATTGGTTCGGCCAGATGAATCTGTGAGTCTCTCAACTACGAATCAGGGGTCAAGATGAAGTCTATGGCACGTTATATGGGGAATGGAGACTACTGTTGATCTTTGTAGATAGCTTATAGGGGTAGTATTGCATTTCTTCGGCTTCACGGCAGCCCCTTGGTGCGCGGGACTTAATTGGAGAGATACAGTGGTGGAAGATACTTATTATTGTAATTGCTGATTAGCGAACTGATAAAGCGACGGTATAATACCCACCTCCGTCACGAAAAGTATGAGCAAAAGGCTCTCTATAAAGAAGACTTTGTCTAGGTCCCTGCGTAAACATTGGCTCCCTCAACGTTACGTGAAACTCACCAAGTGCCCGCAGATACCAAGCGCTCTGGCCTTCCGTAACCGCTGTCTATTTGGCGTTTGTGTTGTAACAGCGGAATTTCATGTTCTTTATTTTGCAACAGTGCGACCAGACATTCATTGATTTTCATGCATCAGATTGCAATGTTGAGAAGATAAAGTGGTTGATATGTTCTGATTGCATGACTGCATGGATAAGTAAGGCTGATATCCTTTGCCATCTTTTCATTTTCTCTCTCAACACTCTAGCTCTTTCGCTCTCTCTCTCTCTTTCTCTCCCCTCTCCTCTTTCCCTTTTTTTCTCGCTCCTTACTCTCGCTCTCTCTCTTCCTCTCTCTTCCCTCTCCTCTTTCCCTCTTTCTCTCGCTCCTTATTCTCTCCCTCCCCCCTCTCTCTCTCTCTCTCTCTCTCTCTCTCTCTCTCTTTCTCTCTCTCTCTCTTTCTCTCTCTCTCTCTCCCTCCCCCCCCATCTTTCTCTCTCTCTCTCTCTCTCTCTCCCTCTCTCTCTCCCTCTCCCTCTCCCTCTCCCTCTCCCTCTCCCTCTCCCTCTCCCTCTCTCTCTCTCCCTCTCCCTCCCTCTCTCCCTCTCCCCCCCTCCCCCCCCCCTCTCTCCCTCCCTCTCTCCCCCCCCCCCCCCCCTCTCTCCCTCCCCCCCCCCCCCTCTCTCTCTCTCGTTCCTGTCTTTACATGCAATTAAAAAGACCGATCGACCAAAGAGCGGTGTTGGACACGGCTTCGGTTGTTTACTCGTCCCCTTGCCACTAATCAGAGGCAGCCGCCGTGTTGCTGCCATACGGCCATCCTGCAACTGATTGGCAGATGCAACGTGTCCTCTGACTTCTGACATTTTGCAGGCTTTTGGGGAATAGAAGTGATTGGGTTTTTAGAAATAAGCACATTGGCGATTTTCTGATAAGTGATGGTTTGTTACGTTTTTTTTTTTTTTTTTTTGACGAAAATACGTCTGTTGGCGCAAGATTAGTTAATTATCAATAAAAAAAGTTATCACGTTGGGCTAGGTGTTCTGGATTTAATTTTGCGATTTTGCATGATTCTGGCTTTTTTTTTTTTGTGTGTGTCCTGAAAGAGGAAAGAAAGATCTGGAAACG
>NW_028234442.1:10339778-10342278 GCF_977035675.1 Penaeus japonicus
TCTCTCTCTCTTTCTCTTTCTCTCTTTCTCTCTCTCCCTCTCTCTCTCACTCACCCTCTCTCCCTCGCTCTTGCTCTCTCTTTCTCTCGCTAGCTCGCACGGCAATAGTTAATGCATTAAACCCACTACGGACGACGGGAAAGCAGTAAAAATTATGAAATAAAACTAAGAATGAATTCTCACTATTATATATTAATCTTTCCGGAGACCAACGCGGAACTACGATAGACGGAGAGCAGGGAATAATACAATATTTCTCTCTCAGTGGACTAAGATAAACGTAGGCATGTGGCTCAGAGCCTCAAGATATTTATAGCATGATAAGATTAATGATTACAACAAAGATGGAACTGATGATATTAATAAACCTAATTTCATATGCGAAATTATCATTATATATATATATATATATATATATATGTATATATATATATATATATATATATATATATATATATATTATGTATATGTATATATATACATACATATATATGTATATTATAAATACATATATATGTATGTATAAATATACATTATAAATAAATAATATAATATATAAATATATATATATATATAAATCTAAATATATATATATACGTAATAATGCAGAATCATAGTCTAGTACTTCTGTTACTACTATTATCACGTAAATAAATAATGATTATCACTAACATCAATATAGAAACTACATCGTTATAACGCAATTACTGTGATTTTCATTATTATTTATGATTATTAGTGTAGTGGGTGGTTTTTAACTCCGTAGAGTTATATGGTGTTAATATTGGTAACGTATTACCCAATTGCGCATTATAGATGACTCTGTTAAAAAAAATAAAATAAAAAATAATAATAAATAGATGCCAACACACTTATCCCGTAGCCATTATTTGAAATAAATCTCAAGTGGGTGACTTAAAAGGCAATATAAAAAAGGAGCATCCATTTTATACGTTTATCAACACAATCATTCGAAACAAAACCAATATGCAAAGGCAACACACCATAGAGGGTGAAGCCTTTAAGAACCCTCTCTCGTTCGTTGACCTGACTTGACCTTATATACTGATATTTCCCGCGCTTATCGTGAGGTTCTACCTATGATTCAATATATTTGGATCTGAAAGTGCAAAAGGTGTGTGTAAAATTAAACTTAAAATATGTAAGATACCACGAAAATTAAACATGTATAAAAATAGGCACATAAAAGACTTAAAATAGAAAAGCAGGAAAAAGTGAAAGAAAGGAATCCGTGTAGAGAAACGAAAAGAAACACGAAGAGATAAACAGGTGAAAAATGAAAGTTAGGTGCTTTAATCAAATAAAATAAAACACGGTCAAGGTAAGGTAAGTACATAATATAAAGGAAGGAAAAAGGAAAAGTATTGATGTGTAGAGTAGTAGTAATAAAGATGTAGACGTAAAACACGGAGCAATTGGAAAGATAAGTCAAAGGAACATAAAAACGCACTTTATTCTTATCAAAAACAAACATAAACACACGCATAACAGCGAAGCCAAATCATCATACAGGGCGGAAAGGTCCGTAGATTCTCTCGTGACGTCAGGGGACACGTGACCCGAAATCTGCGGGATGACCCGCTTGATGGCAGGAGCCCAGGGGTTAATTCACTAAAATTATTATTAGTTTGATATTTATTGTCGTTATCATCATCATAATTATGATTATTTCCACTATTGTCATTGTTATTATCAATATCATTATTATCTTTATCTTCATATATATATATAAAATATATATATATATATATATATATAGTATATAAATATATATATATATGTATGTATGTATTTATATAAACATACATACATACATATATATATATATGTATATATTATATATAATATATACATATATATAAATATATATATCAGTATGTATGTATGAATATATACATACCTACATATAAATATACTATATATTATATATATATGTATATATATAAATATATATATATATACATATATAAATATATATATATATATAGAAATATATATATATTTATATCCCGTTATATAAAATCTGTGTGATGTATGTATAATATATATATATATTTTTTTTATTTATTTATATATTTTTTAGGATATATATATTTTATTTAGATTTATTTTTATATATAGTTATATATATATTTTGATGTGAGTAGAATGAGAGTGTGTGAAGATGAGAGATGAGTGTGAGAGATAGGTAGATAGATAGACAGATAGTGGGATGTGTGTGTTGATTTTAGATAGATTTCTATATATATATATATAGTAAGTTGAGATTGAAAGTTGATATTGTGTCTTTGACATTTCTGTGTGGTGTGTTTGTGAGTTTTATATTTATTGTGATATATATATTTGTTATTGATAGATATATTTATTTATTTATGATTTTTTTTTATATATGAGAGTTATTCATATATATTTTTTGATAGTATATATTGTTGATATGTTATTTTTTTAATTATTGTTTGTTAGAATTTTTTTTTAGATT
>NW_028234442.1:10354778-10359778 GCF_977035675.1 Penaeus japonicus
TTCTCAATTCGATGTATATTTGTTTTGCGTATAAAGACATCGAATATTTTCTCAATTCGATGTATATTTGTTTTGCGTCTACACCTGCCCCTTGGTTTCCCCAATCCCTGAGATTATTTGGATATGGGGAATTTCAAGTACAGGTTTCAAAACAGTGCTATTGTAATAGAACCCTGAAATACAGAGAGCACTTAGGATCACACCTCGAGGAAGACACAAGGACGCATTCAGGGACGTTTCCTGTGACCCTTGCCACACCAAGGAGGCGTCTGGCCGTGCGTAAAGGGCGCCCCTCCGTCGATCTCTTCCTGTGGTGGAGGAACGGAAAAAGGATCAAACGCTTTTCTTAAAAAAGATCCTTGTGATATAAATCGATTTTAAGTTAAAGAGCAAAAGCAATCACAAGGAAGACCAAAAGAGAGGAGAAATAAACACGGATAGGATCTTGGGTTAAACGATGTGAATGCGGCAATGTGGATTCCATAGCCACTGAATTCTCAAAGGCTTAGCCCCGTTCCGTGTGACAATCAACCTAACCACAGTTCCATCCTTGTGTCGGCACGGGTCAGTGTGTGTGGGCGCGTTTGTGTGTAGGTGTTTGAGCGTACACATTAGAGTGCACGGGAACGATGTATGAGTATGTGCGTCGATGTTTATTGTTTGTTTGTTTGTTTGTTTATGTTGGGTGTATGTGCGTGTGTGTATGCGTGGTGCGTATATGTGTGTGTGTGTGTGTGTGTGTGTGTGTGTGTGTGTGTGTGTGTGTGTGTGTGTGTGTGTGTGTGTGTAGAAGTACTTTACGTAGGTGGGGCTTAGTGCGCATGTATAATACGTGAGGCGTGCGTATTTGAGTAATCCTATCTTCATTCATGTTGCTATGTCCTCACACCAAGATAATACAAGCTACAAGCAACGACTAATCTATTTCACCAGCGTCGAAGTGTACCAGCGCGCTAGCATGGAGTGGCATTCGACAAAACAGTCATTCAGCGCTCCTCCTCCCTTCCCCTCGTCCTCCCCTCAGCCTCCCGACCTCGCTACAACAACATCCCCTCAGTTACTGAAGCGGGGCCGGAGAGTGTGCACGACCCTCGCTCCTCGGGACGACCACGCCACGCTGACTCCATCCTTGCTAAGCCTCAAAGGTAGTCAGGTCAAGGGCGGTCGGGAAATTTATTTTGTGATTTCGTCGTAGGAATTAAACGTTCGTGTTTAGTGTTGTGTTGTGACGAAGACGTACTGGTTAAATGAGCTCATACGAGAACAGGTGTTGATGTAAATCCAAAGCTTGGACTGTTTGCGTTAACAGTCAGCAGCGACTGTACATATGACAGCATATTGTTGCTGGTCGTTCAGATTTTACTGATGATATATAGTTTTCAAGCTGGTGTCATGTTTTGCTCTTGGATGTAAAGGACTTTGAGTTTTTTTAGGAAAAAGTGAACCAATGTAACAGAAAAAAAAGTTTTAAAGTTATTGTCTGCTTTCCACGAAAGCTTAGTTACGATGGTAGTTATGATATTCTAGAGTGCAGAGTATGCTCATATATGTATACATACATACATACATACATATATAATATATATATATATATATATATATATCTATATATATATATATATATATATATATATATATATATGTTTGTATTGTGTCTACACACACAGACACACACACACACACACACACACACACACACACACACACACGCATATATATCTATATATATATATATATATATATATATATATACATATATATATATATATATATATGTATATATACATATATATATATATATATTTATATACATATATATACATGTATATATATATATATATATATATATATATATATATATATATATATATATATATATATACATATATATACATGTATATATATGTATATATATGTATATATATATATATATATATATATATATATATATATGTATGTATATATGTATGTATACATATTTTCTCTTACTTATTTTTACATACACACATGCAGATATACATCTATGCACACACAAATCCACAGCAAACAGATAGTTCAAGAATGCCACGAAAAGAAAATACATAAATTAATACCCCATATCACGTGCCCGCCATGCTAAAGTACAGAAATCGCATTCCAGTGAAGGGCAAGAGAGGCAACGCACAGGAATCTTGCCCTTCTTTCGCCGACATGAAGCACGACTTTGATCGTACATGAGGCTTCAAGTGCCCCTACTTCCCTTGAACAAATAAACCAAAGGGCCTTCAAAATACGATCAGTTTGTTGGTAAATGGAACACTATATCGTGATTAACCGCACTGACAACCTTAGTGGACCTTCCATTCATCACTCTCAAGGTGGATTCTGTGAATGGAGTGCGAGTGACGTGTTGACACTGAAACTGCACGAGTGAAAAGTACTATGACTGAGGAGTCCGCAAGACGTAAGTAAACATGTGTCTGTTCTGGTCGCGGGATCTCTGTCTTCTTCGTTTTATTTTATGCGTTTCCATTCTGGGATTGTGGTGGGCTGACTTTGTGGTGTGTGTGGTAGATTTACTCATGTTTCTTTGTGTTCTGAGGTTGTGTGTTTTTTTATTAGGTCTAATTGCATGATCTGATTGACCTCATCTTCATTACTATCAAATTTGTCGTTATGAACAGTAGCGCCATCGTTGTTACGTCAGTTTTATGTTATTTTTATCGTCATGGGCGTCGTCGCTATCTCGCTAATGTTATTTATGATTAGTGTCCGTATCATTATAAACGTGGAGGCTGACACCAATTTGCTTATTAATTTTGCAATATATGCTACTTAAAATGATATTATTATACAGATATTTTGTTTATCTTGTTAAGAGAACAGAATGCTCCTTTTTGTAGTTGACATTACATTTTCTCCGTAACGCCTTTCCATAAGTCCATATCATTTTGGTTCGCTTTTACCTACATATTGTGGCAACTATGTTACTGTGCCTTCCGAGGGTTGCCACGGGTTTTCTTGCCATGTGAATGACACTCGACAGCAAGTTGCAAAGGTGAGCTGAGTCGGTAAAGCAACGGCCTATAGGAGAGTAAGGGATCAACTCAAAATTGCAATTCCTTACTGAGGTATGCAGTCGTAATGATAAGAGATACAGCAGCAGTGACAGTGCTTGTAGTAAAGCTAATAACACAAGCAGCGATAATTGATGTGCTAAATAGATAGCAGAAGCAATGAGCAGCAACCTAAGAACTGTATTCCAGCTGCAACGACGTATATCCACATACCCAATTTAAGAAAGTAAACATATTTGACATTATTAATAACACTGCCACTAAAAGAAAGGAAAAACTTGCGACGTTTCGAGCTTTTTCGTGAAAATTCCTCTTCAGGAGAAAGCAATCCAAAAAATGATTTTTTTTGGATTGCTTTCTCCTGAAGAGGAACTTTCATGAAAAAGTTCGAAACGTCGCAAGTTTTTCCTTTCATTTAGTGGCAGTGTTATTAATTCTGCTATGTGCACGTTACTGTGTTTTTTGTGATTCATATTCGACATTACTATCCAGTCCATTCTCGAATTACACATAGACTATTTCAACACTTATCACGACACCAAAGGCCAAAGAAATGGCCCTATAACCTGGACAGAGTTGACCATCATAGGTCACCGATAAAGAGCACTAAGGTTATCTTAGACTTCAGTAAGGTTAAGCAGATGAAACAGCACCAAGCGTTTGATCTTGTTGGCGACCTTTGACATCAAGGCGAGTAGTAGCGATCTGACCTTTCCCAGCTGGTAAAGAGGAGCGCCTTGCGACTGCGAAGGAGACGCAGGCGAGAGGGGCCAGCGTAGAGTGCACCTCGGATGTAAGGTTAATCAAAGGGGGGTGTAGACTCGTCTGTCCTTAAAAGAAAGAGTAGAAAGAGAGGGAAGTAAGTTAAGAAAAAAGAAAATATCTCTTCCTTTCTCTCTCTCTCTCTCTCTCTCTCTTTCTCTCTCTGCAAATATATATATGTATATATATATATATATAATATATATATATATATATATATATATATACATACATACATATATATATATATATATATATATATATATATATAAATATATATATATGTGTGTGTGTGTGTGTGTGTGTGTGTGTGTGTGTGTGTGTGTGTGTGTATGTTTTTATGAATGCATATACACAACGGAAGAAGCCTTCCTTCCTGGCACCTCAGGGACTAGACTGAGAGCTTCCTGCCTCTTTGCGCTCCTCTCTGTTCCTCGTGTCTCGCGGCGGCGCCCGGCCTTCCGTCCCGACGTCTTACGCCGAGCGGTCCGAGCGCTCGCGCCCGCCTCTCCGTAACGTTCACGCCAACAAAGTGGATTCAAAAGTAAGACTAACCCCTGGTGTGCCTAATCTAGCTTTGATATTTACACACACACAAACACAGATAAACACACACACACACAGATAAACACACACACACACACAAACACAGATAAACACACACACACACACACACACTAACACACAAACACACGCACGCATACATACATATATATAAATATATATATATATATATATATATATATATATATATATATATATATATATATATATATATATTCTCAAACCACATGCGGCGTATGCATTCGCATAAACACAAACATATACATACATACGTGTGTATGTTTGTTTATGCACTCTATTTAATATTTCTCTTTTAATCTTCCTAACTTCATTTCTTTTATCTTCACCTTATATTTTCTATGCTTTTACCCTTTCTTGTTCATCCATGTTCAGCCTTTTAAGTCTTGTATGTCCTCCTACCTTGTCGCCACGAACATCAGCCTTTTCATAATCAGAGCATCAGAATTAACCAAATCGTGAAAAGTCCCTCGGCGTCCGTCTCCTTCGGGCGCAAGGAGAACGGCGCCACCGCATCTTCACTCTAGCGCCCAGGGTAAGAATGGCACAGACATTCTTATCCACCTATTTATTATGTCCTTGTATTGCCTCCAAAGTTAA
>NW_028234442.1:10364778-10379778 GCF_977035675.1 Penaeus japonicus
GTATGCTTTCCAAAAAACAAAAAACAAATACAAACAGCGTGTGTAGGTTTGTTTATGAAATTTTTTTTAAAAACTTTCTCTTTAATCTTCTAACAAACAACTCTATCTTCACCTATATTTTCTATGCTTTACCCTTCTTGTCAACCATGTTCACCTTTTAATTTCTTGTATGTCCTCCTCCCTTTTGTCGCAACAAAACATCAGCCTTTCTTTAATCAGAGCATCAAATTAACAAATCGTGAAAAGCCCCCCTCCCCGTCCGTCTCCTTCGGGCGCAAGAGAACGGCGCCCACCGCATCTTCACCCCTAGCCCAGGAAAGAGGCACAGAATTTATCCACCATTTATTTTTTTCCCTTGTATTGCCTCCAAATTAAAAAGGAACCCATCCTGCTCAGCTCCTCATACGCCTCTGCAGACTGTTTTTCCCGTACCTCGTATTCTGTGTTTTCCTTCGTTAAAAAATAAATGACGGGTATGACATACTTTAAAAAGGGCAACGGAAAGGGACCCAAAACATCTATGGGCAGCAACAACTAGCCCTTAATTTCCTGTTTCCCGACTCCAAGGCACTGTCGGCCTTTCCCGCCCTGGGTCTAACTTCGCCCAAAGGGCATGGATCGACCTTAATGACGGAAAGGCCGTAAGGGAGTCGTCAGTCGATTTTTGGGGGTGGATTCATTTTTTTTTCTTTTTCTTTTTTTAACGAACCCCCAGCGTTCCTTTCGGGGAAAACACTTCTTTGGAAAAGTCCTTCGCCCTGAGATTTTTAATAGTGTGCATTTGCTGAAGTACTCCGTCAATTGCTCATTTCAAGGCTTTCTCCCTCGACAACTCTCTGGATCTCGAGAGGGAAGGGTAATCATCTCCCCTCCTAATCACCCGCCACGGGGCTATGACGCTAATTATTCTCCCCCCACCGCCCGCCGCGGATAGCCTCTCTCCCCCCCACGGCCCCGCCTTCACCCCCCAAACTACACGAAGGAATCTTTGGGGTCGAAGCGCTCGAAATGCTGCGAGACGAAAACCGACCGCCGGTCCGCGAAGTGGGTGAATTTTTGAACCAGACCGCAACCCCAAAAAAAAACCGTGTCCCATTATAACGCGTCCCCCAAAGTTTCATTTTGTACCATAAATTAAAGGTTATGTGTACGTGTGATGGTTAGTTATCCTACCCGGGAAAACCTCCCTTGAAAAACAGTATGCGTGTGCAGTGAGAGTAATCCACCACAAATTTTTCACCATACCATTTACCTTTCGGTAAATCTAATCTTTTTTCTTATTTACACTTGACAAGTCTCCAAAAGACTTCCCGGCAAGACATTCCAATCTTCTATTCAAAAGCCTCATTTGCCCTAAAAAAAAACTTTATATGTTTTTTACGCGCCCGAAAGGTCACCAGCTTTCCATTAAAACCTCACGGTGCCCCGAAAAAAACAATGAAAGCAAACAAACAGCGGGCAGATCAGACAGATCCGATGAAGAAAAGGGTGTCTAGATTAATCTGAATAATCTACCCACCATAAGAACGAAAAGAAGAGCAGATACCTTCCCTAACTGTGTATCAACCGCGTTAAAAAGAAATTCCCCACGTCTGTAAATTTCGTCCGAACCGTCCAGGGGCCCTTTCAACCGCCCCCTTATAGTTTTTGGGTTTTGAAAGGTCACTGTCTAACTTCTCTCATCTCCCCAAAATCTATCTATCTTCTTCTATCTATCATCCATCTGTCAAACTACCATTTCCTCTCTCTTTCTTCTATCTACTATCTATCTACATCTATCCCCCATCCCCCTCTTTTCCTCTCCTCTCTCCTCAACTCTCCTCTTTCCCCCTCTCCTCTCCTCTATCTATCTACTATCTATCCATCTCTATCTCTTATTTCCTCTAATATCATCTATATAAACTATCCATTTCCTTCCCCTTTTTCCCCTCTCTCTCTCTATCTATCTTTTCTTTTATTTATCTATCTATCATCTATCCACATCTCCTCCTCTCTCTCTCTATCTATCTATCTATCTATCCATCTCTATCTCCTTACCATCCCTATCTCTTATCCATCTATATAATATCTAATATCACCTATCTCTATATTTCCTCTCTATCTCGTCTATCACCCATTTTGTTACCCAATTTTTTCCTCCACTGTGATTGTGGTGTGTTGTGTATGTTGTTGTGTGTTGTTTGTGTGCATCTGTTTATAGGGATTCGTTGTGATTTCAGAAATTATTGAACCAAAATTATCCTCGAATTTTTTTAATTCCCTTATAAATTCGTTTTCCGTTATACGACCCTGTTCACGTCGTTTCCATTTTCCTTCATACCAAAAAAAAAGAAAAAACCCGGTAGGACAATTTTTGTTTAAGGCAATCTAGGTCTTTAGCCTCAGATTCCCCCAAAAAGGGTTTTTTTTAATTTTGCTTTTTTGGAGGGGAGGGGGAGTATTGCAGTACCTACTGGTTCGGATAGCTTTTTTTTTTTTTTTTTTTTTTCTTGGGGAGTTATAAAGCTTGCGGAAAACTGAAAGGTTTGGTTATTTGCTTTCCTTGCTCAATTACAGAAAGTGGGAGGGGGGGGGGGGGCGCAGTAATGCCATAGTGTCGTGTCTGGCGTCGTTTGTGAAAAAAATGTATACAAGGGAAAGGTAATGTTTCTTAAGTCCTCCATCTCCTCTTCGTTGGTGTGCTGAAGGTTTTTCGTTATTCTGTTCGGAAATCACTGAAGACACAGGAGAATTAAGGAATAGGAGGGACGTAAAAAATAATATTTATAATCAAAGTGACACATATAACATACAACACACCGCAAATGATATGTACACACAAACAACCCCATACATATACCCACACACACATCCAAGTCACACAAATACACAACACAACATATACAATGTCCAACTATACCCATGCACACACACAACACACACACCGACGCCTCATAAACCCACACTAAATACAAACCACACACACACACACACACACTGCACACACACACAGGGCCCCCTGCTTTTAACAAATACGTTGTTTTTGAAAATATTTAAATGTTTATCTATTTTCAAATAGATTAAAATGTATATAAACAATCCCATGACACCTTTGTATTAAATACAAAATATTTGGAATATTCTCTTTTTCTTTGAGTTATATGTATATGTATAATAAATAATATATATATAATATATATATAAATAATAATATAATATAATATAAATATTATGTATATATATATTACATATAGTGTGTGTGTGTTGTGTTGTGTTGTTGTGTGTGTGTTATATATATAATATTATAAATATATATATAAATATATATATATATATAATATATATAGATATATAAAATTTTTGTGGTGTGGGTATATATATATGCATATATATATAATATAATATATATAATAAATATATAATAATATAATAGATAATAGATAGTTTTGAAGATAGATATATAAAGAATATATATAATATATATATAATATATAAACTTTTAAAGATATATATATAATATATAAAATATAAGATATATATATGATATATATGTAAATATATATTATATATATATATATATATATAGATATATATATATATAAAATATATATTTTATATAAATATATATATATATATATTTTAAAATTTAAAATATATTTATAAAAAATATAAATATAAGATATATAAAAAAAATAATATATATATATATGTTGTGTGTGTGTGGTGTGTGTGTGTGTGGTGGGTTTTGGTGTGTGTGTTGTGTGTGGTTTTGGGGTATATATATTTTATAAATAAAATTAAATTTAAAATATAAAAATATTTTTAAATATATATAAAATTGGTTTGTGTGTATGTGTGTGTGTTGTGTGTGTGTGTGTGTGTGTGTAATATAAATATAATATTATATAAATATATATATATATATATAATAATATTATATATATATTTTTATTATATATACAAAAAAAAAAAAATATAAATATATATATATAAATATATATATATAAATATCAATTTTTTTATATATAATATAATATATATATTTAATATATAAATTAATATTAAATATATAAATATATATATATTATAATATAATATATAATATATATATATTTGTGTGTGTGTGTGGGGTGTGTTTTGTTTTGTGGTTTTTGTGTGGTGTGGTGGGGTGTGTTATTGTGTGCCCTATATGTATATACAAATAACCGCACACATGAGAGACGAACTGCCCCCCCCCCCCTCATCGCAAGTGAAAACTGTCACTGACCCCCCCCCCCTTGCATCTGTCCGCATCAGCTCTTCCCTCGAGTAGCCTTCCTCCTCACCTCCCCACCACCACCACGCCCTCGGGGTCGTTTCATGCAGCTCGCCCGCCCGCCCGCCCATCGAGGTAAGTGTGTGTGCGGGCTCGATTGGCGGAGTGTCAGGTTGCGTCATCAACAGCGGGACAAGTGGTCGGCGGCAGAACTTACGCTTTCGAGGAACTGCTCAGAGGAATGAGATGCGAAAAGATATGAGAAGGGTCGTGCATTGGTGAACTTTGTTGGTGTCAGGAATATGTGGGGGAATCTATTGGATAGGAGGGAAATTAAGATTTTTTTTTTCTATCTCTCTCTCATTTTCCTCTCCCCCTTCCCCCTTCTCTCATCTCTCTTTTTTTTCTTTCCCCCTTTTCTTTCCCCTCTCCCCTCCCCCTCTCTCTCTCTTTTTCCCCCCCGGGTCTTCTCTTTTCCTCTCTCCTTCTCTCTTTTCTTTTCCTTTTCCCCTCCCCTTCCTCTCTCTTCTCCCCCTCCTCTTTCCCCTCTCCCCCTCTTTCTCTCCTCTCTCCCCTCTCTCTTTCTCCCCGTTTTCGCTCTCTCTTTCTCTCCTCTCGTCCTCCCTTCTCACGCTCTCTCTCACCTCTCGTTCTCTCATCTCTCTCTCTCTCTCTTTTCCCTCTCCTCCTCTCCTCTCTCTTCTCACTCTCATCTCTCTTCCCCCCCTCCTCTCTCCCCCCTCCTCTCTCTCTCTTTCTCCTCCTCTTTCCTCACTCCCTCTCTCTCTCTCTCCCTCTCTCTCTCCACCCCACCCACTCTCGTCTCTCTCTCTCTTTCTCTCCGCTTTCTCCTCTTTATCTCTCTCCCTCTCTCTCCCTCTCTCTCCTCTTCCCCTCCTCACTCTCACACCCCACACCATCTCCTCTCTTCTCTCTCACTCTCTCTCTCTCTCCTTTTTCTCCCCCCTCCCCTCCTCTCTCCCCCTTTTCTCTCTCTATCGTCTCTCTCACCTCTCTCTCTCTCCTCTCCACTCTAAAACCTTCTCCTCTCTCTCCTCTCTCTTCACCACTCCTCTCTCTCCTCTCTCTCTCCCCTCCACTCTCTCTCTCTCACTTGTTTCTCCCTCTCTCATCTCGTTCTCTCTCTTCTCCCTCTCCCCCCCCCTCTCTCTCTCTCTCTCCTCTCTCTGGGTTCCTCTCTCTCTCCTCTCTCCCCTCTTCTCTCTCCTCTCTCCCCTCTTCTCTCTCCTCTCTCCTCTCTACTCCCCTCTCTCTTCTCTCCTCTCCCCTCTCTCTCCTCTCTCCCCTCTCTTCTCTCTTCTCTCTCCTCTCCTCTCTCTCTCTTTCTCTCCCCCCCCTCTCTCTCTTCTCTCTCTCTCTCTTCTCTCGCTCGCTCTCTTTTCTCTCTCTCTCTTTCTCTCGCTCTCTACTCGTTCTCTCTCTCCTTCTCTCTCCTCTCTCTCTCTCCCCCTCTCTCTCCCCCTCCTCTCACCCCTCTCTCCCCTCTCTCTCTCGTTCTCCTCTTTCTCTCTTCTCTCTCCTCTCCCCCTCTCTCACTCTCTCTCTCCCCTCTTTTCTCTAGCTCTCTCTCTCACTCACTCACTCACTCTCACTCTCTCTCTCTCTCTCTCTCTCTCTCTCTCTCTCTCTCTCTCTCTCTCTCTCTCTCTCTCACACACTCTCTCTCTCACTCTCTCTCTCACTCTCTTGTTCTCTTCTGTTTTTCTTCCTCTTTTTGTCCTGTAAGAATATATATATACCTAAATATGTCTTTCTATATATTTCTCTATTCCTGTGTGTGTGTGCATATGTGTGTTTATAAAAAAAACGAACAGAATGAGAGACAAAAACACACACACACGCTTAGATAGATAGATAGAGAGAGAGAGAGACTTTTGACTTTGACGAGTTTATTGAGACAAATGATTACTTACATCTGAGAGAGAGAGAGAGAGAAAGAGAGAGAGAGAGAGAGAGAGAGAGAGAGAGAGAGAGAGAGAGAGAGAGAGAGAGAGAGAGAGAGAGAGAGAGAGAGAAAAGAGAGAGAGAGAGGGAGGGAGGGAGGGGGAGGGAGGAGGAGAGACTTTTGACTTTGACGATTACGTACATCTGAGAGAAGAGAAATGAGGAGAGAGAGAGAGAGAGAGAGAGAGAGGAGAGTAGAGAGGGGAGAGAGGGGAGAGAGAGAGAGAAGAGAGAGAGAGAGAGAGAGAGGGGAGAGACTTTTGACTTGACGATTTATATTGAACAAGTGATTACGTACATCTGAAAGAGGGGAGAGAGAGAGAGAGAGAGAGAGAGAGTGAGTGAGAAAGAGAGAGAATGAGAGTGAGAGCAAGAGAATGAGAGAGAGAGAAAGTTGGGGGGGGGGAAGAGCAAGCAAAGGGAGGAGAGGGGGGAAAAGGGAGAGAGAGGAACAGAGGGGAGAGAGAGAATGAGATGAGAGAGAAGAAAGAGACAGAAAGGGTAGAGGAGAGAAAAAAGGGGGGGACGAAGGGAGGGAGATGAAGGAGAGAGGGGAGGGGCGGAGGGAAGGGGATTTGTTTTTCGGCTAAAAAAACCCCCCGCCCCAACCAGAACCGCGAAAAAACGCCCTTCCCCCCCCCTTCAACGAACCCCCCCCCTCTCAACTGATTGCCCTAACCTCCTCGTCACGGCCCCTTAATTCCTCGCCTCGACGGACGGCACTCTCTCTCGCCTCGACGGCACTGTTTCTCGCACAGACAGACAACGATCCCGCAGAGCGATCTCCTTTGAGCCGCCCAACCACGCACACGAGCATAATACGTTTGCCACTTCGAGCGTGTGAGTCATCGGCTATAGTACAAGCTCGGTCCTTTTCCCAGATGTTATTTACATCAACAGTCTCAACTGTGTTTATATTTACTTTTCAGTCACTCTTCCCATCACGGCGGCATAAATAGGAATCTTGAGCGAACGAGAAAGTCTTGACTATTGCGATTGCCAAAGCGTTGCCATTATCAGCTCGCCGTCTGCCGACTATCGCGGTCCGGTCGGTGGCACGATAAGCTCGCGTGAAAGCTAGCGACTGCGCGTGGGAAGCCGCCACATGGCAAATGCTGTTGCGGATTGAGCAGCGGTCGAGCCTTTCTGGAATGTGTTATGCGATCTTTGCTTCGTCACTTGCGAGCGAATGTGTTTGGACGTTTAGGAGAACCTTTTGCTTCGTTTGGCAAAGCTTATGACGTGATTTGCATGGGCTGATATGGCGGAGGTCTGTCTGTGATTTTTATCACACGATCTCTGCTATGTAAATATGTTTTTTTGGCACTATACATAAGTTGTGATAAATAGATAAACAAATAGATAGATACTTGATGATAATACCAAAGCATGAACAACATACGATGATGCTCACATAGATAAATACGTCGGCAAGATTGAAAATCGTGACACACAAGCAGTAAAACAAACGCACGTAGGTTTGCATGATCCGTGTAGGACTGGATTCCTTTTAACATGGTAACAGCGCAGAGCAGATGGACCGAGAAGATCACTTATTACTCCTTTATATTCTCTCCTTCCCTATAAATACATCCCCGTGAGTTTCATTCTTCGTTGACAAATTGCACAACATCAATATTCAGCCACTCGACAAGCGCACTCGGTGAATATATGAACAATCCATCTATCCGACAGCAATTAATATCAATTACGCTTCCATCCACATCTCATCTGGTAATTAATCATTCCTTTGTTTCCGACTTGCGTCATATGTGGAAATGAGCGAATAGTATTACTTTCAGACCTACTTCAGGTCGTCATACCAGAAACGGTAATTAGTGTCATTAGTGCACGTGAGTCCGCAGCTCTACGAATACAAAAATCAACAAACGACATCGCGTGGCAGAGGACACATGTACTTCATAATCGTAGTTACTAGCACGCGAGGGCCAGCGTTTCTTGAGATGTTACTTAGTAATGGCATGTGGGCTGGTGCGATTGTTGTGACAGCACTGTCTGTCTGTCTGTCTGTCTGTCTGTCTGTCTCTGTCTGTCTCTGTCTCTCTGTCTCTATGTTTGTCTGTCTGTCTCTGTCTCTGTCTGTCTGTCTGTCTGTCTGCCTCCGTCTGTCTGTCTCTCTGTCTCTGTCTCTCTGTTTGTCTGTCTCTTTCTCTCAATCTCTCATGTCTCCCATCTTATTATTATCTATCTTCTAATTTCGCATTCCTCTGTCCTCTCTCTTCTCTCCTCTCTCGTTCTCTCTCTCTCTCTCTCTCTCTCTCTCTCTCTCTCTCTCTCTCTCTCTCTCTCTCTCTCTCTCTCTCTCTCTCTCTCTCTCTCTCTCTCTGTCTCTGTCTCTCCCTCCCTCCCTTTCTGTCTCGGTCTCCCTCCCCCCCCTCCCTCTCTCTCTCTCATTTCTCTCTCTCTGTCCCTCCCTCTCCCTGTCTCTCTCTCTCTCTCCCTCTTATGTACTTTTCCGTCGCGCAGGTGCCACCGAGGAGGAATATTCCCACGCCTGAGGCTCCCATGGCGGAAACAGGCTGAGTCGCCGAGAGGGATAGGAATAGAATGGTGATCGGGAAGATTCTTCAAGCATCACGTTTTCCAATCCCTGTAACAAGGTCCTTCGGCGGAGTTTGAACTTTGAACAGCGCGTGGACGGCGAGTGTCGACGGACGGATCTTTGAATGGGATGGCTGAGGTGGTAACCGTTTTTTATTTTTATTTATTTATTTTTTATCTTATTTTTTATTTTTTTATTTTTTTTGGGGGGGGGGGGGGGGAGGTGGGTGGGGGGGTGCTGACCTTGTTTCGATTTTTTCTTTTTTTTGGGGGGAAGGGGGTGAGTGCTAACCGGGTTTCGATTTTTTTTTTGGGGGGAGGGGGGAGAGTGCTGACCGGGTTTCGATTTTTTTTTTGGGGGGAGGGGAGGGGATACATTAAGAAAGTGTAATTTTGAAACTATTACGTAAATTCGTTATCCATATAAATTTCTTCGTAGGAAAATATTAAGTTTATTGCCATATTGCATATCGCTAAGGTATTTTTGAGTTAGCTATATGTTTGAAAAATATCTCGAGCAAAAATGTATAAAATCATTTTGTGTGCATAATCTGTGTGTTGCACTGGAAGCATCGTAAATATTTTATATGAAATAATGCGATTGCCCGCCGACTCAACGTACGGCCAGTGCAGTAATGATGTCATTTCCTTTTTTCTCTCTCTTTCTTACTCTCTCTATCTCTCTATATATATCTCTCTCTCTCTCTACCTATCTCTGTCTGTCTCCTGTTCTCTCTCATCCTCCCCTCTCTTTCTCTCTCTGTATCTTTCCTTTTCTCTCAATGTATCTCTATCTCCTTGTCTCTGTCTCTCTCTCTGTATTCTCTTCTATCTATATCTTTATCTTATAGTCTGTCTGTCTGTCTCTATCTCCTCTCGCTCTGCTCCCCCTCGCATTCTATCTCTTTTATCTCTTCTCTACCTCTCTCTTCTTTCTTGTTTCTTTTCACTCTCCCTCTCTTTCTTGCTCTGTTCTTTTTTCTATCATTGTATCTCTCTCTTCTCTCTCTCTCTGCTCTATATATATAGCGACGCATATCGCAAGAGCTAGATAGATAGCTCTCTCTCTTCTCCTTTCTCTCTCGGTATCTCTCTCTCTCGCGCAATGGATCTCTCTCCTCTACTCTTATCTCTCTCTCTCTCGCTCTCTCTCTTCTCTCTCTTCTCTCTTCTCACTCTTCCCTCTCCTCTCTCTTCTCTCACGACCCTCCTCATCTTCTCTTCTATCTCTTTCTCTCTTCTCTCCTCTCTCACCCTCTCTTCTCTCCTCTCTCACCCTCTCTTCTCTCCTCTCTCACCCTCTCTTCTCTCCTCTCTCACCCTCACTCTCTCATTCTCACTCTCTCTCTCTACTCTCTCTCTTCTCTCTCCATTTATCTCTCTTCTATCGCTCTCTCTCTTCCTCTCTCCTCTCTATCCCTCTCTCTCTCTTTCTCCTTTTCTATCATCTCCCTCTACACTCTTCGCTGTATCTTTCTTTTCTCTCAATGTATCTCTCTCCTCTCTCGTCCTCTCTCTCTATCTCTCTCTCCCCTTCTCCCTCTCTTCTTTCTCCTCTCAATGTTTCTCTCTCGTCTCTCCCTCTCTCTCTCTCTCTCTTCTCGCTCTCTAACTCTTTCACTGTCTCTCTCTGTGTCTCTTTTGCTCTCCCTCTTCTCTCTCTCTCTCCTCTCTCTTCAAGAATCTTCTCTCTCTCTCTCTCTCTCTTTCTTCTCTCTCTCTCTCTCTCTCTCTCTCTCTCTCTCTCTCTCTCTCTCTCTCTCTCTCTCTCTCTCTCTCTCTCTCTCTCTCTCTCTCTCCCTCTCTCTCTCTTTCTCTCTTTCTCTTTCACTCTCCCTCTCTTTCTTTCTCTGTATCTTTCTTTCTCTCAATGTATCTCTCTCTCTCTCTCTCTCTCTCTCTCTCTCTCTCTCTCTCTCTCTCTCTCTCTCTCTCTCTCTCTTCTTTCTCTTTTCCTTTTCTCTCTCTCTCTCTACCCAAACCGCCATTCTCTCTATATATATATATTAATATACATGAATATATATATATTATATATATTATATAATATTATATAAAAAAATATAAATAAATATAGTCTCTCTCTCTCGCGTTTGGAAAAGGGGTGGCGAGATCCCCCGTGAAACCTACTTTGAGGCCGTGACGCTGTACCCACAGAAAGAGGCCAAGAATTGGGCTGTCGATGGTTCAGTCTTCAGAGCTGACATCTGACGTCACCGGAATCAAAGTAAGTTCCGGAGCGAACTCACCGAGAGGAAATGTCAGATCTTGACAAGGCAGTTAGTGCCAGATGACATGTTTACAACTTCCCCGTGTTCCGTTAAGCGGCTGTAGATTGGAGGATCAGAAAGGAGGCGAGGTTCAGTTTGGTTCAATTCAGTTCAGTTCAGTGAGGTTCAGTGAGGTTGCTAGAGTATCTGGGACACACTCTGACAGACGAACAGAACTCAGGAAGACGCGCCGCTGTTGTGACGTCTTTTCCGAGAGAGTCGAGTGAGAGGCGCTGCTGTTGACTGATTTATTCGCTCTTCTACGCGAACTTCGACCGCGAAGAGCGACTGGGCGATTTTATGTAGGTAGCGACAGGGCTCGGGAGCAACGACGGCGGCGGCGACACAGGAACGACGAAGGAAAGTTCTGCTGAAGGCGACGAGGTAAAGGGACAGGAGGTATAGGCAGGCAGCAGTCGAGGAGATGGAGAATTCGAAGAAAATCTGTGCAGGACACGGACAGGATATCAGAGTGGTTGCAAAAGAACATCAGAAGGATTGCAATATAGCATTAGAAAGGGATGCAACAGGACATTAGAATAGGTGCAATATGACATCAGAAAGACTGCAAGAGATACAACAGGAAATTAATACATTCTCAAGATGTCTGCCTCTGAAGTGTTCCCGAAGTATAAGACGAAGTCACTCATCTCTTTAATGGGCAGGAAACTGATACTACTAAACAGTAGGCAGACACTCTGAATGTGTGGTTCCTAAGAAGCTATTCAGGCGGTAAGAATATGATATGCAATTATTAAAGCGGAAAATATGTATCTATATATTAAAAGAAGAATTACAACCAAAATGGTACTTAGAAAAATAGAAAAACGTACCGGTACGTAGTAGCACGATTAAGAGCAAAAATAAATCATAGAAACACATTAATCTATAACAGTTACACCTACTCCATTACTACCGGGTAGCGAGAAATAACATTTAACATGATGGAAACACGTTCGAGCAATATCGCACTCTAAAGGAAAAGAACTGCAAGCTTATAACTTTTAACTCCGTTTGTGGCCATTTTGAATGACAGTAGCTTAGTCTTCGGAGGAAATACGCTATACTCTAGACGCTGCCACCAAATGTGTATATGGTTAATGAGTCATAACTAACATGAAATAAACTCAAACAAACTGAAATAAATAAAAAAGTCTGCCATATTTAGGTTTTATTGTTAGCAGAGGAATTGTTAGTAAGCGAGGTAAATGGCTTAGTATAAGTCGAGCCCTGTTGCGTGGCGGCGTGAAGGGAGGGGGGAAGGGGGGAAGGGGGAAGTGAGAGGGAGAGAGAGCTTCCCGTGAGTGCCCCCTTTGTGCCCTTAGAGAGTGGTGAAGGAATGGCCTCATGATGGGTCTGTTTCGAGGGCCTCACATCCGAACTTATGGAGCGGGTTTACTGAAAGGAAATGGCAGGATAGCAAGATTCAGGTGACCTGTTTGCTCTCTTTCTCTCTCTATCTCTATCTCTCTTTCTATCTCTCTCTCTATCTCTCTCTCTATCTCTCTATCTCTGTCTCTCTCTTCCTCCCCTCTCTCTCTCTATCCATCTCTCTCTCTCTCTCTCTCTCTCTCTCTCTCTCTCTCTCTCTCTCTCTCTCTTTGCAGGGCATGACACGCCTGCAATAAACTAAATCATATAAAAATCACTCCCTCTCGCTCTCTCTCTCTATCTCATCTCTCTCTTTCTCTCTCGCTCTCTAAATCTCTCCCTCCTCCTCTTCCTCTCTCTCTCGCTAGTTCCATCTCTCTCTCTCTCTCTCCTTTCCCCTCTCTCTCCTCTCTCTCTCTCCTCTCGCTCTCTACTCTCTCTCTCTCTCTCTCTCTCTCTCTCTCATCTCTCTCTCATCTCTCTCTCTCTCCTCTTTCCTCTCTCACTTCTTTATCCTTCCCATGCTCTCTCGCTCTCTCTCTCTCCTCCTCTGCTCCTCTCTCTCTCTCAGTCTCCCTCTCTCGCTCTATCTCTCTCTCTCTCTTCTCTTCTCTCTCTTTCCTTCCTCTCTCTCTGCTCTCTCGTAAACTGCTCCCTCTCCTCTCCTCTCTCTATCAATCATAATCTCTCCAGTTCTCTCTCTCTCTCTCCCTGTCTCTCTCTCTCTCTTTCATGCATTTAGCCTGCATGAGCCTAACGAACATGGTATCTAAAAACCCGTACAATTCCAAATTTCAGAGACTTTTCGGAGCAGTGTATATACAAGTGTCATTGCACTGGATAACGTCTCATATAGGAATACCATTATGTGAAAAAGTTGACCAGTTAACCAAATTCGCATTTTCCTATGAAGAACCACACTATGCTATACCATCTCTTACTCAGATGAAAAGACGTTGTAACAGCTGTTTAAGAGATTATGAGGATCAGGTATAGGCTACAGAAAAGATGAAAAAGAATGGACATGGCACTATCTGGCATTATAAAAGTATTGCTGGGACATCACACATGGACAAGCCCTATGAAATTTATAAAGGTCTGTCACGGAGGCAGCAAGTTATACTAACCAGGCTACGCATAGGCTATCATTGTACTATACAATATGTGCAGGATGCAAACCCAGTCACATATCACCACTGCAAATTGTGCAAAAAAGCTAAATAACATGGTCTCAACCACTACTTGCTTTGCTGTACGGAAACTGCATCCTATCGATCGAACAGGACTGTACAAAGAACATCACTTGTAGATTATATTAATTTTATTATAGACACTGGTCTTATCTTTGACATGATCAGTGACATAAGTTCTTTTACCGACCAGATGAAACATGTAAATATGTTAACAAGTGTAATGCGGCCCCTCAGGTAGTAAGATTAGTGCTTGACTAAGCCCTTTACGCAATAGAAGCTTAGCCAGTTTAGATGCTTAACATCTTACCCTGACTTTTTTGCAGGGCATGTAAACTGTTCTGCAAATAAGCTATATCAAAACAAAATCTTTCTCTCAGACTTCTACACTCTTTCTCTCTCTCTCTCTCTCTCTCTCTCTCTCTCTCTCTCTCTCTCTCTCTCTCTCTCTCTCTCTCTCTCTCTCTCTCTCTCTCTCTCTCTCTCTCTCTCTCTCTCTCTTGCTCTCTCTCTCTCTCTCTCTTGCTCTCTCTCTCTCTCAAGCAATTTCAGGAGAATATGAGAAAACTTATTTTCACTAATGGGTCAGTAACCTCAGCCACAGGTTCATCCTCATGTGCTGCAGTCCTATGCGAAGCCACTGGAAGGATTAGCGATGTTGAAATCAGACTCAACATTTATGCGTCCATCCTGCAGGCGGAGCTGTTTGCCTTACTTGTTGCGTTCAAGGGCAGGTCAGGTCAGGTCGTAAGGGAGATAGGACGCTCATCATAACAGCCTCCCTCTCGTCACTCCATCTTCTAATCTCACATGGAACTTGGGTCAACACGGGTCAACAGCCAGGTTTAAAATTAAGTTAGGTCAGCTTGTTTCCGAATTATACATCTACTAAAGTACTAAGGTAGCCATCACACAAAAATCTACGATATGACTGATGTTCAATCTAGATTATGTAGTCATAGGGATAGGATACTGTTCAGTATGCTAGATTGAACATGTACATTACGAAGATTACGAAGAAACAACTATCCATTCTCTCACAATTGTGATAGGACCAATAAAGTTACGAGGTCGGTAGATAGAGTGACTTGCAATATTTTGGCCGGGCTACCAATTTTCTTGGGAAGATTTTGTCTCAAACAATGCTAAGGGAACTGAATGTAAGGTATGCAATCAACCATATTCTTACAACCTTGACCGTTATGTTATGATATGTTCGTGGATTGAAGAGTTTTGTGAAAGGAATGAACATGAAACCATTTAGGCGTAATTCCTCTGTTTATTTATATGTATATATCTCTCTCCTCTCTCTCTCTCTCTCCATACTCCACTCCTTCTCGCTTACTCATTCATCTCTCTTCTCTCTCTCTGTCCCCCTCTCCTCACCTCCCCCCCCACCCATCCCCCC
>NW_028234442.1:10387278-10389778 GCF_977035675.1 Penaeus japonicus
AAAAATCTAGGTAGTCCACGTAATGAAAAAAATTATAATGAACAAGGTTACTAGATTCGTCTGCAACTTGCCAGAAATACGACACACCTCTCCCTCTGCTGGTCTTCCCTGAATACAGAGCACTTCAGCAATTTCATGCACGATGGATTGCATACAAGCTAACTGAACAGGGGGGATCATATGAACTCGTATTTCCCTTAATGATGTTCGTTACTGACTTGCAGGCAGAGGAAACTGGGTCCGGTGGTATTTATTTCATTTCTTGTTGCAATTGGGGGATCGATCAAGGTTCGTGAATGCTGCTGATTGATCTTTGACAGTTGCTATGACGTGATGTGTGATTTGCATTCGTATTGCAACAAGTACAATATATATCATGTCTCTTTCATGATTTGTTTCTCTATTTGTTTGTCTGTCTTTCTGTCTGTCTGTTTTCTCTTTCTCTCTCTCTCTCTCTCTCTCTCTCTCTCTCTCTCTCTCTCTCTCTCTCTCTCTCTCTCTCTCTCTCTCTCTCTCTCTCTCCCTCCCTCTCCCTCCCTCCCTCCCTCTCCCTCTCTCTTTCTCTCCTTCTCCCTCCCTCTCCATCCCTCTCCCTTCCTCCCTCCCTTCCTCCTTCCCTTCCTCCCTCCCTCTCCCTCCCTCTCCCTCCCTCCTTCAACAACATACTCCTATGCACGAGCACCTCTTTGACGCCGCCCCTTCGCCCCTTCCCCCACCAGGAGGACCTGTTGACCATGAGCGTGCAGATTGCGTCCGGGATGGAGTACCTCTCGTCGCAACACTTCGTCCACCGCGACCTGGCTTGTCGGAACTGCCTGGTGGGAGAGAACCTGTGCGTTAAGATCTCTGACTTCGGGATGTCCAGAGATGTTTACACTTGCGATTACTATAAGGTAGGGCCGTTGGGATGTTTTTATCCTCTTTGAGATGAAGTTTAAGTGTTGTGATTTGTGTGTTTTTCGTTATGATTGAAGGTTTAGTATTGTGATGTATATTTCTTCTTATGAATGAAGTCTAAAGATCGTGACATATACCCCTTCCCTCCCCTCCCCCTTTATAAATGAAACTCAATACTGTGACATATACCTCCCTCCATCCCTCTCCCCCTTATGAATAAAACGCAACAAAGTGACCTATCAAACAACAGAAAAAACAACAACAGAAAACAGACCTTTGCTTTCCGATCAATCAACAGTAAAAAAAACAACAGAAAACAGACCTTTACTTTCCCATCAAACAACAGTAAAAAAAACAGTAAACAACCCTTTGCTTTCCCATCAAACAACTGTAAAAAAAACAGTAAACAACCCTTTGCTTTCCCATCAAACAACAGTAAAAAAAACAGTAAACAACCCTTTGCTTTCCCATCAAACAACTGTAAAAAAAACAGTAAACAACCCTTTGCTTTCCCATCAAACAACAGTAAAAAAAACAGTAAACAACCCTTTGCTTTCCCATCAAACAACAGTAAAAAAAACAGTAAACAACCCTTTACTTTCCCATCAAACAACAGTAAAAAAAACAGTAAACAACCCTTTGCTTTCCCATCAAACAACAGTAAAAAAAACAGTAAACAACCCTTTACTTTCCCATCAAACAACAGTAAAAAAAACAGTAAACAACCCTTTGCTTTCCCATCAAACAACAGTAAAAAAAACAGTAAACAACCCTTTGCTTTCCCATCAAACAACAGTAAAAAAAACAGTAAACAACCCTTTGCTTTCCCATCAAACAACAGTAAAAAAAACAGTAAACAACCCTTTACTTTCCCATCAAACAACAGTAAAAAAAACAGTAAACAACCCTTTGCTTTCCCATCAAACAACAGTAAAAAAAACAGTAAACAACCCTTTACTTTCCCATCAAACAACAGTAAAAAAAACAGTAAACAACCCTTTGCTTTCCCATCAAACAACAGTAAAAAAAAATCAGAAAACAAACCTTTGCATTCCCTTCCCCGATGACCCACACTCACCTCCCTCACATCTCAGGTCGGAGGGTCCCGGATGCTGCCTGTCCGCTGGATGGCGCCCGAGAGCATCATGTACGGCAAGTTTACCCTGGAGAGCGACGTGTGGTCCTTCGGCGTTGTCCTCTGGGAGATCTACTCCTTCGGGAAGCAGCCTTACTACGGGAACTCCAACGAACACGTGAGTACCGCTGAACCCGTTTCACTGGAGTCGGTTGGAGTCGTTGTAGTCTTTTGTGGTCGTTGTAGTCTTTTGTGGTCGTTGTAGTCGTTGTAGTCTTTTGTGGTCGTTGTAGTCGTTGTAGTCTTTTGTGGTCGTTGGAGTCGTTGTAGTCGTTGTAGTCTTTTGTGGTCGTTGTAGACGTTGTAGTCTTTTGCAGTCGTTGTAGTCGTTGTAGTCTTTTGTGGTCGTTGTAGTCTGGCGGGAAGGGAGGAAGGAGGTCTAAGAGCTATGTTCTCTGATGCTGAGGCTAAAATCCTTGCGGGATTTCGGAAAGGCTAATGGAGAATCCTGCAGAGGTACGTAGTTAT
>NW_028234442.1:10409778-10412278 GCF_977035675.1 Penaeus japonicus
GTGTGTGTGTGTGTGTGCGTGCGTGTGCGTGTGTGTGCGTGTGCGTGTGCGTGTGTGTGTGTGTGTGTGTGTGTGCGTGCGTGTGTGTGTGTGTGCGTGTGCGTGTACGTGTGCGTGTGTGTGTGTGTGTGCGTGCGTGTGTTCGTGTGCGTGTGCGTGTGCGTGTGCGTGCACAGATAGATAGACAGATAGATATGCGTGAATGCATGTTTGTGTAAATCTATGAATGGATCTACTATACGTATGCATGTATGCATTCACCTGTGTATCTATTTATTAATCTATCTAACTGTGAGTGTACATGAACGTACATGAGTATGTGCATGTACTAGTGTATGAGCGGATGAAACAAATATATGATATAAAGATATTTAGTATCTTTATACAGGAGGTTCTCAGGTTAAGTATGTCGACATAATACAGAGCGCTGATTTTACGATCAAATAATGTAAGAAATGACACGAACATTCAAATACAATATCAGATCAAAAGCTGTTATCAGTTTCCGAGTCCAAGACCAATAATGTTGGTATCCAGTACTATGGCACAGCATCAAAAAGCCGCAGGTATTATTAGCATTATCCATGAATCTATTACCTGAATATAGTGCGGTTATGTTCTATATATTTGGTGTTACTCGGGGGTTCAATTTGATTCGCCCCTGGTTCAATTATATTACATTTGTTGCAACTCCTGCATGGGAATGAGAAAACACGAAGGGATCACCTTAAATAAACACTGTATTCTTGTATGTTTTAGGAATAAGTTGTACAGCTAAGTGCTTATCCAAAATGGTAATCATTTTTTTTTCTTTCTGTCATATCATATTTATAACGTTTTAGAATGCATACAACATATCATGATTAATTTCATCTGCACTTCAAAGTCCTGGCATTTAGCATCAGACTCGCGAAGGGAAATACCAAGGTGTAATACTTTTTTTTTTACGATGTTGCAAATGACAGACTAGGAGTGCAAGGGTATTGCACAGATCTCGATGGTACTGATATTGGTCTAGACAACGAAAACACGGAAAGCAAATGGTTGACATGATTGTTACACATGATTGACTCGGAATGTCAGGCTTTAATAATAATAATGAAGAACTTTTCTAAGGGAGATAAGGCTGATAGACGACAAACAGCTGTTCCAGACTGTGAGTTAATCGAGTTTTACATTGTCGTAAATATTTTCAATTTATATATATGTAATAACTTATTATTAAGGCTTTAATAGTAGTAATACTTTTGAATTGTCATTGATAGGATCGTAAGTAAAATCAAACCTAACAGTATTTTTTAGTTGATAAACAAACCGAAACAGATTAGTTGTAAGTAGTAAAACTGTGTAGTGTTGTATCATGACACCATTCTCGAAATGCTCGTCTAAATAAAAGTGTATTTTGTGCACTAGTATTTTTACTAATAATGTACAACCTATAATATAAGCAATATGAAAAAAAAACACACTAAGATCTTGACAGTTGCTCATATGTACACATTTTGGCTCACTATGGACTATTTTCTAGTTGCAGGACTATTGTGTAATTGTGATTAACTATACTAGGTGGGTGGCAGTTCGTCTCGAAGAAAAAATTAATAGGCGTTAAGTAAGGGAAATATTAAAGTACCTTCTAATATCAATTCGATACATTGTCTTTGGATAAAAAACGCCATTGCACTAGTTCACTTCACTTTCGTAAAAATATCTTTATATCATCATTCGTGAAAATAAAGGCAATAACATGATGTAAACCCTTTACACTATGAACAAAATTATGAGCACTCGAGGAAAAAAAAAACTCGAAAGTTATCTCATCAAATATATAAGTTTCTCTTGATCTTATTTCAACGCACCAAACTCATTCTTTTAAAACAATCTTAAAAATAAGATTTGATGGAGAACTAGTAGTGATGGCAGGGTCTTTTAGCGTTTCCATGGAAACGGAGGATATTTTCGTCTCAGGACCTTAGCGAAATGCGATGGAGGGAATGGAGACACGGAGGAGATAATATTGCAGAGACGGGGATTATAAAGATACTTCTCGATCTCACACCCACACCTATGAAAGCAATGAAATATCTATATATAAGATTTTCCAAGGTTAAGTATGTTAATAAGTTATAAAGATACTTCTCGATCTCATACCCACACCTATGAAAGCAGTGAAATATCTATATATAAGATTTTCTAAGGTTAAGTATGTTAATAAGTTATAAAGATACTTCTCGATCTCACACCCACACCTATGAAAGCAATGAAATATCTATATATAAGATTTTCGAAGGTTAAGTATGTTAATAAGTTATAAAGATACTTCTCGATTTTCAGTCATAGATGAAAGAATGCGTTCTATATATAAGAGTTTTCAAGGTTAAGTATCTATTATCTATCTGTATCTATTATCTATCTATTTCTTCATGTATGATTGAGATTTTGAATGTTATTCCAAGACCTGGCACGTGTACGGTACTCTTTCCGATTCCTTGAGTACAATACT
>NW_028234442.1:10419778-10422278 GCF_977035675.1 Penaeus japonicus
GACAGGAGAATAGTATATATGACATCTTCTTCCGCATCTACGGCAAACTTTAAGCATTTTCGGAATTTCTTCCTTCCTTACTTTGCAGATAGATATTTCACAATCGGGTTTTACGCCTCGTCTTACCCACCATGCTTTGACCTCAGCCGACGAAGCTTACCTCTTGCTTCACTCTCCTCGGCATATCGAGGGAGCACGTTTCCATTCTGCTTCTCACAAACCCGGCCGTGTACCGGTCCAGCGCCGTCCTCTTTCGCTCGTCGTCAATTTCCTCGTCCATGACGTCCGTGAAGCGGCGACGTTCGTGCACTACGGGGATCCTCTGTTCCCGCGACGTGGCGTGAGTGAGGTCGACGTCGCCATTGGAGTTGACGTAGTTTGGGGAAAAGGGAAGAAGAAAAAATTGATGTAGGATATGGAAAGACAATTCGGGCGAGAAAATAATGAAAGAGTGGGAAAGGGTGTTTAAAGAATGAAGGTGAAACGCAAATGTAAATATTAGTCTTGGAAACAAACTAGGAAAAATATAACCATGGCAAAATATTTCTGAACAAAAGAACTCGCCAGAGAGAGAAGCACTGCAACGTAAAAACCATTCCCGTAAAGTCGGATTAGCTTTAAGGAAGAAAAATCCAAGCAGAGGTTAAGAGAGAAAAAAAAGTTAATATGCAGCCAGAAAACGTTGGAAGTATACAAAAAGAGCATTCTTCAAAAGTTTAGGATATATTTGTTATAACTGAAATGATTTAGGTGATGGTAATTAACAGGTTGCAGATGTAATGTCCTGAAATATCAATATTCACATCTGTCTTTTAGGTCAACATTTGGATCTCTTTCTTTGTGGTGCAATAATTATCATATTGCCTTTACCATTAACATTGTCATAACCATCAACACATTATGGTAGAGCATCATCATTAATAAAGAAGGCAAAGATTTATAAAAATCGTTCTGCTTCCCTTTTCCAATAACATAAAAAAAGACGTAGTGATAAAAGCTTATTTTATAGTATGAGGTTTATAGTGTTAAATATTCGTTAGTATAGCATAGTGCTCAATTATTTTGGAGATTTTTTTTTTAAGTAAGAGAATTAGGATTAGCCCAATCTTCCAGAAGTGATTCGAGTTAACACAAATAAAGAGCCAAGCAGACGAGGGAAGTGTTAATGGCAGCAGTGCTAACCTATCATTTGTCTCATCTTTAAGCGTGTGTTGACTGTCTTTTGTTTTTCCATGAACAAAAGCAAACAGTAAAATGTTCCTACAGGTCTATGTTTTTCATTAGTCTACCTTCACTTGTTTTCAGAATCGGGACAGCATTGCTAACAGGGTCTTTATCTGTCTGTTGTAAATCCTCATCAACTAATTGTCGTGTCAGAGCTGCGCACGTGGGGGGTGGGGAGTCAAAAGAGAACATTACCTGGACGAGTCAATCTCCATTCGGGAGTCTTTGGAAATAACAGAAATAACACGTGCAAGGGAGAAAAAAAAAACTGCTTTTAGAGCCCTTTACTTTGACTTCAGAATTACGCAATTCGCTAAAGCAGTGATGTTATTATTATTATTTTTTTTTTTTTGTATGTGGTATACTTATTATTGTTTTTGCAAGAATAAGGCACGGCCTTTCATTCAGTGACCATGTAACATATGTCAAACAATGGAAGCGAGATAACACTGTAAACAAAATAGTATCTCTTCTCAACATCCTTTTTAAGATTTCTCTTTGATAAATCTTGAGATTCCAAGTTTCCGTAAAAAGCTCTAGAGTTGCGACTTTTGATGGACACCACCTACTAGCCATTCTGTCCAAGTTCATTTGATGGAGCTAATATAAAGGCAATCTTCCATCCTGAATCTTTCGTGTAAGAATGTCGGGTTCCAAAGAAGTTTAGTTGGCCGTTCTTGTAGTTGTCGACTTTTTTCTTTGTCTTAGTCTTAGAATCAGTCTCAAATACCTCATTTTGAACACCGCAATGTTAAGAGGGCGAACCGCGAATGAAAAAACCACAGGCTAAACCAAACAGACGTGTCATTTGGTTGGGATGTGTTTCTGGCGTACTGTGTTGGTAGCGTCAAAAAGGAAGGTTTGTTAGAGAAAAAGGGGTTATGTCTAAATATTTCACTTTTGCTCTGCTTCTGTTACGTTAGTTTCTAACTGTAACAAGTTAGATCTTTAGTTTATATTTTAAGGGGGTTTCCTGATTAGATGAAGTGTGCTGGAGAAGAAGGAATAGAGAATGAGATAGATGTTCTCCCCCATGGCCGTAGCAGACAATGGGGAAATATGTGACGTGACAGGCGATCTTGTGCATTATACAAGGAATCTCTTAAGCTCGATTTCACTTGAAGATCATATAGGAATTCAGTTTATGCCAACCATATATACAGAGTTATATACAGATCGTTAACCACATTATCGGAAAAAAACATGGATATAGCCACTTCCTTTTCTCAACCGTAAAACATAACCTGACCTGAAAACAAGGGTAAAACTCGCCCAC
>NW_028234442.1:10432278-10439778 GCF_977035675.1 Penaeus japonicus
GTCACCCTTTGGCATGAGGTTGGTGATGTCAACGCTGCAGCCACGGATACCTGAGATCGAGACAACATATATAAGAATGCACTCCTAACATCAGTTACAGAAATAAAAAACGGAAAGTATCTCAATCTCTCTCCTTATTTCAAATAGCTGAACACAGAGGCCGGCCATCTTGTAAGGTCCGAGGGGAGCCTCCTGTCTTCACGAACCTCACTTCGCTCCAGTGATCGTCCTACCTGTCCTAACAGTGAACCAATCGCCGTCGGGGGCATCGCACATCTCCACCTGGTAAGTGCAAGGCATGGTCTGCGGCGCGGCGAGGTGGGGCATCCAGGAGAGGGTGAGGCGGCGGTCGGCCAGGGCGCTGATCATGGGCTTCTCGGGCAGAGGCATAGGGACTCCGGAGCGCCGGATCCTGTCGAAGCCTTTGTACTCGTCACCCACTGGGCGCTTCTTCCTGCTGGTCAGGGCTGTCGGAGGAAATGCCGTTACTTCATGGCGTTTTAGTCGAGTTAGTAAGGTAGATAAATGGAAAATACATGTTATTTCTCTTCATGCTGAACTGTTTCTTTGAAGTAAGGAAGAAAATAAATCGATTTGTGCCTTAGCGACTCTCTTCTGGTATGCAAATCATGGCTGTTCTAAAAATTGTCATCTCACTTCTCTGCAATGATTCAATATATTGAGCATTTTAAAATAACTCTCTGTGAGGTACCACATTACACGAGGACAAGTGTGCAGACATTTCGTGTCCCTATGATATGTAAATCCACAAGTTTGGCCATCATTGTTAATCTAATTACAAAACAGATGTCGCATATATTCAAAAAAAAGAAAAAGAAAAAAAAAGAAATCATACAGTTCTTATTCTTGAGTACCCCGGAACACTTACTCTCGCAGATGAGCTTGCCGTGGCAGATGGCTTCACCAAAATCGTTCCAGACCTTGAGAGTGTACTGGCCGGCGTCCTCCGGCGTGATCCGTTTAATGGTGAGACGGATCAGACCCTCGGGATCACGCTCCATAGTAACGCGGTTTCTGAGGGGAAGAAGAGGGCGCGTGTGCCCTTAGCCTCGGGGCATACAAGTGGCTCTTGGAAGAGGGGAAACTTGTGGTCAATGAGGGGATTTTATGGTCAATGTTTCTCTCTTCTATTTCTCTCTCTCGCTCTCGCTCTCGCTCTCGCTCTCGCTCTCGCTCTCGCTCTCGCTCTCGCTCTCGCTCTCGCTCTCGCTCTCGCTCTCGCTCTCGCTCTCACTCTCACTCTCACTCTCACTCTCACTCTCACTCTCGCTCTCACTCTCACTCTCACTCTCTCATTCTCTCACTCACTCACTCACTCACTCACTCACTCATTCACTCACTCACTATCTCTCTCACGCGTGCGTGTGTGTATTTATACAGTATGATATATATAAATATGTAATAAAACATGATATATATAATATATACTATTAATAGTAATCACTGATCATCATAATCCTCATTGGTATTTCTACTATTATTACTATCCTTATTATCATACTTATAATTTTATTAGCAATGTCATTAACATCATCATCATTAATTGCACTAATTTTGTCAGTTATGAGTGACACAGACTAATGCACTGATGATAATGAGGATGATTTTGCTGATGATACAGTAATAGTGATAGTAACAATAATGATAAAGATAATAATAATATTAATGATAATAATAACAACAACAATAATAATAGTGACAACAATAATGATAATAATGAAAAAAATAATTACAAAACAATAACAATAATAATAATAACCTACAATAAAAAAAAGGTCTTCACACCGCTCCAAATACCATATAACTAACAACAAAGTAATATAATACAGTTCATGAATGAAAAACACTGAACCTAACCTACAGCACTGCAACTGATCAACCCCCATCATAACCAAAATCAACCTGCAATACTTTCGCAACACGAAGGTTTTGTTTCGGGCATTGAATACCAACCGAGCACTAGCCGGGTCAGTCCAGTGGGCCCGCATTGATGTAGGGTTCAGTAAGACTTTCTCGTAAGTGTAACGATGCAACGAACGAGAACGAGTTGTCAACCCAGAACTGTGGTCTGATGGCGATGCGAGATTTTGATGTTGGATGTATAGGTTTTGAAAGAGCGTGGGTGTGGGTGTGGGGTGTGGGTGTGGGTGTAGGGTGTTGGTGTGGGTGTGGGTGTTTGTTGGGTGTGGGTGTCGGTGTGGGTGTAGGGTGTAGGGTGTGGGTGTGGGTGTAGGGTGTTGGTGTGGGTGTTGATGTGGGTGTGGGTGTTTGTTGGGTGTGGGTGTAGGTGTGGGTGTGGGTGTAGGGTGTAGGTTGTTGGTGTGTGTGTGTGTGTATGTGTGTGTGTGTGTGTGTGTGTGTGTGTGTGTGTGTGTGTGTGTGTGTGTGTGTGTGTGTGTGTGTGTGTGTGTGTGTGTATGTGTGTGTGTGTGTGTGTGTGTGTGCGCTTATCCGTCCCGTAAAACTGTACTCACGATGCCACAATGGTGCCTCCGTTCTTGAGCCACTTGAATTCCGGCTCCGGCTTGCCCGACACCACGGCCTTGAAGAGAGCGTTGTATCCCTCGAAGAGCTCTTGGTCTCCGATCACCTTCATGAAGACAGGAGCCTCCACGCGCCTGTTCGGGTCGCTAAAGGGAGGAGAGAGTACGTGCGTTGTGGGTGGCTGTGATATGTCACTGGATAAATATGGCTACTCTAGATTTTTTTTTTATATCTTCATATTCGCACATGTTCATTTTTCATTCAGATGCCTTTCATTGACATAAATGAATACGAAACACAAAGGCTCTCGATATTCGCACTCAACAAACTTCACATATTTCAAGAGCAGTATCAACATGCTCCTGAAAACTTACACGTCGTCGGAAACATTGAGCTCTGCCTCGTGCTCGATCTGTCCCTCGCGGTTCTTGGCCACGACCTTCCAGGCTCCGGAGTCGCTGTAGGTGAGTTCCTTGACCGTGAGCGTCTGGCCGTCCCCTTCCTTCCTGATGCGGTACTTGTCGCCGTCATGCAGGATGGGCTCGCCGTTGTGGAACCAGGACAGCTCGGGCTTGGGCACGCCGTCGTATCTCACCGACAGCTTAACCTCGCCACCTGGCAGCTGTGGAGAAGCAAGGGTTTGAGAGAGTGACTCAAACTTTCTCCTTCTGTTTATACATTTGGAGGTTTATCTTGAAATGAATATTATCTTGAGTATTTCCGTTGGTGTATAGGTCTTGTCTTGATAGTACTTTTTTTTTTCTTTGACTGATGAAAGCCTGTTGGATATCAGTACAAATGAGCAACGGGAGGAACGGACTCACCTTGTCCATTCTGGAGAAAGTGCTGGTGAAGAATGGAGCTTCGTAGCACTTCCTGATGGACACTTCACACTCGGTCTCAGCTGAGCCGTTGCTGTTCTGGATGACACACTTATACATTCCTGAATCGGATCCCTTGCAAGGACGGATTTCAAGGTATGTCTGGGTGGAAGACAAGAGAAATGAGGTTAGAAATCGTCCGATCAAACCAGTGTATGAAATAACCAATCCTGCTTTACCATCCCTGGTCTAAGAGCGCGCGTGGGCCGAGGGCGACCTGCCTTACCCTATCGCCGTCGTAGGTGAAGAAGCAGCGGTCGTCCAGCTTGATCTCTTGGCCGTCCTTGTACCACTTCATGTTGGGGACGGGGCCGCCCTTCATGGCCACGGGCAGGCGCATCACCATGCCCTCGTCGAAGCACATGTCCTTGAGGCCTTCAGTAAAGGCAGCAGGTCCGTCGGGCTGGCCATCCTCGCGCTTGAAGCCTGAGGAGACAAAGTGCACTTGCTCATCACGTTCTCTGCAACGCTTGTGAATCTCTTCATGCTAAACTCAACATGGATTCACTATCATTCCCTTTCTGGTATTCATCTATAAAATTCTTTACTGAACTAAAGCTCAATAGATGAAGTGTGACAAGAGACTGACCGAGGACGGAGAGTGTGGCGGAGGACTGGGAGTCGCCCTCGGGGTTCTTGGCCACGCAAGTGATTTCTCCCATGTCGCCCTCGGTGGCCGCGTCGATCTGCAGGATGACCGTGCCGTCGGGATCCACGATCTGCTTGTAGTGCGTGCCGTCGATGTTGATGGGCTGTCCGTTCTTCAACCTGAAGGAAGTATACAGTATAGATTAAAGTGTACGAAGTATAAAGCGTGTTTAAATGTCTCAAGGCGTTCTTCATTTACGCTGCTATATGTGCTTCAGTAATATGAAATGAATCCCTCAGAAGTGATCTAGGAAAAAAAAAACATCAGCCAGCTTATGACGTCACTAAACATTAAGCCACAACATAACATCTAAACAACTTAAGCAGGGTTGATTCCGATGTATTTCTATTCAAGACGACTCTCTCTCCAAGAGATCCAAGTTTTTCTCCTAGCAATTTCAACATTTTTTTATGAACAATTACTAAATGAGAATTTACGAAAAGTATTCACAAAAGCTACCTACAAAAGACCCGAGGAGACATAGCAATGAAACTAATTAGCATGGAAAAGTATCTTAGAAAATTAAAGCTACATTTGAAGACAGATGCGGTGGCTACACAAATTAATGTAAAGAAATGAGCTCTGTGCGACCGCCTACAGGCAAGCTCCTCTTAAAGGAGATCGCTCCATCTGAGACAGGTATTTCCACTCTAAAAGCTCCGGGCGGTACTTCATTGTATTCAATCATGGCATCCGCGGGGTGTGTGCGCCATTATTACGTGGAACCGCTTGTATGGCAATTGCATCTGCGTCTGTCTTTCCATCACATCTGTCTGGATTCGTACCTAATATTCTGTCCACTTCGTCTCCTTTTCTTATAGGGGGAAGGGGAAGGGGAAGGTTTAGCAGAAGAAGGAAGTAAGGAAGGAAGGAAGGAAGGAAGGAAGGAAGGAGGGAGTGAGGGAGGGAGGGAAGGAGGGAGGGAGGGAGGGAGGAAGGAGGGAGGGAGGGAGGAGGGAGGGAGGGAGGGAGGAAGGAGGGGAAGGAGGAGGGAGGGAGGGAGGGAGGGAGGGAGGGAGGAGGAAGGAGGGAGGGAGGAGGAGGAGGGAGGGAGGGAGGAGGAGGAGGGAGGGAGGGAGGAGGAGGAGGGAGGGAGGAGGGAGGGAGGAGGAGGAGGAGGGAAGGAGGGAGGGAGGGAGGGAGGGAAGGAGGAGGGAGGGAGGAGGAGGAGGAGGGAGGAAGGAGGGAGGAGGGAGGGGGGGAGGGAGGGAGGGAGGGAGGGAGGGAGGGGAGGGAGGGAGGGAGGAGGGGGGAGGAGGAGGGGGGAAGGAGGGAGGGAGGGAGGGAGGAAGGGAGGGAGGAAGGAGGGGAGGGAGGGAGGGAGGGAAAGGAGGGAGGAAAGGGAGGAGGGAGAGGGAGGGAAGGGAGGGAAGGAGGGAGGGAGGGAAGGGAGGGAGGGAGGGAGGGAGGGAGGGAGGGAGGGAGGGAGGGAGGGAGGGGAGGAGGAGGGAGGGAGGGGAGGGGAGGGAGGGAGGGAGGAGGGAGGAAGGGAGGAGGGAAGGGGAGGGAAGGAGGGAGGGAGGGAGGGAGAGGGAGGGAGGAAAGGAGGGAGGAAGGAGGGAAAGGAGGGAGGGAGAGGAGGGAGGGAGAGGAGGGAAGGAGGAAAGGAGGGAGGGAGGGAGGGAAGGAGGAGAGGGAGGAGGGGGGAGAGGAGGGAGGAGAAGGAGAAGAGAGGAGAGAGAGAGAGGGAGAGAGAGAGAGAGAGAGAGAGAGAGAGAGAGAGAGAGAGAGAGAGAGAGAGAGAGAGAGAGAGAGAAAGAGATATAGAAAGAGATAGATATATAGATAGAGAGAGAGAGAGAGGCAGATAGGAGGGGATCAGAGAGAAGTATTGGGGGCTGGGGATAGTTGGTAGGGAGGGGGAGGGGGGAGGAGGACGGGGAGAAGAAGAGAGAGAGACACACACAGAATCATTTGGACTCTCGTCCCATTTGACTCACCACTGGACCTCCGGCCTCGGGTGTCCGCCGAGCTTAACCTCCATCCTGACGGGGTATCCCAGAATGACTTTGCTGGCCTTGAGGCTCTGGAGGAACTCAGGCCTCGATGGGGGAGCTGTTCGCGGAAGGAGAAACATCAGCGTTCGATATATTGACTCATCTTCCTAACATTTCAGAATGCGTGTTATTTGTGAGAGTAAACAAATATATGCCACATCTTAACAATAGTAAAATGCCCAAACTATACACTATACACCACTAGCTACTTACGAACGACAGTGAGTGAAGCATGGGCCTCAGTGGTGCCCAGCTCATTGGAAGCACAGATGGTGTACTGGCCAACGTCCTCCATGGTGACTGACTTGAACTCCAGATACTGGTATCCATCTCCTGTGACGCCAGTGTCAATGATGTCTGTTGGGTAGATCTGGCGTCCGTCCTTCATCCTGGGGGAAATTAATAGGTTTTAGTGATGATATACTGGATGAGTATGTTGGATGATGATATATTGGATGATGAGTATGTTGGATGATGAGTATGTTGGATGATGAGTATGTTGGATGATGATATGTTGGATGATGAGTATGTTGGATGATGATATATTGGATGAGTATGTTAGATGTAAGGATGATAAAACACACACAGTAGATATCCAAAACAACGTACCATTTAACCTCTGGCTTGGGGAACCCAGTGACCTTTGCCTGGAAAATGCCGCGTTTCCTTTCCAAGACCTCCAGCTCCTTGGGTGGCTTGGTGATCTTGGGCTTCCTCCGCTCGGCTGGAAAGAAGGGAAGGCGTTTCGTGAGACTCTTGGTGAGGTTATGTAGTCATTGATATAAAGACATCTTTTTGGGTGCATGGATGAAGCTGAAAGTTAACTGTCGAACGAATTGCAGAACAAGAGTGACATTGTGACTTCTGGTGAAGCAACAGTTTTACTGAGTGGAAGGGTTAGTGAAAGGATGTATAACAGTAAAGTTACAGACTTAGTACCAAAGTCTGGTGTTTTAATATATCTTAATGGGGAGCCGCTTGAGAAATCATTGCTAAATAAAAATGTGTATATAATTCATGGCAAGTAATAGTAATAATTGCTTTCATCTATCAGTTCCCTATATATATATACATATCTGTCGTTGAGTTGCATCCCTCAGCTTCCGCTTTATGGAGAATATGCGAGAACAAACTTACAAAGACATCAACGAAAGAAGAAAGGGAGAAATAGAAAGAAAGAACAGACACCCACAGAGCAAGTGTCCCATACTGGAGCATGGTGTACTTTTGCGTCCGTGTGCTCCCTTACAGAACGCAAGAGTGTGAGAGCGCCCTTCACTTACGCCTGACGATGAGTGCAGTCTCCGTGCTCGACTCGTTAAGCTCGTTCTGGAACCTGAGGCGGTACTGGCCGGAGTCGATGGAGGAGGCCTCGACCAAGGTGAGGGTGATGGTCGCCTCGCAGTACGACGTCTTCTTCATTTCGATTATGATCTTCTCGCTGGCCTCACAAGTGTCACTGTCCTTC
>NW_028234442.1:10444778-10449778 GCF_977035675.1 Penaeus japonicus
ACATACATACATACATACATACATACATACATACACACACACATACAAAATACACGTACACACCAACATCAATATATGTATTCACAGTATAAACACAAGCTCCTATGTACACATCAAAAACCACGATCAACCGCCCCCCCCCCCCCCCCACAAAAAAAAAAAAAAAAAAAAAAAAAAAAAAAAAAAAAAAAAGCATCGAGGCGGCCTGTATTCAGCACCGGCCTGCCAGCCTGCACTTACCAGCTTGCCTCCGCCTCGGGCACTGCGGTAGCCTCCACTTCCAGCACGAATTTATGCATGGCAATGAAAGTCTTCCCATCCCTGAAGTTGCTGCTCTTGATGTGCGGCGGGGCTGCGGGGGGGAAGGAGCAGGATTAGAGCCTCGGGGAAGGAAAAGATTCTTGTGCGCTGGGAATCGTGTGAGGGATCCTATTCGGGAACGAGAGAGCTTTTTGACGATTGAGAAAGAATCCTGGGATGCTATTTAGGGCAGAGCTTAAAGGATTTTTTGTTTTCCTTTTTTTTTGCGTGGATATGTATTTTTTTTTTTTTCTTTTTTTTTAGGTTTGCTTATATTCACATGAAGGTGTGCACCTTTAATCATTGGATGGATGAGTAAATCGAGTGATTTATCGGAGAGAAATGTAGGTATGTAGGTGGGTGTGGGTGTGTGTAGGTGTGTAGGTGTGTAGGTGTGTGTGTAGGTGTGTGTGTGTGTGTGTGTGTGTGTGTGTGTGTGTGTGTGTGTGTGTGTGTGTGTGTGTGTGTGTGTGTGTGTGTGTGTGTGTGTGTGTGTGTGTGTGTGTGTGTGTGTGTGTTTACGAGTACGTATACGTGTAGGTGTAGGTGTAAGTGTAAGTGTAGGTGTAAGTGTACGTGTACGTGCATGTGTGCGTACGTGAGCGCGGGCGACCACAAGTGTGTTGTGATATTTATATTTTTAGTTAAAATATTTGACTATAGTTATTAGTGGGGAAGTTACATTTAGATATAGATAATTAAAAATTGTTTACACTTGATGCAAGTATGTAGCTGTTATTATAGATTATGCTTAGATATTTCTACACGCAAGTTATGGTTCGATAAGTATATACATATGTATATAACACATTTAACAAAAAAAATATTTGATTGGTAATACATAGTACAAGATTACTGTTATACTTATTAGCAGACTTTTGTTAAAGAGATTTATGTAAGAAGCTTCAACTACTTTTACATTCTGTCAAGTATGGGGGAATGCATAGTGTGACAAATAGGCTTATTATAAATATATTACCGAATATGTTTCTTGTGGAGAAATAATACATGCTGGGGTTACAATTATGACAGTAAATTATCATCGATTCAAAAATGTAAAAGCTTTTAGTTCTCCTGTCCAAGAATTCGTGGTCAGAGAAATAAGAAAAAAAAAACGAAGTGAATATGCATTATGTTTACGCTTTAAACTACGCTGAACGTTCTACAAGATTAATATGTTTGTTTCATCGTAAGTGCGTATAAAAAGAAAAATAAATGTTTAATTAAGAAAGCATCTCTGTTGGCTCATGTTAGGACATGAAAACAGCCGAAGATTATACTGATCTCCATTCCTCGTCTCTTTACCTCCACTGGCGTCAAGGGAGCCTGTACTTAGCCTCTCGTGTTTCGCTTTTTTCGCTTTCGAGTCCCTTGGCAACGGGACCTCCCCAGACTTCGGCTTTCCATCATCCAAAACACAACCGGCCTTTGCAGCCTCAGAATTCGCAGACTTAGCCTGGCCAGCAGACTCTCCGATCTCTAGAGCCTCAGGCCCCGCAGCTTCACCTACCGCAGACGCGTCATGGTCCACCAGGCACCGCTCATTGCGCGTCTCTGGAATCACGTTCCAGTTCACGTCCGTCTCTAACCCCGAATTCCCGCGCTCGCCGTCAGGGGGCTCTCCCGAGGCGGGCGCCGCCTCCTCGTCGGTCGCACTCGGCGTCTTGGTCAAGAGTAAAGCTTTTTCTTCCGGAGGACGGATTGGTCTTAGGTCGGACTCGGAATCGGACTCACTATCGGATACCAAGGCTTTGTAATTTTCAATGTCAACTGTCCTTTTAAGATGCACAATCGAGGAGGTCGCTACGTTATCGTCATCCACGGCTGTTTCAGCTGTAAATCAATGGAGAATCTCTTTTGAGAAGCTATACACATTACAAAAATATGATTTTACAAAATTCCATTGTACGAATCAGTGTTTCAGCGCACCCATTCCCTTTCTCACAAATTCATGAATTCAGCTGGCATCGAAACCTACCGGTGATTACAGTTCTCTGGACGTTCTCTTGACGATGTATACTGCAGGAGGCCTGCACCCGCAGCCCTCCGGCACGAGGCAACTCCGAGGACGACGTGGCCTCGAGGAAGCCCTTGACAATGAGGGCGCTGTTGTCCTCGCTCTCGTCGCTGTCGTCCGTCTCGTACTGCATCACTTCGTCGTAGACAGTCATGTCGACGGTTTTCGACACCGTCTTCTCTTGGTCGTCTTCAAACTTTGTTTCCGTCTCTACGTCCTGTAACTTATAAACCATGGTATCCTTCTTATAGTTCTTGGAGTCCTTTCTGTTACTCTTTTTCGAGTCGACCGACATTGTCCCTTCCGCGGTTTTATTGTCGTCGTCTTCCTTTCCTCGTTTCGCTTTACTGGCTGCGACTGGCTCTTGCGTGGTCAATTTCCGCTTGTTGCTTGCGTCCACAGAGTCGTGGTCACTTGCTTTCTGTTTTGGTTTTTCCTTTTCCTTTTCACCTTCTCCCTCTGAGACATCCGAACTACTTCCCGTTATACCTTTACACTGACCCAACGACCCATCGTCCATCACAGTTTGTTCATGAATATCGCTAGTTTTAGCAGCCCCTTTGCTAGATTTAGCGACTGCAATGGGACTTCGACCATCAGCTATAGTGGAGAACAACACACACATAGGGTGAAAAAGGGATATCTGTTAAATCATGACAGTAAATAAAGAGAGAAAAAATGAATACACGCTTAAGGGGAATCAACTTCGCTCAAGTGAATGCTATGACAAATTCATTGTTGATTTGATTCGTAAACGTGTATAAATTTCATCTAAATGTCTAACAGCCTCAAACATAGTCAGCTCCTCGCTCTGGCATTGAAGCACGTAGAGAGCAGTGACATCAGATTCAAGGAAAGGGAAAATACAATATAAAGCAGAATCGCCTAGAAATAAAATGCCAAAAGCGTTGCAACAATGGCTCTGATGCGTCGATCAGCCATTACCGAGGATTGATACGTGGTTGCAACTCTTCCTCATCTTTATGACTAGGTATTCACACACAAGGCCAGAGAGAAAACGACAGATCTTCTAAAATAACTAAAAGAAACACAGTAACACTCGTCCTTTAACAGAATCATTCAAATGTTTTTTTAGTAATACCCAACAAAAATACTTACAGCTTCCTCTGATGGAACGTTTAAGAAAATATCTTAAGTGACTTTTAAACAAGAATCTGGGGGATACGCTGCATCTAAGCGTCTATTTTTTAACTAGCGCAATATCAGTATCATTGTCTCATTATCAGTCGCTGCTAATTAGCATAGCCACGTGAGTTTCCAGGGGCTTCTGCTTCTGTCCTACTTTCATCTCCAACAAAAATAATCTGAGATGTATTACAAGCTTCTACATCTGAAACGGCCTGGAAGCTACTTTCCGAAGAACTTGGGCGCTTTTGAAGAGCAAGTGTGAAGTGTGATACTCTGCATGAGTATCGTAGTTTTGATAGGTGTAGTAACTGCTTATCGTACAACGGATGCTATTGAGGGTAATGGTGATATCTGAAGAAACTACTAAATCGCCGAAACTTCAGTCTATCCAATTTTATATATATATATATATATATATATATATATATATATATATACATATATATATATAAATATATATATATACATATATAGATAGATAGATAGATAGATAGATAGATAGATAGATAGATAGATAGATACAGATACACACACACACACACACATATATATATATATATATATATATATTACATACATATATATATATATATATATATATTATATATATATATATATTTATATATATATTATATTATATACATATATATGTATATACATATATATATATATATATATATATATATATACGTATATATATATATATATATATATATATGTATATATATGTATGTATATATGTATATATATATATATGTATATATATATATATATATATATATATATATATATATATATATATATATATATATATATACACACATTGCGTACATGCTTACAATCAAAAACGAAGAAATCGCAAATCCTAATATACGACTTGGAAAACCGACTGATAAACGTGAAGGTAACTGCAAGGCAGGGTCTACGGAAGGCCTTTCGCCGAAGAGGCATTCACAGCTGCAATGGCCGACATCCAGACACTCACTGTTAACTACGATGGTGGCCTCAGTGCTCGCAGTTCCTTCAACGTTGGAGATGGTGGCCACGTAATGGCCAGAGTCCTCGGTCTTGGCCTCGTCGAAGTAGAGGGTGAAGGTGTCGTCGCCCTCCTGCTTGATTCTGACGCGGCTTTGGTCGGGACTCCACTTCTTGCCGTCCTTCGTCCTTAGAGAAGGAAATACAGCACATGTGCATCATGCATGAGACTGAATTCGGTACTTGATTTGGGTTTGGCTGCGTGTATTAGTATTAGTCCATGTGTGTGCGAATGTATGTTAAACCGCATACGTTCGTATATATGTTCTACCATCCATATTCATCCGTTTAGTTACTCACCACTTGATCTCGGGAGTAGGCACGCCCGTCGCCTTGAAGGTGAGCTTAGCACAGTTGTCTTCCAGGAATTCAGCATCCTTGAGGCCTTCGGTGACAACAGGAGCCTCGTGCAGACGGAACCTGGCCTTGCAGACGCTCTCGCCGTACTCGTTGGTTGCCTAGAAAGTCAAGGGAGATAGAACGTCTCAGGCAGCGTCCC
>NW_028234442.1:10474778-10479778 GCF_977035675.1 Penaeus japonicus
CACAAAACATCAAGTGTTCAAAAAGGAAGAAAGCAAATAAATAAACTGAATGAAAACAGTAGACCTCGAACTCGGTGTTGCCACATGGTGTTTCAGGACAAACGATGGACAAAGCACCGACAAAAGCAGTGCTGCCAATGTCTCTGGTATTACACAATTAGACCCTGAAGGCAATGATAACTTGTATGATTTTAGTAAATATGTAAAGGTTGCACTGCACTATGCTATGATTTGTTGCCCGAGGTAAATTAAATTTCATGCACATGTTTGTACCTTCCGGGAAACAAAGTCACAGTGATAAACCATTTGTTAATTACAGTTAGATACACGAGCGTAAAACATACATGACATAGTTACACAAAGAGTACGAAGATCGATTTCAAGTTTTTTTTTAGAATTTAGAGATTTGATTATTAAGAGCATTTGGCAACACTGTTCAGATGTCGACGTTCTGACAGGCCCGCCAAACTGAGCAGGCTTACCATAGCCTTTTTTTAGAGTAATGTTTCCTTAGGAGACATTACAGGTTTAGATTTTAACACATATTATCAGCACACTGCTTTACTTAAGCTGCAAAATAAATATAAAGTTTTAATAAGAGAGTTTAAGCTGAATTATTCTTTTAAGCCAAATGAGAACAAAAAAACAGCTACAGACGGGCGAGTCGCACCTTGGCACCAGAATTCGAGGTACAACATTGTAAACGAAATGAAATAATAAATAAACATATTGGGACTTCGGGCAGATGCTGAGTTTACCGACTCCGGAGTCACAACATCTTTCTTCTCTTCCTTTGCAACTTCCTTCTTGCTCTCTTCCTTAGGCTCAGCTTCCTTCTCCTTAACCCCCTCAGGGGAAGCGACGTCACGTCCTTCCCAGAACTCCTCTACCGCCTCGTCTTCGGCGGCCTCCTGGGCCATCTTTTCAAAGGCATCTTCCACCGAGGAGTCGGAGCTCCTGGACTGCTCCTCCAGAAGTCTGTCCATGGCTTTGGCTCTCTTGACCGGCTGCTGCGGCGACGCCTTCTCTTCTGCGGCGCGTTTGGCCTCCTCCCTCTCCTTCTGGGCTCTCTCCTCCTTCTCCTTCCGCTCCCGTTCCTCCTTCTCTTTCCTCTCCTTTTCCTCTCGCTCTTTCTTAGCCTTCTCTTCCTTTTCTTTCTTCTCTTTTTCCTCTCTCTCTTTCTTGGCCTTTTCTTCCTTTTCTTTCTTCTCCTTTTCCTCTCTCTCTTTCTTGGCCTTTTCTTCCTTTTCTTTCTTCTCCTTTTCCTCTCTCTCTCTCCTCTCTCTCTCCTCTCTTTCTTTCTTTTCCTTCTCCTCCTTTTCCTTTTGAAGTCTTTCTCTCTCCTTCTTCTCCTTTCTCCTTCTTCCTCTTCTCTCCTCCTTTCCCTCTCTTCTCTTTCCTTCCTTTCTCGTTCTTCTCTTTCCTTTCTCTCTTTTTCTTCCTTCTCTTTCCTCTTCTTCTCTAACCGCTCTTTCTTCTCTCTCTTTCCTTTCCTTCTCTTTCCTCTCTCTTTCCTCTCTTTCTTTCCGCTCTCTTTCTTTCTCTTCTTCTTCTTTTCTTTTCTCTTCTCTCCTCTCCTTCCTTCATTCTTCTTTCCTTCTTCTTTCTCTTTCCTTCTCTTCTCTCTCTCTCTTTCCTCTTCTTCTTTTTCTTCTTTCTTCTTTCTTCCTCTCTTCTCCTCTTTCCTTCTCTTTCTTCTCTTCCTTCCTCTTTCTCTCTCTCTCTCCTTTCTTTCCTTCCTTTCTCTCTTCTTCTTCTCTTTCTTTCTCTTCTTTCTTCTCTTTCCTCTCTCTCTCTCTTTTCTTCTCTCTCTTTCCTTCTCTTCTTCTTCTTCTTTTCTTCTCTCTTCTCTTTCCTCTCTCCTTCTCTCCTTCTCTTTCCTTCTCTTCTTCTTCTTTCCTTTCTCTCTCTCTTTCCTCTCTCTTTCTTCCCTTTCCTTCCGCTCTCTCTCTTCCTTCTCTTTCCTCTCTCTTTCTTCTCTTTCCTTCCTCTCTCTTTCTTCCTTCTCTTTCCTAAGTCTCTCTTCTTCTTCTTTCCTTTCTCTTTCTAATCGCTCTCTCTCTTCTCTTTCCTTCCTCTCCTTTTCTTCTCTTTCTTTCCTCTCTCTTTCTTCTCTTTCTTTCCTCTCTCTTTCTTCTCTTTCTTTCCTCTCTCTTTCTTCTCTTTCTATCCTCTCTCTTTCTTCTCTTTCTTTCCTCTCTCTTTCTTCTCTTTCTTTCCTCTCTTTCTCTTCTCTTTCCTTCTTCTCTCTCTCTTCCCTTTCTTTCCTTTCTCTTTCTTCCTTCTCTTTCCTAAGTCTCTCTTCTTCTTCTTTTCTTTCTCTTTCTAATCGCTCTCTCTCTTCTCTTTCTTTCCTCTCTCTCTCTTCCTTCTCTTTTTGTAGCCTTTCTCTTTCCTGTCTTTCCTTCTCTTCTCTTTCTTTTCTCTCACGTTCCTCTCTCTCTTTCCTTTCTCTCTCTTCTCTCTCTTTCCTTTCTCTCTCTTCTCTCTCTTTCCTTTCTCTTTCTTCCTTTTCTTTCGCTTCTCTTGCTTTACGCTCTTCTTCCTCCTTCTCTCTTTGAAGTCTTTCCTTTTCTTCTCTCTCTCTCTTTTCTTTCTCTTCCCGTTCTTTCCTCTCCTTCTCTTCCTTCTCCTTCCTTTCCTTCTCTAATCTTTCCTTCTCCTCCCTCTCTTTTCTCTCCTTCTCTTCCTTTTCCTTCTTTTCCTTCTCTAATCTTTCCTTTTCTTCCCGTTCCTTTCTCTCCTTCTCTTCCTTTTCCTTCTTTTCCTTCTCTAATCTTTCCTTCTCTTCTCTCTCCTTCTTCTCCTTCTCTAACCTTTCCTTCTCTTCCTTCTCCTTCTTTTCCTTCTCTTCTCGTTCCTTTCTTTCCTTCTCTTCTCTCTCCTTCTTCTCCTTTTCTAACCTTTCCTTCTCTTCACGTTCTTTCCTCTCTCTCTCTTCCTTTTCCTTCTGGAGCCTTTCCTCTTCTTCCTTTTGCTTCTGTAGCCTAGTTGCCTCTTGAGCCTGTTAGACATGGCACTACATAAACTACTTGCAACGGACTAGAAGCTTAGTCACCGTGAACCCTTTGCAACGGAGAACCGCATGTTGCGAGTCTGGCTACCATGACGGACGTTTGAAACCATCGATGTTTAATTCTAAGGTTGGGCTATCAAGGACATACCTAAGGATAGGGGGGTAGGGGGGTGCAAAGACTCTCTCTGTTGGCTAAGAGGTGTTAGGCCTTTTTTCTGTCGGTTATGTCCTTCTCTTATCATGGCTGATAAGGGAAGGATTTTGTCCGCTCTGTTGATCAATTAGAGGTTGCAACCCCCAGTAGGAATCCTTAGGTATGCTCTTGTGGCTTTGGACAGAGCCTTGGCTAGTTTACACCTCAATAGATACATAATTGCAATTTCTCTACATAGTGGGAGTTTTTATTTTTGCCCAATAGTTGAGAATCAGGTGATTATTGTTAAATGTTTTAGTTTAAAAGTCAGTTACAGAAAGTTTCATGATTATATAGTAAATATAATAGTAAATATGCACAGATAATGTATATTGTACATGCAATACATGCATATTACAATGTACGTACGGTGCACAGATACATACATACACACACACACACACATACACACATACACACACACACACACACACACACACACACACAAACATAAACACAAACACACAAACACACACACACACACATACTTGCGCAGTTATATTCAATCACATACAAGTGTGTGTGTACACATGGATGTATGTATATATTTGCACCCATACGTCCACACATCCCCTGCCACATATCCTTCCCAACATGAGTGATTTCTAAACGCCATTACTACCTCACAACCAACGCTTGCTCCGTTGACAACATGGACTCACGGTGACTAGCAAGACAGCATTGAAGAAAGTCTCACTAACCTCACAGTAGAGAGCTACATTCTATAATTCTTATCACTTAATTAAACTACAAAGTACGATGTTGTTTATGGTCTACGAGCATGACAGTGAGTTTTAGTTATTTAATTTGCATTTTAGCTTTTATTTTAGATTTGTTCAGGGGGTTATTCCGTGTAGGTTGCGTGTTATTTTTAATCGTGTTATTATTGTTGTCTTCGTGGTGTTGTGAGGAAAAATAAGCAAGGAAAAATAAAAGGAAATGATGAGATGGGATGGTGAGATGAATGGCTTTCTTACTCTCTCTTGAAAGTGATTGTGTTTCTTATAAACCTGGAGTAAAAGCAAGTCACAATCGCAAATAACCATTTATCAAAAGAATGTTTTATTTTTCTTTATAGTAAAATACTCTAGGGTGATAAACCATATCGTAGAAATATATTAGTGTATTTATACTCTTCAACTTCGTATTAATAAGAACACACATTGGCTTTATCTACGTATGCACAAACACTTGTTAAAGATGTATACTCTACGAAACGAACAAGTTTGAAAGCAGGTTCTACTTGTTAAGCATCGAACGAACGTTGTGACTCCTCTTTGGACAATGGGCTCGTTTCTTTGTTTGTTTGTTTTTCTATTTTCAGTTAAATAAAGTTGAGTGTCTATTTTAAATTTCGGTTGAAAAAGAAACGGCAAAATCACTCCACGAGCCCATTCACAATTTGCTCTTCAATGCACTCAAGTTATAAAGCACGTCAAGTTAAGCTTTGAGCGCTGATCCCAGGACCAATGGGACACACCGCTGTATCTCACTCGCTTGTGGAAAGACCAGCTCAGAGAAACTAATAGATAGGAAAGAGAAAGGACATATGGTCATAGGAAGAACACCCTTGAGACTGCGTGACTTCACCTGGCGACGCTAATTGTTGACCAATTATGAACAATAAAACTGATTTAATGCATTATCGTAAATTAGCATCTGGCATTAGAAATACATCAAGATAGCCGGCTTCTTTCTCGGTTCTAAAGCATTTTTATTAAAGTCCATTTCAAACGGACATAGCATCAAGGGTTGTATCAAAAGTTGAAAAGAAAGCGATTACGGAAGATA
>NW_028234442.1:10489778-10492278 GCF_977035675.1 Penaeus japonicus
AGAAGTCTTCGAGAGCAGCTTCCTCAGCCTCAGTAGCAGTTGGAACAGCTTCTGGTTCTTCTTTAACAGGTGACTTTGGTGGTGATGGAGTTACTTCTTCTGGCTGTAGCACAGGTTTGGGTCTTGCAAGTGGACTCTCACGTCCTGACCAGAAGTCTTCGAGAGCAGCTTCCTCAGCCTCAGTAGCTATTGGAACAGCTTCTGGTTCTTTAACAGGTGACTTTGGTGGTGATGGAACTGCTTCTGGTTCTTCCTTAACAGGTGACTTTGGTGGTGATGGAGTTACTTCTTCTGGCTGTAGCACAGGTTTGGGTCTTGCAAGAGGACTCTCACGTCCTGACCAGAAGTCTTCGAGAGCAGCTTCCTCAGCCTCAGTAGCAGTTGGAATAGCTTCTGGTTCTTCTTTAACAGGTGACTTTGGTGGTGATGGAACTGCTACTGGTTCTTCCTTAACAGGTGACTTTGGTGGTGATGGAACTGCTACTGGTTCTTCCCTTACAGGTGACTTTGGTGGTGATGGAGTTACTTCTTCTGGCTGTAGCACAGGTTTGGGTCTTGCAAGTGGACTCTCACGTCCTGACCAGAAGTCTTCGAGAGCAGCTTCCTCAGCCTCAGTAGCAGTTGGAATAGCTTCTGGTTCTTTAACAGGTGACTTTGGTGGTGATGGAACTGCTACTGGTTCTTCCTTAACAGGTGACTTTGGTGGTGATGGAACTGCTACTGGTTCTTCCTTAACAGGTGACTTTGGTGGTGATGGAGTTACTTCTTCTGGCTGTAGCACAGGTTTGGGTCTTGCAAGTGGACTCTCACGTCCTGACCAGAAGTCTTCGAGAGCAGCTTCCTCAGCCTCGGTAGCAGTTGGAACAGCTTCTGGTTCTTCTTTAACAGGTGACTTTGGTGGTGATGGAGTTACTTCTTCTGGCTGTAGCACAGGTTTGGGTCTTGCAAGAGGACTCTCACGTCCTGACCAGAAGTCTTCGAGAGCAGCTTCCTCAGCCTCAGTAGCAGTTGGAACAGCTTCTGGTTCTTTAACAGGTGATTTTGGTGGTGATGGAACTGCTACTGGTTCTTCCTTAACAGGTGACTTTGGTGGTGATGGAACTGCTACTGGTTCTTCCTTAACAGGTGACTTTGGTGGTGATAGAAGTGCTTCTGGTTCTTCTTTAACAGGTGACCTTGGTGGTGATGGAGTTAGTTCTTCTGGCTGTAGCACAGGTTTGGGTCTTGCAAGTGGACTCTCACGTCCTGACCAGAAGTCTTCGAGTGCAGCTTCCTCAGCCTCAGTAGCAGTTGGAACAGCTTCTGGTTCTTTAACAGGTGATTTTGGTGGTGATGGAACTGCTTCTGGTTCTTCCTTAACAGGTGACTTTGGTGGTGATGGAGTTACTTCTTCTGGCTGTAGCACAGGTTTGGGTCTTGCAAGAGGACTCTCACGTCCTGACCAGAAGTCTTCGAGAGCAGCTTCCTCAGCCTCAGTAGCAGTTGGAACAGCTTCTGGTTCTTCTTTAACAGGTGACTTTGGTGGTGATGGAGTTACTTCTTCTGGCTGTAGCACAGGTTTGGGTCTTGCAAGTGGACTCTCACGTCCTGACCAGAAGTCTTCGAGTGCAGCTTCCTCAGCCTCAGTAGCAGTTATATATATATAGATAATCCATATATATATATATATATAATATATATAATATATACATAATATACATACATTATGTATATGTATGCATATATATATATATATATGTATATATACATAATATTTATAATATATACACATAAATATACATAATATTTATAATATATACATATAAATATACATAATATTTATAATATATACATATAAATATACATAATATTTATAATATATACATATAAATATACATATATTCATACATACATACATATATAAATATATAATATATATATATATATATATATATATATATATATATATATATATACATATATGTTTTGTATGTATATATATATATATATATATATATATATATATATATATACATACATGTTTTGTATGTATTTAATATGTAAGCAAGTATTGTGCATACATATTCACTTCATATATTTCATTACAACACGCACGTATCGGCCTTGGTTCAAGTTAGACAAAAACACATGTATGTATATATATGTATATACATACATATATATATATATATATATATATATATATATATATACATATATATATGAATCCTTAAACCAGGAGACGCAATCATTGCATCGGAACAACAAACGAAAATAACGACAATCAAATCAAATTATGACTTATTTCCCTTTGTTATAACAAATGAAAAAAAAAAAATCTTGATGTTCATTTCATTAAAGTTACGAAACAAAACGGTACACGCACTTCAGAATATGATCAATATATGGCTTATGTCGGCTATTATCACCTTTCAGCAAAGATTAAAAGGTCTCTACTAATACAATTTTCTATTGAGCAGGCTTCGCTCCTCATAAATGCCTATTATCAATAGGACCATTT
>NW_028234442.1:10497278-10499778 GCF_977035675.1 Penaeus japonicus
GAGTTTAATTCTGTCCGGTGACACACCCATGAAACCCTTCCTATATTAATGCTATCTTTCCTATGTACACTGTAACATGTTCAAATCCGAGGGGTTCATAACAAGGCAATACGTAAAAAGGGAATATGATAGATAGTGCTATCACTGAAGCTATGCCTTGGATAGTCTAGTCGTTATGCTTGGCCCTGCTTTTAATATCTTACAGCGGGAGAACTCTCATCTATTCTAAAATCTTTGCTTTCCGTCCACCTTCCGTAAACACTGTCAGAAGATGGAATGTGGCGTTCAAATTTGGAAAAAAAAAAAATAATCTACGTTAGGGAGGTTAAGTTATACATACATGCCTATTCTACGGTGTCATATGAATGTTAGACGCATCATTCCTTCTTCCTCTCACATGAGATGCGACCTTATATATGCCTCAATTTTAAGGTTCAGTACGGGCGGCTTTGATGTTGCTACACTGTCAGTACCATTTGAGATATATCTGGGGAAAATATTTACCTTTGCTAACGCTCACGGGATATACAACAGGTGGTGGTAAATGTACATTCATCCATTCGAAACATCAAAATAATTTGCTATGAGAGACTGCGTATAGTAAACCTCTATATATAAAGCTCTAAACGGGTACTTGGTAAATGATAGCAACAAATTCAACAACCAAAGCCTGTGACTGCCTCTGCTACCTTGATCCTAATCCTACGGCAGAATAAACATCCTCAAAATGTAGGATTATAGACTCGTTTTACAAAGAGTCAATTTTGTGTATTTTTTAAATCATGCACTCAGGCATTTTTTACATCCACTGAGCGTAAAATCTCTACTATTTTACGTAATTGTGAATTTCGCTTTTTAATCTACTAGGAACATAGCCTTTCATTTAGTCGAGTGTTGTTAGAAACATCATGATTGTAAACATAAATATTTTCATTGCCCTTCCAATGGTATATACTTTTTCTTGATAGATTTAATGTTGCGTGTGACTGCTCCTTTGCAAAAGCTTTAATTAAGAAGTTTGCGGTTTTTGATACCACCTTGTTTTTTTATCTGTGGACGTGTTGTTCTTTTAATGTGACTTTATCTATTTCGAAGTACAGAGAGTTCAATTAAGATTATTTGACGAAATGCATCATGTTTATGTAATACAATACATGGTGATCGTATTACCTATTTTGGGTAATAACAGCGATACCTTTAGGAATACATAACGGTATCAAGAATGCTTAATCATCTTGACAAATTTACTACATATAGATTATCATTTATTACTATTACTATTATTAACATTATTACCATAATCATTAGTATTACTAGCATTAACATCGTTATTATCGTCATTATCGCTATCATTACAATCCTTGCCATTAATATTATCATTACCATCATCATTATTATCATTACCATTATCAGCACTACTATTATAACCACCATTATCATCACTACCAACATTAATATCATCCTCATTATCTCTCTACAAGGCTTTCCGTGTTGCAGACGACATAATACATAATACCAATTTTCTTTGAAGGAGAGAAACAGCTCAAACCCTTAAGAACCGCCCATCTGCACGTGTTAAGAGGAAATATTATATTTAAAGGAGGAGCAACTTGGCTCATTTCACTTGATTCCCAAACTCCGGAAGTGACACGGGATCCTATGATATCATAAGATTACTTTGCAAGGATTAGCATGCTTATTAAGGGAATATAAACAAACCAGCACTTCGTAAGAGCCCAATCATCGACAATTTTACATGTTTCTTCATAATAAATCTCTCAGAATAAGTACCCGTCAATGGCATGTGAAATAAGCTTTCCATTAATAGGAAAACAGGGGCAGATACTAGCCATTTGGCCTCAATCTTCCGTTTCAGAACTGTGGACGCCATTTCAGGGCATAGAGTAAGGTGGAAGAGGACATAGAGTAAGGTGGAAGAGGACATAGAGGAAGGTGGAAGAGGACATAGAGGAAGGTGGAAGAGGACATAGAGTAAGGTGGAAGAGGACGTAGAGTAAGGTGGAAGAGGACATAGAGTAAGATGGAAGAGGACATAGAGGAAGGTGGAAGAGGACATAGAGTAAGGTGGAAGAGGACATAGAGTAAGGTGGAAGAGGACATAGAGTAAGGTGGAAGAGGACGTAGAGTAAGGTGGAAGAGGACATAGAGTAAGGTGGAAGAGGACATAGAGGAAGGTGGAAGAGGACATAGAGTAAGGTGGAAGAGGACATAGAGTAAGGTGGAAGAGGACGTAGAGTAAGGTGGAAGAGGACATAGAGTAAGGTGGAAGAGGACATAGAGGAAGGTGGAAGAGGACATAGAGTAAGGTGGAAGAGGACATAGAGGAAGGTGGAAGAGACAGAGTAAGGCGGAAGAGGACATAGAGAAAGGTGGAAGAGGACATAGAGTAAGATGGAAGAGGACATAGAGTAAGGTGGAAGAGGACATAGAGTAAGGTGGAAGAGGACATACAGTAAGGTGGAAGAGGACATAGAGTAAG
>NW_028234442.1:10549778-10552278 GCF_977035675.1 Penaeus japonicus
TCATAGGCTGAAGAAGGGCTTGAATATTTTCTGGTTTTAAACTTAACGCATTCTTCATTTATACACTTTACACGATTTCTGTTTTTTTTTTGTTTTTTTTAGTAAACTTTAAATAATCAGTAGCTTATTGATTATATATATATATATATCAAGATAAGTCATCAGTCATCCGGAAGCGCTGAGCCTTTTAAGTATTTGTTGGCAAGGATGGAGATCCTCTGTCGCTCCTCTTGCCGGGGAGTGAGGCTGCGTTCCCCGTCATAATGTGACATCGCTGTCGGCCGTCGCTGGGTGGTGTAGGCGTCGTCTGGTTCGTCGTCGTCATCGAAATCTTCATATTTTTTACCATAACTAGGTCTGCTTAACCCATACCCACCACCATGACTGTGGCTTTCTGATGCACTGCTATATGGCGTTCGTCGTGCGCTCAAACCGCCGTATTGCCGACTTTCGTCTTCGTAGCTGTCCTGAGCCCCTCGACTGTACTTGCCGGCGTAACCGTCATCCGCCATCCGCCCGCGCCCATAAACGTCTTGGGAGACTCGTCCAACGGGATCCTGATACCCGTAGGGATCTGCGGGAGGCCGCCCATAAAGTCCCATGGGAGCCCGAGCGTATGGATCAGGAGGAGGAGGACCTCGGCCATACGGGTCGTGGAATCCTCGACTGTAAGGATCAGGTGGGGCTCTTCCATACATGTCCTGTGAAGGTCGACCATACGGATCCTGGCCGGTCCAGTCGTATGGGTCGTATCCAGCTCGACCGTGTGGGTCTGATAGAGAACGGCCGTATGAGTCATGAACACCTCGGCTATAGGGATCTTGTCGAGGCTGGTAAGAGGGCTCTTGGGAGTTTCTGCCGTAGGGATCTTGAGAACGAATGCTTGGGGCTTTCTTCGCCCTAGAAGTTCTGCTACTCTCCTCCGTTAGCCCGTTTGTATCCTCGAAGTCATAAAGGCCTTGCGCTTCTCGCGCTCTCCCTTGCCTGTACCGCTCTAGAGCTCCTCCAGGTCGGGCCTTGGGAAGATTGATGTCTGTGTCATCCTTTAGTTCAAGCGCTGCTGTTCGCCTCTGAATTCGCTCATGCAGAGGAGGTAAAACTTCGTCTTCATCTTCCTCATAAATATCTGAGAAGCGAGAACGGTTGTGAGACATGGAGCTGTCACGCCCAAGGCTGACTTGGCTGTCCCGTGAGGTGTAAGCATTGTCATAACTTCGGACTACCTCAGATGGTCTCACGGGCTCTTCTCTGGACAGCACAGAGGAGTCTCTCGAGATGGCGGAAATCTCTCTGCCGCTTGAGAGGGCTCGAGGAGTGCGAGAACGGGAATGTTCCCGAGACCTTGGAAGACCTGTGAGGTCGTTCTCAGCTGGCATAGGCGGTCCACTTCTAGAATGGGATCGCTTGGGATCATCCAAGGAGTCATCTGCGGAGTCGGGGAGAGTCGAGACAAAGGCGTGTGTTTCACCCATGTGGCGTGACCAAGCGCTGTTCGGGCCTCGGTATCCAAACTCTCGTTTAGTTGAAAAGTTTGTGTATTTGTCAAGGAGATTAGCAACAGTGTCTGATCTGCAAATTGGTTTTGTGTCTAAAGTCTCATCAATTACTACTGGTTCGTACGGCATAACTGCGTAACTGTCACCATACTCTTTCTTCTCCTCCCTCGTGGCTCGGCGGTATGTGAAGGGAATAGCATCTAGGTCTGCTAAGTTTGTAGTATGGGCCCGAGAGGCTCGACGTGGTTTGTGCGTGGGTACAGGTTCTACCTCGTCCAGATCGGGCAAAACTCGTGATGCTTTTCTGTGGGTAGTGAGAGGAGCTCCATCCAGGTCACTCCAGACGATGTTGGCAGCACGAGAACAGTAACGAGAGAGGGAACCGTTTTCATTACTGGGGTCGGCAGTATAAGAGAGCTTGGTAGGCCCTGAAGACGGCAGAAGGGACGTGTAGAGCAAGCCTTGTGGTGCCGATGGTCTCCGTTGTCCAAGCAATACCATTTGATACTGCTCACCAGACATAGTTCTCTGTAGGCACCACATTTAGTCACCAAAGTGTCACGAGTGACTTGATGTCTTGGGCCGTCATGCAAGCCCATAGAATAGACAAAATATACTGAAGGCAAGAGACAAGCAGGAAATTAGGAAGAGGGTTGGGAGGGAGCTTGAGGGTCGAGATAAAAGGGTCGTTGTCCCAGTGATGACCAGCTGAGACATGATTCCAGCCATTATCGTCGACATGCGGACACAGCAAGACCTTAAACGCTGTAAAAACCACGCAAGAGGCTCGATTCAATGTTGCGCTAGAACATGTTATCATTGCTATCAGTTATTTATTAGAAATGTCATTCGTTTCTTAATTAATCGGAAGTTGTCTTTGATAAGAGAAAATGCATCGAATATTGAAGATTATGGTGATATGTGAGCCCTATGCGGACGAGGACAGATCGAACAGATATGAAATCTTAGTTTTGATTTAGGGTTAATGGTTCAGTACAGATACT
>NW_028234442.1:10559778-10564778 GCF_977035675.1 Penaeus japonicus
GTCTGTCAAAATGTATCCGAACAGGTTTATATAGTACATACAGCACACATTTAGTGAAGTAATATAGCAATATATTAATACAGATAAACATTTCCAGGCCGTAATTCATGAACTGAGCGAAATATTTCAGGCGTTTCCAAGCATCTGTATTACCCCCCCCCCCCCCCGACCCCTCGACCGCCGATGGGAGTCCATTTCCCTGTTACACCCACGTCTTAAACCAGAAAATATCACAGAATCCATTTTGTTAAGAGTATAAAAGTGATAGCATCGTCGGCAATTAAATAGCTATGATTTAGACGAATTTGATGCAACAGAATTATTAATCTCGGAAGGAATTAGGGTTGTTAATGGTTACCAGTGAGGGGTTTAGGTTACAACACATACTGCCAGGAGTCAGTTGCCTTCAGATATACAGTCTATGACTTATACAACTAAAGAAAGGCTTAAAAGGACTAATAAGATGAACAAGTTGAACACGATTGTACTCTATATATGATTTTTCATTCTGAGTAATTGAAGAAAAAAAAATGAATTTTGTTAAAACTGATATTATTTCAATTATCCTTAATAATAATGATGTGTGTGGAATGATATACGAAAACAGAAATTAAAGTTTAGGAGGAATTTAGCTAAACCAACAACCTCATAGATTAGCTTAGTTTGTCTTGTTCTTAGATAATTATGTCTTTCTATCTCTAGAATTATCCTTTGTTATGGAATCAACTAGTTCTTTTATTTAGCTAAATTGCACCTTTGATAAAACAAAAATTATAACTTATGATGGTGATGAAAAGGTTAATGAATGGTCCCACTGTGATATGTAGATGAAGTCGTGTTACTGGTACTGATATAGGTTTATATATATATATATATATATATATATATATATATATATATATATATATATATATATATATATATATATATATACATATATATATATATATATATATATATTATATATATATATATATATATATATATTGTGTGTGTGTGTGTGTGTGTGTGTGCAGTTGTATGTATGTAAAAATTATAATACAGAAGAACCACAGTAATAACGAAATAAAAGGCGTGACTATTTTATTTTGAAAGTTCTTCCTCGGACGTAGGATACCAGAAATAAATCCATTTTGATATTCTAGACCGAGGCTGGAATGTCCAAAAAGGTCGAAACGACGCGCCTTTTATTTCTTAATTACTGTGGCTGCGTTATAGTTTTTTGTGTGTGCACGCTAATGTCTTGGTATTTGTGAGGTGTATATATACATAGTATGTACATATGTATATGTACATATATATATATATATATATATATATATATATATATATATATATATATATATATATATATAAAATGTATAAATATGTATAAGTAAATATATATATATATATATATATATATATATATATATATATACATATAATATATATATATACATATAATATATATATATACATATATATATATGTGTGTATAAATATATATATATATATATATATATATATAAATATATATATATATATGTGTGTGTGTGTGTGTGTGTGTGTGTGTGTGTGTGTGTGTGTGTGTGTGTGTGCATGAGTTTGTGTGTGTGCATGAGTTTGTGTGTGTGTGTCACGATCAGATGTCACCGGGAGATGAACGTCATGACTGCATGAGAGATGGCATGGCGGGAACGGCAGAGCCCCCCCGAGGAGGACGATGATACACACCTCAAACGACGGTTTCTTGAGATAGTACGAGTCGGGCATGTACCACGTGTTCTCTATGACCCTGGCCGGCGCGAGCTTCCTCCCCGTCAGACCTCGCTCGAAGAACTTGAAGCCCTCTTCGTCGATGAGGATATAGGGCATGATGCCGTAGCAGACGGAGCGGGCGAACTCTCGGGGTATGACCGCCTGCATGTTCTCCTTCGTCACCACAATGGCCATCCCGTTCTTGAATTTCTCCAGGTCGCCCTTGGCTCGACCGGCTTTCTCCGAGTCCAGGGATTCCAGAAGCCGGTCGCCACACCGCTTGTCCTTCATGATGGCTTGGAACAGTTCGTCGGGAAGCATCTTGAGGAATTTGTCGGCTTCCTTCCGGTCCTCCTTGATCTGCTCGAAGATTTCCGTCGGGATGTCCTTGGAGGAGGCAACGTGGCGGATGTCGAACTTCGTGATGCTACTTTCATCCTTCGAACTTCTGAGAAGCACTTTCGTGCTTTTTAGTAACTGTCGAACTTTTCTTCGGTCTTTGACTCCTTCGGGGTTAGTTTGCAATACTTGAAGGATCCTGCTGACCTCTGGGTCGCGGTCTGACATCTGGTGAAGCACAATAAGTTGTCGTAGTACTGAAACGACATCCCTATTGTTGCGCAGTTCATTTGGATCCGAAGGCTCCGAGATGAACTTTTCCAGCATGGAAGCCACCTCCACGTTGCCAGTGACGCAAACAATGCCAACAGCTTCTGTGAGCAAGATCTGCGTGCGAGTGTCTGTCAGCAGGTAATCAGGGTTGATATTTAGAAGGTGAATGATGTCATCGATCTCCTGGTCACAACGGTTGGTAACGATTTCCTGGATGGCAGTCTGGAGGCTTTTCTTGGCCTGGTCATTTCTGATAAGGGTGTCGACGTCACCAACGTTCTCCAGGACTGTGTTGATGAGAAGCTCATCGTCGCCGAAGAAGGCTCTGAAAGCATCCCCGGTGCCGTTGACTGTCCCCAGAACACGAGCCATGGCATCGACCTGGACCGAAGAGAAGGATTCGTGTTCCTTTTCACCCAGCTGTTTGGAAAGCTTCTTCATCTGCTTTTCCTTGATAGTCTCACTGATGCAAGACGAAGCCTTCAGAAGCATCTGGAGGACCTCTAGCTTATCTGTGCCCTCGTCCGTTTCCTCGACCTCCATCTTCTCGCTATCATCCGCATCGATCTGCACCCGCGCTCTCTTCTTCTTCTTCTTCTCAGGCGGCGGAGGCTCGGGCGTTACGCCGTGGACCACCACAGTGTCGGCCAGCTTCTTCAGTGTAGCTGTGTCGATGAGGCACTCGTCGTTCAGGATGGGCGAGTGAGGACGAGCATCCATAGGCTTCGTCATCAGGAGCTTCAACTCCTCGGCACTGACTTCGAAGCCCTGGAAGGAGAATTCGAACTCCTCGTCGTATTCATCTGCATCTGGAGGAACGTACTTCAGCCCTTCGTCGGTCTCGATAATTGTTCCAGGAATGAACCTTGGTCCCTCTGGACTCTCGACGACCTGTCCTGGAACAAACCTTGGTCCATCATTTGTCTCGACCAGCTGACCTGGCACGAACAGCTGACCCTCATCTGTGTTCATCATTTGGCCTGGAATAAATGTGGCACCGTTCTTTGTCTGTATGATCTGACCAGGAACGAATTTCGGGCCTTCCTCTTCTATGATGACCTGACCTGGTACGAACTTTTCGCCCTGGGATGTCATAACAAGTTGACCTGGTATGAATTTAGGTCCCTCTGAACTTTCCACAATTTGACCTGGTATGAATTCCTCGCCGTGGGTTGTATTCACAACTTGGCCTGGAACGAACTTTTCGCCGTCCGCCGTACTCATAAGTTTTCCTGGAACAAATCTTTGGTCATTCTCAGCAGCGATAAGTTGGCCAGGAATAACCTTGGATTCTTGGGAAATGTTCTCAGGCAGTTTGCCAAGAACATAGAATTGTACAGTGTCCTGTGTCTCCACCATGTCACCATACAACTTTTCCCCAGCTAGTGTAGCTGTCATATTTGTTGGATTAACAATGAATCCTGCAACACTCGTGTCGGCGACGGCAATTGGCTGGAGTTCCCTGTTTGGAATCACAAGCCACTCGCTGATCTTTGGAACTTCGAATGGAGTGTGTTCGAACTTCAACTTGCCATCTTCGTCTGGCACCATGTCTCCCTTGATGAACTTCTTACCCTCAGGAGTCTCGAATGTTTTACCAGGAACAAATGATGGACCTTCAACCGTATCCAAAATTTGACCTGGCTTGAAGCTGACTCCTTCCTCCGTTTGGAAGACTTGACCAGCAATGAACTTTTCTCCTTCAGCTGTTGGCATAGCCAGGCCAGGAACAAAGACGTCTTCTCCATATATATTGACAGTTACCTCACCAGGACTGAACTTCGGACCTTCTTCCGTGTTCACAGTTTGGCCAGTCACGAACACCTCCTTGCCTTCACCTCGGTCCATCATCTGGCCAGGGATAAACTGTGGACCATTTTCAGTGTTAAATATCTGACCAGCAACGAATTCGATGGTCTCGTCGCTTTTCTCCACACACTGACCGGGCAGGAACTTGATATCTCCCTTCTTGTCCGTGACCGTTTGGCCAGGAACGAATTTCTTGCCTGCAGGTGTTTCCATGGTCTGACCGGCAACAAAGGATTCTTGGTCTGCAAGTTTGATTAGTTGACCAGTGACGAACTTTTTCTTTTCGTTAATCTCTATCATAGCACCCGACACAGCCTTCGCTTCACTTTCCACATACTCCTCCTTTGTCACAAACTGTGCTCCCTCAGCCTTTTGAACCATATATCCGACTTCTGCTTTTTCCATGGCTGCTGTTACTTGGCTGATTTCTGCAAATGATGGGATATCAACATCCTCCTTAACAGTCTTAAGAACATCACTGACATCCTCGGTATATTTAAGAACCTTTTCGTCCTTCAACTTGAACACTGCTTCGGTCACACTTTGAGACGTTGGTTTTGCAGGCTGAATGGTCTCGATCGAAACAACAATGTCGAGATTCGAAATGTCTTCTCGAACGGCTGCTTCACTCGCTTCGAAATTCGTTTTCTCTACTTCAACGGGGTCGATCAGTTCTTCTTGGGGGAAGTCTAACCAATTAAAGGCTTGGTTTGCTTCTTGAGCTTCCAGCCAATTATACCCAGTGGAACATATAGTGAGATTTACTGAAGTCGTACAAGCTAATGAAATATCATGCAACATCCTCTCATACTGCAATTCTTCATCACGCGCGTGCGATG
>NW_028234442.1:10614778-10617278 GCF_977035675.1 Penaeus japonicus
GGCGCTTTTCAAATCATCTGTTAAGACGACGTTTGAAATCATTATAATCTGATGGTGATATTTATTTTCCGTTTTTCGTGATTAAAATGCTTTCATGAGCGTTTACAATTTCTTTTTTTCCGCGTTATATACATAAATATTTTATTGTATATCTAACCTGCCATTTCTTTAAAGAAAATGAGAATAACAAAATATCATTTTTTTTCCACTAAATTCAGAATCACTGGAATATAACCACATTATAACTCAACAGTATCATATAACCTAAAGCTACATTTTGGATACGTGTGCGCCCACTTTCGTATCAAAGATATCTGACGCCCACCCATATCCTGCATAAACATGGGTGTATATCTGTGAGGGTAGATAGGCTAGTGAAGTGACACAGGTGTGTGCGTGGGCGTTCAGAATATAAATACACAGTAGGTTACCAGAGTTTGGCAAGGTTCTTGTGGTATTGCATGCTGGAGAATTAGAAATGAACATCTGTAGAATACATTTGATGATCTTGAGTTAATTTGATGAACATGTTTTCTATGGCTTCGTACAGTTGTTGTTTTTTTCCGGTCATGGTCAAGTTGTTCTTGCCAGTGAAATTTTCTCTCTCTTTCTCTCTCTCTTTCTCTCTCTTTCTCTCTCTTTCTCTTTCTTTCTTTCTCTCTCTTTCTCTTTCTTCCTCTCTCTCTCTCTCTCTCTCTCTCTCTCTCTCTCTCTCTCTCTCTCTCTCTCTCTCTCTCTCTCTCTCTCTCTCTCTCTCTCTCTCTCTCTCTCTCTCTCTCTCTCTCTCTCTCTCTCTCTCTCTCTCTCTCTCTCTCTCTCTCTCTCTCTCTCTCTCTCTCTCCTTCTCTCTCTTGCTCCATCGCCTAAATTTGCCTCTCTCTCATGTATATATATTTTTACTACTATGCAGTTATTACTAAATAACTAAAAAAGAAAACAAACTAATATAAAATCTCAGCTCATATACTTACTTCATCAACAGACTTTTGAACAAAATGTTTTGCATATAAGAAATTGTTCTCAATTAAAAAAAGATTCACGTACATCATAAAAACATGTTCATAATTCATCCAGACGTTTTAAACAGCAATATATTTTTTTCAATTTTCTAGAATCATTATTAGGTTTGGCATGTTTTGGGAATGGCACGCACCATCGTGAAATTAACCGTTTTTGACATATAGACAATGAAGGGAGAGCTATTACTCAAATCTACCCATTACGGACAGTTAATTTACGTTCTTTAATATCAGCTGTTGAATATAAGCTTTCACATCATCTTCATAGACATTTTTCTCCACGTCAAGTGTCCCACTTCTGTTTGATATTATTCATCTGCTCTAGACACAAAACAACGATTGACTAACCATGGAGACGGTGCTACTTTGAGTCGAAAAAACTTTCTTTGTTTCTTATATTACACTTCGGTTGCCGATCTACAGTATTAGGAAAGACTTTGGAAGGTTTATGAATATCAATCCACAAGTGACGAGTCTTTAGTCTTTTTTTCCTGATGATTTTAAGCGTTTGAATGTGGTTATCTTGCAAATTAATTCTCTTCTGGTTGGGTATCTGAACCCAAACAGAAACCAGGTAAAAGTAGTTCCCACTGCTCTACTGACTAACGGTTGTCGCAAGAATGCACTGTCGTTAAATGTACAATAATCTCAATATACTGACTTGTCTGATTATTTACGATGGAAATGGGTCATATAAATTACCAAAGATGTTACAGAAGAATGGAAACAATGCTGTTATTTAGAACTAAGAGTAAATATTTGTCTGGCAGTCATTATACAACACAAAATCATTCAATACATAATGCTGCAGTTCCGCATCGCTTAAGTACGAACACATATCCTTGCGAAAGCAATATCAGCCAGAGTTCCCGACGCTGGCATCTGATCTCGGCGAGCAGCATTTCCGGAAAACATGACTCTCTGCTGAGGGATAAACTGAATGGCGAGGATGGCCCGCCTCAGGGTAGATCACACCCTCCCCCCTCCCTCTCTCTCCCTCCCCCTCTCCCCCTCTCCCCCTCCCCCCGGCTCCTTTTAGCCGCTCTTGGGCCTCCGCCAAGAGGTATCTCACCCTCACCTTCACTACTACCAACTAGCGTATGAGCCGTAACCTGAGAACCACTGCCCGCGGAGACACGCCCAAATGGACCCGCTAGAATGTGGACTCGGTTCCAGACGCTGGCTTTGAATAATAGGCTTCTTGGGTTTGCGAAGTGGATCCATCGTGAGAATGTACCTGCATCAATTTCGGTGCCTCCATTTCGCCTTGAATATGAGCAGCAAATATGCTGACGAAAGTCTTGTGCTAAAATAAGTCATCAAGATGTGTATGGATGTTAAAGAAACAAAACATCAGTTGCATAGAATGTCAGCTTTAGATAATAAAGTGTCCGAAAAAATATTTGTCTAATTAAAAATTAATTGGGATCAGTTGCGCCGGAGAAAAAGTGATATAATAAATATCACTGTAGTCGTGTAGT
>NW_028234442.1:10624778-10637278 GCF_977035675.1 Penaeus japonicus
ATGGAGTTGTCCTGAACATTTCATCATAACGAAGTGATTTTATTACAACAACAGATCACGGTAACCAAAATTCCCCCAAACCGCGCATGAACAGCAACGGTGTTTCGGCGTCACACGGATGATTGACAACGCCAGACCGAAGTGAGTGACTGCTTCAGAACAGATTAGCCTAAAACAACCAATCAGCTGTCTCAGACGTCTACGCTACCTTGAGTCCTGAAGAGGTTTTAGCACTTCTGGACCTACGGCGAAAGCACATGAGTGACACTTCTTTTGACTGCTTTGCTTGAAAGCATGAAGAGTCTTCTAAGAGGTACAATGCATAAACTGGTTCGTAGTTTGGAATTTACGCAAATTAAGGCTGAGGAACTGAAAAATTATCTGAGTATCGCCTGTCGGGAGAGTCGTCGAATAGTTGCAGACGTCGAGTGGCTGAACCGAGAACATGTTGATCTTAAGGCCTAGAAAAAAAAACTAGAAACTAGACTACATGGACTACCAAGGCCATCGTAATAATCTTCACATCTGTGTTATCGCAGAACGAAATGGTGAACATTGGGAGAATTATCAGCATGTGGTTGCAAAAATATTGAAATACCATCTCAGCCTCCGTTTTGCCTCCGAACGGATCAACCGAACTGGCAAGTCTTAATTGCTCTCGCGTCTCTTCCATCTCGGATCGAGAGACGATACTTCGCAGCCGCAAGACACGACGCGACGCCCGCGCTTTCGTAAACGAAGACCTCTGCCCGGGCGCTGTCGAAGTGCGGAGGAATCAAATGGAAAAAGAGTCACGCGGCAAGCAAGAGCGGTGAGTCCAGTCCGGTTCTTTAATCGCCGGACGCTTTCAATAGGCCTAAAGGAACCTCACGGTGGTGATGGGTCTGGACACATCAAAGGAACATCCTTAGTTGATCTTGCGAGCCGTACCCCCTCCTTGCACCTTTTCGAGGCGGTACACGAAGAAACCGAATTAGATTCAAGAAGTAGAATGAATGCTTCAAACTTTAATCGGACTCATTTAATTGTCTGTTCATTAATTGCTTACCATCTTCAATATACAACCAAAGAAAATTTGACATGATTATTGTGACTTTAATCTTTGCTTAAAGTTTACAAATCCACACCAACACAAGACTTAGTCAACCTCTTCCAGTTTGAAAGCGCTTCTTCAATTCCATTAACAGGCTAACCCGAAGTACATCAACATCTGCAACATATATATTTTGATTTCTGATCATTTTCCTGCCATCATATCATTTACTGTCACATACAAAAGAAATGCTGACACCAGTACGGTCAGACACGAATGATGAACAGTGAACTTTGTCACTGTAGGTTTCAAATTGTCTGAGCACATGACTCCCATGACTTCAAGGTGATCGAGATCTGGATAAATTGGAACATTATTGGACGAGAGGTGGAAGTCTTGCATGTTTCAGGCCTTATAATTCGCACAGCGCCATGATTACAAATCTTGAAGCCCTATTTTTGGTCCACTCCAGTTATTTTCTGAATTACATTTCATATATATATATAAATATATATAAATATATATATATATATATATATATATATATTTATATATATATATATATATATGTATATTTATATATATTTATATATATATGTATATTTATATATATATATGTATATTTATATATATATATATTTATATACTTATATATATATATATTTGTTGTGTGCGTGTGTGCGGAGTGCGTGTTATTGTGTTGTGTGTGTGTGTGTGTGTGGTTCATGCGTGTGTGTGTGTGTGTGTGTTGTGTGTGTGTGTGTGTGTGTGTGTGTATGTGTGCGTGCGTGTGTGTGTGTGTGTGTGTGTGTGTGTGTGTGTGCGTGCGTGCGTGCGTGTGTGTGTGTGTGTGTGTGTGTATGGTGAGCCTTCTTTCGGTTGCTTTTCCAGCTGTGAGATCGAGGACGGGAGAAGCTGTTCCTCGAGTCAATCCCACCCGAGACGGGATCGACCCTTCCGTCGGACGGGAGCACAGACGGCTTGTGCCACGCGGACGATGAGTTCAGTTCACTAAGATTTGGCAATGAGGTGAACAGAAACATCTTATTAGTTGCGGCTTCCATGATGAAGGATAAAACCATATACACTCTAAAACACTCCACCTTTTTCAGTTAAATGCAGTGAGATATGTAAAAGCGTACGTCACTAAAGCGGTCTCATCTGATCATCATAACTGAAATTTGATGTGGTGGCCGGAATGTCTCCAGGCTTTCCAGATCCCAAGGGCACAATTGTCTCCCCCGTCCAGCAACAGTATTCGGGAGAGCTCGATGGAGGAAACGTGTATGTTCACAGTCCGGAAGATAGTGCTGCAGCGTGGCTTCTGGCGTACCATAGTGCCTGTAACAACGTCCAATATGATCAGTGATACCAAAAACATGTCATGCACATGGACAGCCCAACCATAAGCTTTTTAGAATCCCTTCAGCACTTCTTGGTCTCATTCCAAAGAGCGTTAATGGTTCGTACCCTGTGGCTTCACAAAACCACAAGGCTCAGGGAGAGGTTCTGGCTTCCTCTCTCGGGATCTGTGGAGCTCCAGAACTCCTGCATGACCTGCATGACCTGCAGCCTCCATTCTCTTTACCCTGTTAAGGTATGTCCACAAAGTCCGCGCAGGTTGCTGGCCCCTGAACAAACAAACAACTAAGGGGATTGGAGAGAGAGAGAGTATTGTGGTCATGAAAGTAAAGTTGGAATTGGAAATAAATTATGCACACCTACTGTCTATTGAGGTTTATGTTTCTTGTTTAAAGCCTGACTGGTGAGGATAGTCAGGAGGGTATGTCCAAAAACTGGAAGTACTGATCGCAGAGACCGGAGCTCGTGATAGTTAATAGGGGTAAGCTCAATAGAACGCAGGGACGTAGAACAGACCTGAATGAGAGATTAAAAAGAACAAAACTGAATGAAACTAAGCAGGGAGGTTACCACGAATTGAACAATGATCTAGCAACAATTAAGGCTAAATAAAAACTAAAAGAACGATGTAAGTACGTAAGTGACCATAAATAAAGATATATATATATATATATATATATATATAAATATATATATATATATATTTATATATATATATGTATATATATATATATATATATATATATATATATATAATATATATATATATTAATATATATATATATATATATATACATATATAATATAATATATATATATAATATATATAATATATATATATATATATATATATATAATATATATATATATATAATTGATCATAAGCTTTAACGAAAAAGAGTACAGAATGGGGGGGGTAACCACCATTGAACGGGGTGTGGTGACATACATGACGGTAGGGAGCTTGGCCTGACGACGGGCGTCATGACGTACACGACGTTCGGGGATTTTGGATCACTGTGCTATTATTTTGCTATGAAAAAGAATGAGTGATGATGGCTACTGCAGTCCTAATTACTATAATTACCGTAATATCGTGCAAGCTTAATCCAAATAGATGGCACCACTTATATATATATATTAGATACTGTTCTCTATAAGCGATGGCACACACTATTGATGAACCCTTGCTCAAAACTACCGCCGATGAAGGATGTGCAGGGAAGGAGTTAATGGAATGTCTCAAAATAGAACAAGATGCAATGTTGCGGGATGTTGCATGGGTGTGTTAAGATGTAAACTGTAAGGGCGTTGAGCGTATAGTTTCTGAAGCAATATTGCCAGATCGTGCAGTTCCCCGGACGGCGGCCGTGTTAAGCGTCCACACCCAACTTCTAAACGTGTTAACTAGAACATGATTTGGTGACAATGTTTGTCCGCACGGGCACAGCCCAATCTGTGGACACCACTTAAGGAATTATCCAGCCTGGAGACGTGTCCACCGTAGGGTATGAACCCCTAGCGCTCTCGTTTTTTTCACAGATTGAGACTGGGATATCACTGTGCAATATGTATGATACTCTATAAAAACGAGCGCTGTTGCAATCTTTGTGCTGCAGACGCCACAATCTAGAACTACCATCTGGGGTGAATATATACGCTCCGCCTGTGTTTGGGCTGATAAGGCCATTGAGCCTGTTGCTAACCCCGTGGGAATTGGAAATCCTAGACATTACGGACACCCAGGTATCCGTTAAGATGATCATTGAAACGGCTGTAAATGGATTATATCATAATAGCTGAGAAGGATCCACACCGGCAGTGAGCGAGTGCGGGCAAGCAGTAAACATGTGGTTATGTATATGAATTTATATATGTATTTTTACGAAACAATAATAATGTTTTACGAACCACAAGTTATTTTTTAAAAAAATAAGAAATTTGACTTATAAAAATTACCTAAGTTTTCTGGTGTTTTCATTATACAAAGTTTATAACCTTAGTTTATAACCCACAACTTAACTTCAGAATCCATCGATTACTTATTGCTCTGATAACAATAGGTGATAGTGATGGTGGCGAGGGAGGCCCATGACATAGCCTGTCGTGTCATGCCAGTCATCAATATGGTCATGTGGATAACTTTTTATTATTTTATCAAGATTCTTGTCCTTGGGCCATTCATTCCAGAAACATTTGATAAGTTTCATATTTAACAATTTAATTTCATCATTTCATTCATTTGGTATTTTAATGCCATTTATGTCTATGTTTGCCATAGGGCCTTGTTTCACTCTCAGCAGCAGATATTGAATAGTTTTTTTTTTAACAGTAGTGGTGAATATACTGGAACATGGATTTTTTTAGCCATGTTAATTTGGTTCTTCCTTTCTTCAAATTTTATAAACCTTAGATTTTCACCAGAAAAGAAATACAGTACACAATGGATCCGTTTAAATATCTGACAGAAAGGTTCATCTGTTCTCTACCAATCATACTGTAGCAATACTAGCAATACCACTTTTGCAAAGAAAAAGAATCAACTAGAGGTAGAAAAAGATGAGGAGTTTGTCCACAATGTACCTTTCTCTCAAAATTTCCTTCTTCCATCATTCAAATGGCTCCAGATTTTCCTTAGAGAATAAATTGATTTTGAAGGCAAATCACTGACATACAAGTATGGAAGTTCGTAACTACAATAATGAAGAGAACCCCCTAAACTCTTTAAATCAATTGACTGAAATTTATAGATAATACATATTTAGAAATGTTGTTTGATACATCTCTTGAAACCGAAATAGTAAAGGCTAAGAAAAATTATATAAATGTACATAAAAAATAGGATGCAAAGAGGTAATACATCTGCAAAAGTTTTTCACTTTTAACACATAATTAGAACAATAGAAACAACAATGTGGTAATTATATTTAATAATTAAAAATCAGTGAATGAGTGACAGCTGTTACATCATTGTCAATATGTACCAAGTAATCAATGAACATCCATAATTTTACTCAGGTAAATCCATACAGCAACATCCAAAACACTCAATATCAAACATTTTAGCTACGATATAATTTGGAAATATTTTCCCTTCACTCTGGAAATGTTTCACTTTATTTCATACCCACATGGTGGGGAATTTACTGCCATCATTAAAAGAAAGAAAAAAAAAAGTATGCCTTTGATGACATGCATGTGGAAAAAAGGAAAAAAAAATCACAGAACTACCATGACCATGATAGATCCTTTTATCTACAACACATTAAAAATTATCCATTGTCACATATTTTTCAAGCTCCTGGAAAAGCCTTGTGAAACTTTGTACTGCAAGATAAAAGGCTTCCCTCTTGACATGACTTCTTGTCTCCTGCAAACCAAGACACAAAAAGGGAACGGCATCAGGTTCACATCGTGTCCAACAGCTAATTACCGACAGCACACAAAGGCAGGCAACCAAAGGCCCTGCTCTGGTTATTGTCTTATCTGGGGAGGTCCTGCCATCATGGGAGGTCGCATGCCACCTGGACCCATCATCATTGGTCCCATGGGGCCCATAGGGGGACGCATACCTGCAACACAGAAAGGGGTTCTAACGTTAGAGAGATTCTGGTTATTGCAGCCTGATGAAGGCACAAGAGAGAGGATGAGAAGTAAAAAATAAATATAGACAATTAGACAGACTGTGATTACATAAACACTACTTGTACTTAGTCAATGGTGACAGACACATATACTGTCCAATTTTTTACACTGTTCTGCAAGCACAAAGTCACCAAGGAGTCAATTAGTAGGCCTGTTTACACCATGTTGTTGCTTACATCATTATTACTTTTATGATCATCATCATAATGTTAAGAGAAATTAATTGTTCTATTGAATATTCAGGTGAAGTCAGGTAAGTCTAATGATAGTCACCACAGTGAACAAAGCAATTAAACATGCACTCTCATCATCGTATGCAAGTAAAAACTATAGAAAAGTGTATAAAGGTAATATGTTTTACCAGAATGTTATCCATTCACTGTCATATGTAAATCAGTTCTCCTATAATCTAAAATGCACTGAATATGGTCATCTATTTTACATTGGTACTTATATTCAATATTCTATAACCACAATGAGAAAGTATCTTAAACACTTAAATTAATATATTTTCAAATTATATTAGAGCATGTTACCTTCTTCAAAAAACATTAGTAATATCAAAAAACATTACGGTCCTACACTCAGTGCCATAGATTCCAACAACATAGCGTATGAAACTATTCCCCTCTGTAAACTCCAGTAAAGGCCTAAGCATAGCTGTTTGGAGTCAAATCATAAAACATCTTTAATCCTTAGTGTTGAGGTGAACAATCATTATTATTAGCTGCAACACTCCCCTAAAATGTTCAACGAGTACAATCCTTTGCAATAAAAACACTACTCTTTGCTTTTCTCTCATTACTCACCCTCTCCTTTTGTAAATATTAAACAAAGTAGAAAATATAGACCTCTTCTTGTCTTAACCCACTCACGACGGGGGCATTCCAGCCTTGAATGTCACAATGCCGGGGCTTTCGAGCGCTTAGGCCTAAATCAATTAACCCACAGCAGACGGGTGTCATGACATACATGACGTAGGAGCTTTGGCCTGACGATGGGCGTCCTGACGTACATGACGTTCGGGGATTTTGGATCACTGTGCTATTTTATTTTGCTATGAAAAAGGAATGAGTGATGATGGCTACTGCAGTCATAATTACTATAATTACCGTAATACCGTGCTAGCTTAACGTCCAAAACCTAGATGGCACCACTTTTTCCCAGCACCAGCAGGAGAGAGAGCCTTGAATGGCACCCATCCACGGTCTCTAGCAAGCACTATCTTTATAGAGCGATGACACACACTAAGTTGACGAACTCTTGCTCAAAAGTACCGCCGATGAAGGATGTGCAGTCAGAACGGGAAGAGGAAGGTGACTCAATCCATGCCCAGTGTCTAAAATGTACTCCTGTGCCAATATGGATGCCTTTCACTGTGGCACTCATAGTCACAAGCACAGGTTTCATTCCTCTTCCCTACCTCTTCTTGTTATCTTTATTGTAGGTGGTTATATGTTTCGTATTCGTTCATGACAGCACAAAAATAAGAAAAAAATATAGTTGCCTTTTGTCCTCCCATAAAACAGCAATACTTCTATCACACTGAGTATAAAGAAAATAATGAGCTAATATGGATAATATACTACAATTTTAGTCTACTGCAGCACTGGTAGAGCCTGTTATATGGCACATATAAGTCTCTAAACTCAATAAAACACACAAAAAAACAAAACACAAAAAACGCTCTAGTTTTTCAATGAATGACTGAAAGAGAGTGGGAATATTCAAATTATAATGCTTCAAGCAGTCTCTCTTTAAAATAAAACTTATCCTGGAGGCTGGCCAAGCAAATTTATCCCTGTCTGCAATGGGTTAAATGGCTGGCACAATATTGTGCCGCCCGGCCACTGGGCTTTTGAATGAGCGGTACAGAAGTGTACCACCCGTCCAGAGAGGGTTAACCTTCAAATGAAGTATTGTAAATAAATCTCCAATACCTCAGGATGTCATTCTCATTTGACCTCCTAAAGACCACAATATCTGTAAATGACTTTGTCCCCCTGACCACTATTTCAGTGGTTTCTCAACTATAACAAAGGGTAAGTTTGTTTTTTTTATCCTGATATATCAACTGGTTAGCCTACTGCAGCACTCATAGGTTGGGAATGTACAGCCAAATGACAAAGCATGAATTTCATCACCAGAAAGAAAATTTCTCTAATATCAAATAATTATCCAATATCTAACAAACAAAACTGAAAAGCATAAGTGTTGCTGGCATTAGATGGATGAGTGTTAGTGGTAATGATCAGCCGAAGGACAAGGAAGCATGTTTTACCAGAAAATGTTAGTGATCTCGATACTATCAAAATATACCAAATAGGGGAAAAAAAAAGTTTTAAAAAATATGTACCAAGAGAGTGGGGTTAGGCAGGAGTGCACTGGAGAGGTAGGATGGATAGTAAAGGATAAAATAGGGAGGACCTGTGCGAGTTTGGGCTTGGTACATCTTATAGCAAGCCTGCTAAAGTGGGTAGAGAATGTGTGGGGAGGAGGAGGGTTCACTATGAGGATCACTATAGCCTCCCTAAAGATTAATGATTAACTAAATCATCATTGGATCCTCTAGATGGAAACCAAAACTTGACAGTCAGCTCATCAACCACAAGTAATTTTTCCGTTTTCTGTAATTCCTGCTCTATCACTGCCACTCGGCTTTAATGCTGTATTTCAAATTGGCACTGATCAACGTCACAACGTAAAGAAAATAATAATCATCATAAATAAATAAATAAATAAATAAATACATTTCAAGTATCAGCATTGTCACTCAACTGATAACATGTGTTGCTGAATCAAATTTATTAATGGAGGATCTATTAATCACAATGGTAAACGACAATAGTAAATCAAAGCAAAATCAAATTATGATGCACATGGTCAAGATTTATCTGCAGAAGCAGCAAAAGGTACAGCTTGCAAGATTACAGTAAGAAGGACAACTATCAAACAAAAGGAGACACAAGGAAAAAATTCAGACTGACTCAAGCTGATTTCAGGTTAGGTTCTTCAGATGATGAGCAATGAACTTTTACTCTAGGTAACTGGTTAATATATGATTATAAACATCTTTTTTTGTTGAAAAATTATCTACCACTTGCAAATGTAAACTGGTTATATTGTATTCCTAGTACATTCACACCCTGTTATTAACCCACTGCGTACGGGTGTCATGACATACATGACATTCGGGGATTTGGGAATACTATGCTATTTTATTGTGCTATGAAAAAGGAATGAGTGATGATGGCTACTGCAGTCATAATTACTATAATTACCATAATACTGTGCTAGCTTAACGTCCAAAACCTAGATGGCACCACTTTTTCATAGCACCAGCAGGAGAGAGAGCCTTGAATGGCACCCATCTACGGTCTCTAGCAAGCACTGTCTCTATAGAGCGATGGCACACACTAAGTTGATGAACCCTTGCTCAAAACTACCGCCGATGAAGGATGTGCAGGCAGAACGATAAGAGGAAGGTGACTCAATTCATACCCAGTGTCTAAAATGTGCACCTGTGCCAATATGGATGCCTTTCATTGTGGCACTCACAGTCACAAGCACAGGTTTCATTCCTCTTCTCTACCTCTTCTTGTTATCTTTATTGTAGGGGGTTATATGTTTCGTATTCGTTCATGACAGCACAAAAATACGAAAAAATAAAGTTGTCTTTTGTCCTCCCATAAAACAGCAATACTTCTATCACATTGAGTATAAAGGAAATAATGAGCTAATATGGATAATATACTACAATTTTAGTCAACATGCAGCACTGTCATATGGCACATATAAGTCTCTAAACTCAATAAAACACACAAAAAAATAAAACACAGACCGCTCTAGTTTTACAACGAATGACTGAAAGAGAGTGGGATGATTCAAATTAAATTGCTTCAAGCGGTCTCTCTCTAAAATAAAACCTATCCTGAAGGTTGGGCAAGCAAATTTATCTCCGTCTGCAATGGGTTAATGATTTTCAGTAGACTGAAATAGCCAGCCTGTACTAAGAAAAGCAATCTAATTCAATTGCATACATCTATATGACACAGGGTCCTCAATCTCCCAAGCCCATGCTGCAACAGTGAAACAAACAGCCTCACCTGGCATCATTCCTGGGGGCATGCCAGGCCCAGGGGGTCCCATCATGGGAGGACCCATCATGGGTCCTCGTGGCCCCATGGGTGGCATTCCCATATTCCCTGGCATATTTCCTCCCGTCATGCCTGGAGGACCCATGTTGCCCATGCCTGGACCTCTGGGTGGGCCGCCTGGGCCACCCATGTTCTGTGGTCCACCTGGCCCTCCTGGACCACCAGGACCTCCAGGCCCACCTGGTCCAGCTGGTCCACCACCAGCTGTGGAGGGAAGAAACAAACGGTAATTTGGTAAAAATCAAGACAATAACATTTCAATATTTACACAGACATAAATAGCATTGAAGTCTAATTTATTTCTAATATTGTGCATGTATACAGTTTGGGTATGCAAGATAATATCCCTACAATTAGCTTCAAAACTTTCTGCATTTGCTACTTTTTTCAGATGAATAAATAGAACATCCTTAGCTTAAACTCACCTTGCATGTTGTTTGGCGGAGGAATGGCCGCTCCCTTGGGGATCTTCCCTGCCTTGAATGCCGCAGCTGTTCAAGAATAATTTCAGGTCATACATTGCATTACAGGTAATATTCAAAATCCAAAATTAAATAAAAATAGTCACTGCAGTAGGAATACTGAGGTTGTATGATATAACAATAAACACAGATGAACAATGTGAAATTCTAAAATATAACACAACCATTCAATTTGTTTAGAACAGAAAACGTAATTTTTTGGAAAACCAGAGAAAATCCAATACTCACTTGTTGCATCAATGAGGTTTTGTGCCTGCTCTTCCATCCATTTCTGATAGTAAATTTTTACATTTTCTTTGTGTTTTCGCCCCTGGCAATGTGTCTTTCGCACAGACGGCTGTAAAAAGTAATTGTGGAATCACTTGCTTTGGAACTGTTATGTTTGAAGCATACATTTTTTGTCTTACATTTCAAAAATCAATTTTGACAAATGAATAGATAACATCCATGACTGCATTGCTCAATCAACTATTAAAACAATCTTACCGAGTCGTGTGTGAGGTATGTGTCACAGTAGTCACAGTAGTACCTGAGGAAGAAAATGATAATATAGACAAAGGCTCAAGTTCAAATTTTCAAAAGGCTTACTTATCTACTATGCACAATCATACAGCCCTCTTTTGTAAATGGAAAAGGTAATAAAAAAGTAGTAAAACATAAAACAATTGGGTATCTTTTAAATCATACTGTACTTATTTTGACTCCAGATGTACTTTTCCTCATGATAGTAGCATCAAAATTAATATGAAAACAAGTTTTGAATTTAACAGTCAAAAAATGAATTTATATAAACAGATCATAGTATAATGCAACATCTTTTTCATATCAAAACAAAATTGGTAAAATAAAGATGTATCAGTCTATTGTTCATCAGTGAGCTGCAGCAAGTACTATATTTCTATATCATATAACTCCCTTACCTTCAATTTGCCCTAGAAATTTTATAGATAAAATAGTATTAGTTATTGATTACTTGAACTCTGCCTCATTGAAGCCATTTTCATTGATTAGACAATATTCAAAAGAGTTGCTTCAAAATTCATATTGCGCTAATTAAACCCGTTGCAGACAGGTGTTATGACATACATGACGCAGGAGTTTTGGCCTGACGACGAGCATCATGACGTATATGACATTCAGGGATTTTGCTATTTTATTGTGCTATAAGTAAGGAGTGAGTGAGTCCATATCAGCTCAGTATGTTCTTTATACTCAGTCTGACAGATATATTACATAAAAGCACAGAGTAATGACAATCCCAAACAAACAAACAAAAAAACAGAGATGGAGAACAGGATGGCAACCAGCGCTTACAATTGCAAGGGCCACTGCACAAACCAGCCATACTGGCACACGGTCACATTGCAGCTGCTGCACATGGTCTAGTTCACCTTCCTCGTCTCATTCTGTCTCCACAATCTGTACCACCAGTACTTTAGAGCCAATGGTCGGCATCTTGCTGTGTGTTATCACTGTCTAAAGTTACTGATTAATAGAGACCAAGGATGGGTGCCATTCTAGGCTTTCTATCCTGCTGGTGCTACAAAAGAGTGCTTCCATCTATGTTTACAGCAAGGCGTCAACATAAGAATTGATGGAAGCCAAATAAATCAAGGAACATATGGCAAGAGGAAAGTAAGCCAACCTGGCTTTCGAGACTTCAGAGCTATAGAAAGACTATTTAACCCCATTGCCGACGGGCGCCTAACGACCTAACTGATCGTCAAGGAGGGTGGTCTACCACACTAGCAGCACCGGCCAAAAATTAAAGGGACGGGGAAAGGGTTTTCTCCTGCCTCCGCATACCGCAGACTAGTCAAA
>NW_028234442.1:10642278-10679778 GCF_977035675.1 Penaeus japonicus
AATATGGAAATAGAGAAAATGACAGGAAAATGGGGAAAATGAAGGTCAGTTCATACAGATTTACTTATATAATTTCTATCATTGGCAACCTAACATTTGTATGGTTGGCACATACATATTGTCAATGTGAAGACTTTAGGAATTTCAGAACAGGGAAATGCCCTTTGCATAACGAAATAATTGAACATTAAAACCTAATGAGGTTCAAATGATGTAACATGTTGCACAATATTACAAGAATGATATTGTATAATAGAACAGAAAAAAACATTTTAATTGATAAATATATTGATATCTAATTCATTTTTGTGTTTTGTTCTTTATAAGATTTGGTTTATGTAAAGTCTTTTATATATTTAAGTAGTTTGTAGAACCATTAGAATTACCTAAACACGCGTTCCTTACAACACCGTTTTCGAATGGCAGTTCTAGGTTATATTTTCCAACCTTGCCGTACTGTACATGGTTATTTAGCCTTGCAATCCAAATAGTTATAGAGCTAATACAACAAATAATCGGGAAAATTACGAAAACCGCATCTAAAAGTCATCCGGTTTCCTAATTCCGCTGCCTGACGTACGATATACCAAACATGTCTCGACCAATCAGAGTATTGTTTTAGTGTGACGTCATTAATATTCTGGATCCTGATTGGCGGAGATCTCGAGGTTGGCAGAGATGGAGGAGCAGACGATGATGTAACGTGAAAGCATTCGGACATTGGTGATTTCGCTCCTCTTTTGTGATGATATTTCGCTGGTGATTTTAAGGAAGGGAGATCATGGCATATAGACTTCTGTCGGCGGCCAAGAGGCTAGAAAGGCTGCTGCAGAAGGTCAAGAAGTCGGGCTCCGTTGACCCCAATGTGGTGAGTGAAGTTTTCCCATCCTGAAGAAATTTAACTTGTGGCTTAAAAGCTTGATGTTTTGTTAGAACTTTAAAATCACCTTCTCTTTTGTTATTATGATATATTGAGGTGTTTTCATTATCAGTTAGTGTTTGAGAGCACGAAGTAGACTAATGTTAAACACACCGTATATACGAGAGTGTGTTGCATGCATGTCAATTGCATTTTCACATGATTAATCGTGCAATTCAGTACAAATCAAGAAAGGATGGCATTTTATTGTCAAGTATGTATACAGTTGGAGTTCATATTATCGAGGAACGTCCTCCTTTGATCAAATTCATGGGCGTAGATGACGATGTATAGAATACACTGGTTCCTTACCTAACAGGCGATGTGATTGGACTTGTTATATAACTGTCTGACTTGAAAGAGTATGAAACAGGACTAAACAGTATTATACAAAAGCTGTGTGTTGCTGATGCTAATAAATTTAGTACCAATTGATTTCATCTTATGTAATCTGGCCAGATGTGGTAGTTTCAGTACAGGGAAATTAACTAGTGTTGATATTGGCCGTAGTTTCTCTCTCCATTTCTCTCGGCACTCCAGCAATAGGCCAACAAGCCTCCACTCCATACATTTTGGTAGGATAACACTCGGAGACCTCCCCGGCAATTCACCACCAGTAGAAAACCAGTCCAATGTTGGTCCTGCCAGAATCTACGAGGTTGAGGTTTTCTTACCTTCTCCATAAGTTTGTTTATCAAATTCTACAAATCTATGTCTAGAAAAAAATGTCAACACAGCTTAGTCAGGCAATGTTGAGACCTCTTTGCTTTGAGCTCCGGCAAGTGCAAATAAATGTCCACCATGCATATTAACAATATATAGTTTGTAGACATCTTTGGTATTTTTTTGTGAAATAAGGGTTTCTCTGTCCTGACTAATGAAAATGATTTCTAGAAAGACTGATGATTATTTAAATGGATGTTTTCTTGGTGGTCTTTTATTATCATGGACATTTTTTCCAGTATCTTCTGAAATTATGTAGAGAATTTCTTATATTTTGTCATGTAATTATGCAGGTAAAATCACTTCACCTGCACAAAAGGAATCAATAAAACCATAAAACTGAAAACCAAAACTGTAATTTCACATTTATAGACCAAAACAAAAGTCTTGCTGTCCATCAATATGTGTATATATCATATTTCATATTTTTGCCCATTTTATTTATGTAATTTTATTCTAATGTCATTAAAGGCATTATGATAGATTTGTAACTAGGAAAAATCTTGCATCATTTCCTTATCTTCAAAACAGGTTGGAAGCCAGCTGGCACATCTAGACTTACCCCATGGAACCATATTGCTTCAGCAATGGCGGCAGTTTTGCCAGAAGCCTCCCCGTGGCTTTGAGAAATACTTCCGTGGGGCAAGCAAGCAAGGCCCCAAGCAGCAGCAGAAATCAGACACGCCCCCTCCACAACAGCAGGCATCAAATAAGCCTTCAACCCCAAAGGACCCTTTTAACTTGAACTTGTTTGGCTCTGGAAGCAAGTGAGTTCAGTGGTTGTCACAGTATTAAGGCATATCTCAAGGATTTCCTATATGATGAAAATTCCTAATATCATACGTGTTGAAGATTTGAGGAGAGATTTTTTTTTTTCTTCTTCTTCTTCTTCTTCATTTTGTATAGAATTAAATTTTCTTGTTGATTTACCTAAAGCAATTGCAAGAGTTCATTAGAATTTATTAATTTTATGTGATAAGAATACTTGCTCCTAAACAGTTAGATTGATTTTGACTTGTGTTTTACTCTTTATCCTTTCAACACATGAACGTATATTTGCAGATCTGGAAAGGGTGGCGGGAGAGGAAGTGGTGGGGGCAAACCCCTTGGCGAAGGAAATGAGCGTGACAGGTGGGTGGCTATGGCGGCGCTGGCTGCAATGGGCTTGTTGGGGATTGCCGCCATCTACCAGATGGGCTACAAGGAGATCACGTGGAAGGAGTTCTCCAAGACGTGAGTTTCTCTTCAGTTGAAGTTTAAGGAGATGTAGGTGTGCTTAGATTGACGATGGAAAATTGTAACCACTTTATGAGAAGATAATTATTTGTACCATCAGTAGGAAATTGTTTTCATTCTGAGAATATGGTACTAGTCATAATACTTTTCCCTGGGTTATTACTGTTTTATTATGTCTGATACCTTTTTTATCTTCATGATTATCATTACTTTCTTAGCATTGCAAGATTTTTCGAATATATATATATATATAAATATATATATATATATATTATATAATATATATATATATATATATATATATATATATATATATATATATGTATATATGTATATATATGTATATATATATATATATATATATATATATATATATATATATATATATATATATATATATATATATATATATATATATATATATATATATATATATATTTTTTTTTTTTTTTTTTTTTTTTTTTTTTTTTTTAACACTACATTACTTTCCAGTATAGTTTACTGATATATATATATGTGTGTGTATGTGTGAATTTTTAATTTGTGTGCCAATTTTGATACATTCTTTCCATGTTCTCTATGCAGCTATTTGGCAAAGGGGATTGTTGAAAAACTAGAGGTTATCAACAAGAAATGGGTCCGTGTTAAACTAATGCCCGGAAACCAGGTGGAAGGAGCTGTAAGTGTTTGCATTTTGAAGGGAAGGAGGTTAAGCAGTTGGTGCAATAAAGAGATATGTTAATGATAGCACTGCTTGTATTTAAATGTAACTAGTAATCACATCATCAATTTCAATTAATCTAACACTTGATTTGTTTTTCCAGACAACTTTATGGTTTAGTATAGGGTCTGTAGATGCCTTTGAGCGTAATGTAGAGACAGCACAAATGGAGGCAGGAATTGAGCCTTCAAATTTCATTCCGGTGGTCTATAAGAATGAGTTGGAGCCTGCCACTCTCACGTCATTCCTACCAACGTTACTGATCATAGGTAAGTACCTTTGGATTGCAGTTTCTGTTTATTAAGTTCCTTTTTGCCTTGGTGATCTTGCTAAACATTGAAAAAAGTTGTCAGTGCAAATGTTGCATCTCTAGAAATAGAACTGTAGATATGGTTATTGCCAATATAGATGACAAACTATCACATTGTTCTTCTGAAAGGTTCACCATTATTCATACCTTCATTGTGGCTACTTTATTCAAAATCCCTTTCTATGTTCCATAATTCAGCATCTCTTCTCACCAACAGGTTTCTTAGTCTTCATGATGAGAAGATCGGCTCAGATGATGGGGGGTTCTGGAGGCCGCAGGGGGGGAGGGCTCTTTGGGGGGGTCATGGAGTCCACTGCGAAGATGGTGAACCCCACCGACATTGGGGTGGCATTTAAGTAAGTCAAATTGCCGGTGATTTACTTGTGAAATTGGTTGAATATATGGAAAGTCAATTGTGTTGTCAGCGGTATTGATGAATGTGTGTTTCAGCAATTCATTATCTTCCTGCATTTTCTTCCTAGGGATGTAGCTGGATGTGAGGAAGCCAAGATCGAGATTATGGAGTTTGTGAATTTCTTGAAGAATCCTCAGCAGTATACTGAGTTGGGAGCCAAGATTCCCAAGGGAGCCATCCTCACAGGTGAAAAGGATTTACACTATTTCCTTCTGTCTTTTCTTTCTATTCATTCTTCATCTTAAATCCTTTTTCTTTTCTTTTCTTTTCTTCTTCTCTCTCTCACTCTCCTCTTCCTCCTCCTACATCACCTCCTCCCCCTCCTCTTATTCCTCCTCCTCTCCTCCACCTCTACCTTCACCTTCACCACCATCACATCCTCTTCCTTCTCCTCTCTCCCCTCTCCTACCCCTCCCCCCCTCTTCCACCTTCTTTTCTACTCCTCCTCCTCTGTTTCTTCCTCTTACCCTTTTTTCCCCTCTTCATTTTGCTCCTCCTCTTCCTCTTCTTTCTCATCCTCCTCTTATTTGTCTCCTTACCCTCTGCTTTATCCTCATCCCCCTTTTTAATCTTTCAAAATATTTTTTTTCTTTCTTTTCTTTTCTTTTCTTTTCTTTTCTGTTTTTTCTTTTCTTTTCTGTTTTTTTCTTTTCTTTTCTTTTCTTTTCCCAAGTGCATTTAAAGTCTTTGGCTTTTCCTTCATCTTCTCCAAAAAGGGAAACCATCTAAAAATTCCATTATTGCCATTATCAGTTTTTATCACCTTTAAATCTCACAATATTTTTCTTTTCCACAGGCCCTCCTGGCACAGGCAAGACTCTGTTAGCTAAAGCAACTGCAGGAGAAGCTAACGTGCCTTTCATCTATGTCTCGGGTTCTGAGTTCTTGGAGATGTTTGTGGGTGTTGGTCCATCCAGGGTAAGTTTAAAGAGGCACTGTTTATGTATTAGAAGCTGGGGTTTCATTTGCCTTAGCTGACTATGGAACCAGAGTCAATTCAGGGAGTATCACCCTTTTGGTCAGGCCTGTGTGCACTATATAGAGATCTAGGCAAGCCAGATGTATTTTGTTTTTTGTTTTTTCTCTCGCTCTCTCAGATCTTTCTATTTCTTAAACTAGTATGACATACAATCTTTGATCATCATAGAAATATTTTTAATATTGTAACATCATGAAAATTGTTTTGAAGTTAGCCTAGACATATCAAAGCTTAGGGAGTGTATGTGTAATGTGACTAATATGGGAGGCTGGACGGCGAAAGTTGGAACCTGGGCTTCTTACTTTTTATTTGTAGACTTTGTATACATTAAACAGGTTAGATTTTCCTCCTCAAATACAGGATATGATTTCAAAGAATGTCTCTCCTAACAGGTAAGAGACATGTTTGCCATGGCGCGTAAGAATGCCCCCTGCATCCTCTTCATGGATGAAATAGATGCCGTTGGCCGGAAACGAGGTGGTAGATCCTTTGGGGGCCATTCAGAACAGGAGAACACACTCAACCAGCTCCTCGTAGAGATGGATGGTGAGTTCCTAATCTAAGTTTGAGTGATTTATTACAATGTTCTTTCCTTTTTATATTTTTTATATAAAAAAAAACAAAAAAACATACAGATCTCTAACATGTTTCTTCCTGACAGGATTCAACACTACTTCCAATGTAGTGGTATTGGCTGCAACTAACAGGGTCGACATTTTGGACAAAGCTCTTCTTAGGCCTGGTAGGTTCGATCGTCAGATCTTCGTGCCGCCACCAGACATTAAGGGTCGAGCTTCCATCTTCAAAGTCCACTTAGGGCCTTTACGCACCAGTCTGGATAAGGAGGAATTATCACGAAAGATGGCTGCTCTCACTCCAGGGTTCACTGGTAGGTTAATGTAGAAAACACAAATTTTTGGCTTGTGATTTATGCACGTGTATATTTAATTATTTCAGTAAAGAGTACAAGATTTTTAGTCCTTTTTTCTTCTTTTTTTCATTCATAGATCTTTACCTCAGCATAAATTGTTTTTGTTTCTACAGGGGCAGACATTAGTAATGTGTGCAATGAAGCAGCTTTGATTGCCGCTCGTGATGCTCAAAAGGATATAATCTTGAAGCACTTTGAAGCTGCCATTGAGCGTGTTGTGGCTGGTATGGAGAAGAAAACCAATGTATTACAGCCAGCAGAGAAGAAGACCGTGGCCTATCACGAGGCTGGTCATGCTGTCTGTGGGTGGTTCCTGGAGCATGCTGACCCATTACTGAAGGTGACTAAAAATGTTCTGAATATAATGAAGAGTATATGAAAATGGAAAGGGAATCTAGAATAATGTTCATTGTAATTGAATATATATTTATAAAGGGTTAGTATTTGCAACTCTACAAATGGAAACCTTGCTAATCTTCATACTTTCCCTTTTGTTGAACATCTTTTTCCTTTTTCTAGGTTTCCATCATTCCCCGAGGAAAAGGACTTGGTTATGCCCAGTACCTCCCCAAGGAGCAGTTCCTTTTCACACAGGAGCAGCTCTTTGACCGTATGTGTGTTATGCTAGGTGGCCGTGTGTCTGAGAGCATTTTCTTCAATGCTATCACCACTGGGGCACAGGATGATCTGCAGAAGGTTACTAGATCTGCATATGCACAGGTGAGAAAACAGCCTTCACATCTAAATTATTACTTCTGCTCCTTTTTCCCTTGATATATTGGCAAGAACTTCTTCCCTGAGTTAGCATCTGGATGTGATGAAACTGCAATGCTTATGATTGTTTTGTGCAGTGTGTTATTGAAGGGCAGTGCATTACTTTTCCTCTCATTTCTTTCCAAACCAGATTGTCCAGTATGGTATGAATGACCGCATTGGACAGCGTGTGTACCAGATGCCTGAGCCAGGAGAGATGGTGATGGAGAAGCCATACAGCGAGGCCACAGCACAAGCTATCGACGAAGAGGTCAAAGCTCTCATTGACCGAGCTTACCAGAACACCATGGATCTCCTTATGGAAAAGAAGGCTGATATTGAGAAGGTTCGTTGTGGCTATGGGCAGTCTGTTTATTAACTGTCTTTAGAATTTCAGTATATAGCAGATATTGTATACAAGAGATTTATTTAAAGATCTTTATGTGATAAATTGAAAATAGACAAATTTGACACTGAATCACACTATTTTCTCTCTCTTTCTTTCTCTTTCTCTCTCTCTCTTTCTCTCTCTCTTTCTCTCTCTCTTTCTCTCTCTCTTTCTCTCTCTCTTTCTCTCTCTCTTTCTCTCTCTCTCTCTCTCTCTCTCTCTCTCTCTCTTTCTCTCTCTCTCTCTCTTTTCCTCTCTCCTCTCTCTCTCTCTCTCTCTCTCTCTCTCTCTCTCTCTCTCTCTCTCTCTCTCCTCTCCTCCTCCCTTCTCTCTCTCTCTCTCCTCTCCTCCTCCATTCTCTCTCTCTCTCTCCCTCTCTCTCTCTCTCTCTCTCTCTCTCTCTCTCCTCCACTCTCTCTCTCTCTCTCCTTCTCTCTCTCTCTCTTTCTCTCTCTCTCTTCTCTCTCTCTTCTCTCTCTCTCTCTCTCTCTCTCTCTCTCTCTCTCTCTCTCTCTTTCTCTCTCTCTCTCTCTTCCTCTCTCTCTCTTCTCTCTCTCTCTCTTCCTCTCCCTCTCTCTCCTCCTCTCTTCTCTCTCTCTCTCTCTTTTTTTCTCTCTCCTCTCTTCTCTCTCTCTCCTCTCTCTCTCTCTCTCTCTCTCTCTCTCCTCTCTCTCTCTCTCTCTCTCTCTCTCTCTCTCTCTCTCTCTCTCTCTCTCTCTCTCTCTCTCTCTCTCTCTCTCTCTCTCTCTCTCTCTCTCTCTCTCCTCTCTTTCTCTCTCTCTCTCCTCTCTTCTCTCTCTCTCTCCTCTCTTCTCTCTCTCTCTCTCTCTCTCTCTCTCTCTCTCTCTCTCTCTCTCTCTCTCTCTCTCTCTCTCTGTAATAAGAAAATACATATCTTTATACCTTCTGTTATTACCATGTACATAATAGCTAACTGAACATGTCCCTGTAGGTTGCCAAGAGACTGCTAGAGAGGGAGATCCTGAGCCGCGATGACATGATTGAGCTCCTGGGACCAAGGCCCTTCAAGGAAAAGTCCACCTACGAAGAATTTGTGGAAGGGACCGGTAGCTATGAGGAAGACACAAGCCTACCCGAAGGCCTGAAGCAGTGGAACAAGTCGAAGGAAGAGGAAGCAAAGGAAAAAGAAGAGAAGGAAAAAGGAAAGAAGAATAGTTAACCAATTATGTTTTTTTCTCGTTTTTTTTATCGTTTTTTTTTATGATCATTATCAGGGACTTGTAATACTACCCCACCCCCCCTCTTCTCCTTGCCGCTCCTCCCGTTTCCTATGTCTCTATTGTATATTACTTGCTTCATGCAGATATTTGGATGTAGAATGATGTAATATAATAAAGAATGATTGAAATATATTAGATTCTGTGTTTGAAGATACCATTTACCTTCGTATTGTATGTGTTCCAACTTGAAAATATTTTGTTAGAAGGGAAAATGACAAGAAGAAATATATTTTGCAATCAACTTTTATGAAATAAAAAAGAGCAAGAAAACAGTTATGTGGACTTTTCCAGAGATGATTCATAATTTTTTTAGTACAAATTATCACAGTGATATACTAAAAATAGACTTATACCATACCATAAGTCTGGTAAACAATAGAAAACACATCCTACGATGCCCACCCCAGGCTGCATATCCTATGATGTGGCCTTTCCTGAAAGGGTTAATGATCATGAAGTGGCAAAATTTCCATTCCTTTATTGAAACTAATATCATCATTTTTGTTGTTATTATTGTTATCACTATTATTATCAATACAATTGTAATAGCATTATGATTAGAATATTTGTGATTTTTTTTTAAGATATAGCTTGTATTATCATTATTTTTACCAACTCAACAGGAATGATGGTTACATATATTATAATTATAATAATGCTATTCATAATATTATTGATACTTCCATAATATAATGAGTATCAATAACAAATAACATTGATGATAAGAACAATAACAATCATCTGAGGGGTGAGAGGGCAAAACATAATGGTTACAATGAGTATGATAATATGATGACAATGAATAATAACAATCATGCCAGAAATGATTGAGAATAATGATATAATATTATTGTTAAATGTTAATAACATTATTTGTTTATGATTCTAACAATAGTAATGATATGATTATGATTATAATGATCATAACAATAATGAGGATAATAGTAGTAGTAGTAATGATGACAATATTAGTAATACTAATGATGAGAATGACAGTAATAGTAGTAGTCAGAATGATGATAGTAATAATGATCAAAAAAATATAGTGATGATAATTACTACTTTATAAATTACCATCACTGTGACTACTAATGTCTTTAATACTGTTACTCTAAATTGCACCATCATTATATTTTCCTTACAATTATGATTGTTGATAAACTGCTACTGATGATAGCAATTACAGTGGTGGTATTACCATGATTATTTATTGTCATTATTATTAAAAAAAAAATACAAGTACTGATATTTCTCAAGTCACTTTGTTTGCATTATTTCTATTATTATTACAATAATTATCATCTAGATCAGTTCTATTGTTATTTATGTTGTTATTTTTTGATGCCACAAAAAACAAAGTTTTACAGGGCAATCAACAGGGTAGTCATAAATATTATTAATATTGTCATCATTATGTATTGTTGTTGTTGCTGTTATCATTATTACTTTTATTATTATAATGCTTTATTGCTGTCATTATTACTTTATAATGAGTATTGTTACTATTAGTATCATTGTACTAATTGCTGTGATAATGCTAGTAGTAGTATTGAAGTATAATTTTGATAATGATGAAAATAATGACTATAATCACAATACTCCCTGATGTTATTGACATTCTTATTGTAATTGTAACTAGTAATGTTATTATTATTATTTCAATTATGAATTATTTTTCTTGTATTTGGTCCATAATGTATAAGGCTATTACCATTAGCATCAATATTTAATATAACAATGATGAAAAGAGAGTAATGATAATGATGACAATATTCATATTAAGTATCATGAAAATGACAATGATCATTATTATAAGGATGACAGCTATGATCATTAGAATAGTATGAATGACAATAATGATATTAATCATAATAGTAATGATGATGGTAAAGCAAATAATGATTGATGATGATAGTAATGATGTTTGGCACTTATCATACAAAGCTATCAATGTATTTTTATTGTTCTAACCATGGTTATTATCAAAATTATCATTATCCTTGATAGTAATAGTAATATTAGTATGGAAGTTATAATAATCATGATCTTATTATTATCATCATACACGTCATCACAATCATCATCATCAACATTATCATCACAATCATCATTATCATCATCATCATCATCACCATCATCACAGTCATCGTCATCTAAATTATCATCATCATCATCATCGCCTGTATCATCAGTGTATTAGAGACATCATAATTCATCAGTAATGTTTTTTACTGATGCATTTCTTATTGCTGTCAAATTTAAGTTCATTATTAATGTTGATGGTGTTGATATTACTATTGTTATTGTTATTATTTTTTTCTTTACCATTTATCATATATTTTGTTTCATGATCATTATTATTATTACTTTTATTAATACTATTACTATTAATGTTATTCTTTTTGTAATTATCATTATTGTTATTGTTATTGTTATCACTATTATTATTATTATTATTGATTATACTTTTTTATATTATTATTTGATATTATTGTGTGTTTTTTCTTTCATTATTTTTATTATTCCTTCTAGTATTACAATTATTATTTTTATTATAATTATTATTATTATTACTATCATTACTATCATTATTCATCCTTATTATTATTATCATTATTATTATTATTTGTATTATTATTATTATCATTGTCACCATTACTTATCATATTTTCATTATCATTATTTTAATTATATTATCATCATCATCATTATTATTATTATTGTTATTATAATTCTTATCATTATTATCATTACTATCACGTAATTATTATCATTATAATTATTATTATTACTATTATCATTATTATTATTATTATTATTATTATTACTATTATTATCATTCTTATCATTATTATCATTACTATCACATAATTATTATCATTATAATTATTATTGTTATTATCATAATCATTACTCTTACTACTAGTACTACAATTATTATAATATTCATCATTTATTTACTATCATTATTGTTGTTGTTATGGTTTTCATCATTTTTGTAAATATCTTTATTATTGTTATTGTCAATGTCATGGCTTTGAACATTAAAATATCAATGCTATACATAATTACGAGAATGGTATAGTATTATAAAAATGTTTCATTTATTACTAGAATTTTAAAATTTATCACTATCAGTAAAATAATTAACATAAATACTAACACCATCAGCATTCTTACTGAAAGACTGTGGTAATGCTAATATTGAGAATTTCATATTTGCGCTATGCTGGCCTCGTGTTTACAGAGGATGATGAAAATAATACAATCTCTTGTAATAATGCCGAAGTTTCAACTACCGGTTTTACAATACGAAGAACTGCGCTGCTAACGAAAGGTCGCACTGTCCTTTGTGTCTGTGCGTGTGATGGAAACGCAGAATATGCATTTATGAACACTCGCTTATTCACGCACACGCGGAAATATGATTGTGGATGTATTATTGAGTAAAGGTACATAATGTACGTTAACACGTATACACACAAACACACGCACAAACCAACACGCACGTACAGGCAAGCAATCAACCAAACACACATAGGTACATGTTATATATAGACACACACGCGCGCGCATTTACAAACAAACAAACAAATGAAGAAACACACACACACAAAGAGAGAGAGAGAGAGAGAGAGAGAGAGAGAGAGAGAGAGAGAGAGAGAGAGAGAGAGAGAGAGAGAGAGAGAGAGAGAGAGAGAGAGAGAGAGAGAGAGAGAGAAATGGCGGGGGGGGGGGGTCAGCTGAAGGTAGTCAACCTCAGCTGGGAAATCGCAACCAAATTTCAATTATGCAAAATAGAATCACAGTTGTATTACATGACCAAGTTAGATAGATCTAATCGTGATACAGTTTTACGCTTTGTGTGAAGAAAAATTATCAAATTTGTGTGAAATATATGAATAGTCTTAGTAATTTTTATGGGCAATAAACAGACGCGATTGTTGTGATAAATACAGTGGTGTGAGAAGTGGTTACAGGAAGTCATCTTAATCCGTAAAATCTATCATCACTCGTAGTATATTATGTTCTTTTAGACGAGCCGAGGTTATATCTTTTTGAAAATTCGCGGGCTCATGTGAACTCTAGATTTTTCAAATGAGAACTAAAAATTGTGGCTTCCTATATATGCCCTTGTTGTGCTAATAAAAAATAACAGATTTTTATTTTATATTTTAATAACTTACTTTACAATCAGGTATATACTGATAGATTTTCTGACTAATGATTAAATGTGAATCTCCGTATGTACTATAGGCTTTAATAATGTGTCATGGCGGCGTTGTTGAAGGTATGTAATAATACGGAACTTCGAGTTATTTGTATGATTCCTCTCAACCTACATGACTCAGGTCCATCACAACTACTACAGGCTCTCGGGGACATCCGAAAAATCGAGAAAAGAGGACAAAAGCCCCGATAAACACGGAGGAAGGAGAGGAAAAGAGGACGATAAGAGCGGGTCATCGTTTGTTTACATCCGAGGTTGGACTTTGTCACTGATCTCGGCGACCGTCCAAGAATTCACTTTTTTTTCCTTCTTTGTTTCACTTTGTTTCCCGAGTCGTAGATCTCATCCTCGTCCTCCTGCGTAGTTCCTCTCCGGCCTCGCTTCAGGACAGAGGTTTTGGGAAAGGCCTAAGTGGACGGAGTGCGAGTGACAGTGGCTTTCGAGGGCGACCCCAGGCTGGCGAGGGGGACTCTCGGGGGGGTCGAGGACGCGGGGAGGGTGATGCTGGGGAGGCCCTTTGGGGTTTGGTTCAAATGCTTCGGATTTCGTCTCCCAGGGAGTTGGGTTTGGGTTTAGGTTGGCTGTGGATGCTGAGTGGTTGTGTGGATCAATTTTTTCAGCGGGTTCTGTTGCGATAGTATTGTGCGCAGGGAGGTTTGATATTTGTCGTTGTGTGTTTGTCGTGCTGATTTTGCAGTGGAGGCGAGATCTTCGGTTACTGAGGAAATGCAGTGGCACGCTTTCAAAATGTTCCGAGATGATTGTGCTGTTTGTGTTGAGAATATAGAGGAGGGTAGACCACAGGGTTTGTCTTTTTTTCCTGTCTATTGAGCATTGTTTTTATGACATATACATTATGAATTTATGCCTACTTTATTATAGTAATGACCTTCACTTTACGTACAAATTACTATGCCAATTGTTTTAATCACATCTCCTTTGATGCTAATGCGTTTGTGGAAAGTCTAAATAATCATGTATTCATGTTCATTTTTTCAACTATTAAATGTTTAAGAGAAGTTTATTTGGATGCTATTTCTGAAAGCAGACATCAGTGATGTTACATTAGACATTAGAAGATTTAAAGTAAGGCTGGGTAAACATAAGAAGAAAGGGCTACACTATTCAGTTCATGTGCCGTGGAAGTTTTATATCCATATCAGACCTGAAGATGAAATCCAGGTGGATTTCAAAACTGTAGTCTCATCTTCCAATAAATATGTTTTGTGTGTAGTGGGTTTATCTGCCATATCAATTAGTGTTTTGTTAGTATTCAGATAGTACTAGGATTTTTCATATATAATCATTACATCAGTTTATAGAATCAAATTATCTCAAGTGCCTAATAGTATTGGCTTAGTAAAAAAAAATGTTAAAGGAGATTTGCTCTAACTTTCAGTTTCATTATTATCTTAATGATCAAGGATATCATAATAGGTATTCAGGCAGTAAAATACTTATTAAATTGGTGTTTCAGCTGCTGGAGAAGGCATGATCAGCAGTACTTGTAAATCTCTTGGAATTTTATAGAAGCAATGGATTAGGGAAGGTGTTATCGATAAGTTTCTCTTGGATCATTTTCCTTTGACTTTTGTTAAGACGTGGTGTTTCTGATCAGTTTGTGGATTTGTGAATCCTGCTCAATTATATATAGATTACATATGTATACTTTTTTTTTTTTTTTATTCATAAAAGTGAAGTCTTTTCTTGTATGTGAGATTAGAGCTGCAATTTGATGATTTTAATTCAGTTTATGTATTTGTTTGATTTATATAAATATTTTGTATATTAGGATGTCATAACGAAAGCATTGTTGGGTTGGTAGAATTTATAGGAGTTTTCTGTGAGAAAGGTAATTATAGATCTTTAGCAAAGGTCATTGCACTGCTGTGAGAGGCGTTGAAGGATTTGTTTTTATATCTCTATTTATATCATCAGACTTTTTCCCTTTTTTTCCATCACTTCTTTTGCTCCTTGTTGAAATGCTGTGTCATTTTCTCCCCTTTTTGTGTATGATTTTCTTCTTCCTGTCATCTGGTCTTCCTTCCTCTTCATTCCTTTCTTCATGTTTATCTTTGTTAATTTTTCTGTTCTGATTTCCCTTTCTACTTTTCTCTATCTTGATGAGTCTTGGGTTTTGTCGATACACAGATGAGTCTTGTCCTATGAAAATGTAATGAAATTCTGGTTATTCATTAACTTTTCTTTCAGATGAAATATATAAACAGAGAGATTTCTTGTATCATAATAGGATATATACCAAATATTAATAGAGAGAGATTGTCTTTGCTGTGATAAGATATTGAGCAAGAGGGATTTAGACAAAGGAATAAGGAAGTTATATAGATCGAAGCTTCAACACAAGAATGGGGTCACTGTGGCAGGTGAGGAGGTGTTTTAGCCTGTGTGAAAGGACTCTTGAGGGTTTTTTGATTCATTGTTGCTTCACTTTAAAGATATTTTATGGTTTTTGTTATTGAAGTATATGATATATCATTGTCATTGATATTATGTGTGTGTGTATTTTTGAAAGGAAATGTGTCTCAGTTATAGAAAAGTTTAGTTTTTCAATTTACTATTTTTTATTTTTCTGATTGCTTCTGCAGTTCCCCTTTTCTCTTCATTCTCAGTGTAATATATGATCATTCCTATATTTTTTACTGCAAAATTTTATTTTTAACATGTATACCTATTTACTCCTGGATATCCATATGAAACCTGAATTAGACTTTATTAGAATTAGTCCTTTTAAAACAGTTATGGTATTAACTTCATCCTTTGATAAACTATCATTTTAGTGTTTTTGATGTAGACAAATGTATCCACATAGCATACTGCTACTTTATCACTTGCATATAGAAGCTACCTTCAAGGATCAAGTGATAAAGGGGATGTCAAGTTTGTTATGATTTTGTACTCTGATCTAGAACCAAGAAAAAATTAACCCCTTTTGACCTTACGGGATTAATCTTTCATCTTTCCTTAAGAGTTTAATCTTCCGTAATCTTTCATGAAGGGTTGAATCTTTTGTAATCTTTCTTCAATGTTTTTATCTGCAAATACAAATATAATTTTGGGTAAGAAGAGACCCATTTTGGGCTCAGCTTGGGGCTTCATAATCAAAGTATGCCTTTGTTCAGAAATCCTTTGTGATTTTCTGAAGATGCCTGACACCAGGGTTATTCTCAGTGTGATGTCTTGTCATTTAGAACTTGAAGTTTAGTGATATACCATTTATGGTGTCTGTAAGAAAATACATTTTTTTCAAGTGCATTAGAAAAAATATATATATAGATATGAAAGTATGTTTTTTTTCTCATTTTTCATGAAGAAAGGATTTCTTATAAATAAGGCGACAAAGAATACATCATTACAACACTTGTGAAAGGATTATCTAGTTACACTTATTAACTCAGATTGTATTATTTAAGATGATTATGCTGCAATTGATTGTGGTAATTGTGATAGAACATATAGTATACATTTTAATGATAGATACCCAAATTTGTTGATAAGGATTATAGATTTCTGAATTTGAATTAAAGTTGTTTTTTCTAGTTTTGAGTTAACCTATTTCTGCCTTATTTTTTTTGCATTTGTATAAGGGAGCAGCTAGTGATTTTACTTGTACATTCACTTAATCTTCACTCTTTCTCACACATACCTCTTTAGTCACACTCATTCTCATACACACTTCTTCACTCACTCTTACTCATTCTTCCACTCTTACACACATCCCTTTATTTTCATAAACTATTTCTCTTACTCTCATTCACACTCATATTTACTCTTCCATTCATTCTCTCATTTATTTCTCTCACTCATTCTTTCATTCATTAATTTTAATACAGTCACTTTTCCTCACTCACTCACTAACTGTCTTTCACTTTCTCATTGTACATATTCATGTGAGTATATGTGAAGATCTATAGGTATTGTGACTATTCCTCAGTAATAGAATCTTTTCTGGCTAGGACAAAGGCACAGTCAGCTTTGAGGAGAAATGGCCGGCGATGCGACCGACGGTGCTCAAACTGCTGCGGCAGGAGTGCGTAAGCCGGGCCGAATGGCAGGACCTGTTCTGGGCCGTCCACAAGGTCTGCCTCTGGGATGAGAAGGGGCCACCCAAGGTGCAGAAGGCTCTGCAGGACGATATTCTTGACTTCATTACGCATGCGCAAGCGGTGAGGGAAACTGGTCAATTGCGTACTTAGTCTAGTTTCATTATTATTATTATTATTATTATTATTATTTTTATTATTGTTGTTAATATTATTATCATCATTATTATTATTCTTTCTGAGCTTTTATTAAGATTGTTAATTAGAATAAATTATAATTTGTAAAAAATGTTCCATTGATATAGGAAATAAAATTTGATATTCAATAATTTACTTTTTAAAGATTAAGAGAACTATGAATTACAAATTTTATTGTTATTAAAAAATCAACTAATTATTGAACTATCTTCATCTCCAGTAGAAGTGAATGACACAAACTCTCCCTTTCAGCGAGTCTTAGATCAGCATGAAGATCAAGCGTTACTTAAAGCATACATCAGCGAATGGCGAAAGTTCTTCCAGCAATGTAACTATCTGCCACTGCCATTCAACCAGCTGGAGTCTGCCCTGGCTGGCAAGACCACTACCTCCGTCTCCAAGAAAGTCCAGAACGACGATTCTATTGTCAGAAAGGTAGGGTAGGACTGTCAAGAGATGTGTGGGTAGTGTGCGGTGGGTTAGATAGGTTGACAGGCTGTGTGGTTGAGTGGGGTGATGCTTAGTAGACTTGTTAACAGTTTCTTCTTGCTTGTATGAGGAATGTTTAACATAAGAAATTCTGGAATTTGAAATTTCTAGTTGTGTATTTGTGAATATTTTTCATCTAGAGAAGATTATTATACTTATAGTTTTAACTTCCAATGATATAACAACAATCCTGTTTCACAGGTTTTCTCTTTATCAGCCATAACCTTTCTTGTACTGCCCACAGTTGATGCTAGACAGTTGGAATGCAAGCATCTTTAGCAACATCAAGCAGCGGTTACAGGACTCAGCCATGAAGCTGGTACATGCGGAGAGAAATGGGGAAGCTTTTGACTCCCAACTGGTTATTGGGGTGCGAGAGTCGTATGTGAACTTGTGCTCGAATTCAGGCGATAAGCTGCAGATTTATAGAGAAAATTTTGAAAAGGTGAGCCATGATTTAGTTCATCTTGGTAAAAAGAGATAAATTAAGTATCTAATGGAGTTGATAATTATATGATGTTTGAGAAAAATGTAGCTAGAAAATTATTGTGGTAGTGAAGTAGGATTCTTATAACCCATTGATGATGGGAGTCCATGGTTCATGTACTCTCCATTGTGGTTTTACAAAATGTATTGACTGAACAAATACCTAACTAAGATTGTCTCTTTTGACCAGGCCTACATAGAGGCGACAAAAGCGTTTTATCGGGTGAAGGCACCTCAGTACTTGGAGGCCAACGGGGTCCAAAACTACATGAAATATGCAGAGCTTAAGTTAAGAGAAGAAGAACAACGAGGAGAAAAGTATTTAGAGTCCTTTAGTGGGTCGCTGCAAAATGTAAGAAGTACTAGATGTCAAATGCACTTGTAGTTTACTTCCTTAGCTATTTAAAGACACATTCTGGATTCTTTCAGCTTCCTCTATAGAAGTGAGGGAAGATTTATTGTGATATCTTTGAGATTGTGTTATGATGAATTATAAACATGGTGATATATGTATTGTTAGTTCTTTGTCATGGAGTATAAATTTTTAATGTCATTTCCAGCTTAATGAGTGTTGTGTGGAGGTCTTGGTGACAATCTTCCGGGACACGATCTTGGCTGAATGTCCACAAATGATTAAGAATAATGAAACTGATAGTAAGTTCTTGCTTTAATTTTTTTTTTACTCTATTTATATATTTATATGAAATTCATGATGTTTAAAAAAAAATGGTAATGAAAGTGGTGCACATGGATAGAAATAGGAAAGCCGTTGATCTCCATTAGGTGATTGCACTGAATAACACAACAAAAAGTTGAATATTGACTAAAATTAAATTAGATCCCATATAAAGCATAATTAAATATTTCTGCTGTAAAATTGTTAGCAGGATAAAATAAAATTATATCTCCTTCCACAGAATTACAGTTGATGTTTAAATTGATGGACCGTGTCCCAGATGGAATTCAGCCAATGCTGGATGCACTAGAGGAACATATTGTCTCAGCTGGACTGGCAGACATGGTGGCTGCAGCAGATAGTATAACACAGGTAATGCTCACCAAAGATGAATTATGTGAAATGTTGAAATGATTCTCATATATTTTACTTTGCCCTTTCTAGGCATGTAGAAAAGCACAATCAGATGTATGTTATGATAATGCATTTATGGAACTTTTGGTGATGTTGTCTATTTCCTTCTTTAATATAGTTTAATTCACCCACAGGATTCAGAACAATATGTGGAGAAGTTGCTAGACCTCTTCCAAAGGTTCAGTAAGCTAGTGACAGAAGCATTTAATGAAGATCCTCGCTTTCTTACTGCCAGAGATAAGGCTTATAAACAAGTTGTCAATGATACTCAAGTTTTCAAACTTGAACTACCAAGTAAAACGGTAAGACTGCTAAAAGTAAGAATTTTATATTTTGTTTATGAGAATGTCATTTTGTTCAGACCATATTTTGAGATTTGTCTGTATATCAAGTATACTGAGCAAAGAAAACATTTGACTATAGAATTGACATAGATAATTCTAAAGGTTTAAGTAAATAAAGCATATTACTGTGTCTGTTTATTTATTGTCTTTTTTATTTGTCTTTTATTTGGATCTACAGAAAGGTATTGGTAATAAAACACAGCCAGAATCCAAATGCCCCGAGCTGCTGGCTAACTACTGTGATATGCTCCTTAGAAAGACACCACTTAGCAAAAGACTCACTGCTGACGACATTGAGAGCAAACTGAAGGATGTGGTATGTGTTTTGTGTTTTGTTCTTCTGTCGTCTATCAATTGCAGAGGTGCCAACTATCATGATTTCAGTGGACATAATGCTGCTTTACAATGTCTTATGCCAGCATTTTGGTAAGAATCACCTAAGGCATATGGTCAAGTTGGGTTGAGTTCTAGTCCAGTGAATCTAGTAATATAACACTTTTGATGTCAAGCAAAAGGATGTGACATTTATAGTAGAATTATTGAAGATGTAAAGTAATGGCTTAACTATAAGACTTAACATTTGAGCATAGTCCTTCCCCAAGTGAATGAAGCCTACAGATGATATTAGTAAAATTTTGCTCTATATCTCCAAGCAATTAATCTAAGCATCAAAACCAGAATAGACTTACTGGTTTTGAAAGTGCTCAGTGTCCACTTGTAGTTGCTGCCATGTTTGCAATACAAATTGATTTTATTACTTTTTTGCTCTGTGACCAATGATTATCAGGAAAGTCCAGCTATTCACAGAGTTGCCAAATCAGAGTTGGACCTAATATCCACTGTGTGACTGCACCTTTACCAAAACAATACTCCATCTTATTGATGGGACTGGTCAGAGGTTCTCAATAGTGTTGGAATATTTTACATATAATTTTGTCATGAACTATGATCATTTACTGATATCTGAAGTTTAGGATGATTTTCTATTTTTTTATTAACTTGGTTTAAAAAGATGGCAATTATTTTTTGCATTGATAATTTCTATGCATAATTGTTACAAACTGAGTTTCAAAATTGTTGAAAGTAGTATAGCAGTAGTATAACCCCTTTATCAGTAGTTGACAGACACTAGGTTTGTCCACTCCCAACAAATCTTTCTGTACACCCCACCTCCCTATCCTAGCAAAGTCATATCTGCCTGTGTGTGCGCTATTTTATTCTAAAGGTCAAACAGCTATCCCTGGACATTTGTTGACAACATGTCCACAGGCTTGCTTTAGCCACAGTTAGGAGACAGGTTGCTTAAAGCCTGGCAGTTATGGATAAAGTGAAAAGTAAAAAGTTATGATAGAACACCATTTTTAGTTCATGAAAAGGGCATGACACTCTTTCCAAGCTATCACAAAGATATGGCATCAGAAATGGTTGGCACCTGTGTATGAGAATGTTGGTTATAGTTTCATGGAATTAAATCATATGAATTTCATGAGATTTATATTCTCTGATACAAAGGAAGAGAAATATTGATTAAAGATAGCTTATGTTCTTAATATTCTTTTACCTTGCAGTTGCTGGTGCTAAAGTATGTAAGCAACAAGGATGTGTTCATGAGGTATCACAAGGCGCACCTCACACGACGCCTCATATTAGACACCTCAGCAGATTCAGAGAAAGAAGAAAACATGGTAGAATGGTATGTAGGCATGAATTATTAAAATTCAATGTAGGAAGGTATTTTATTGGCATAGTATGGTAGAGGTTTACTCTCTATTCAACAATGACATTGTTATCTCCACAAACAGGTTACGAGAAGTGGGTATGCCGGCAGACTTCGTCAATAAGCTGGCGAGAATGTTCCAGGATATCAAGGTGTCGGAGGATCTCAATCAACAGTTTAAGGAATCTATTCGAACAACCACAAAATCTAGTGTAGCAGGTAGGCAATGTCTTCTTAGTGCAATGTGTAATGTGCTAAAAAGTAAGCCTGCATGATATCTGTATTAATTTCAAAATTGAATTAATATTCTTGGCATTAGAAGTGATAGGTGTCCTTGGGTGCTTAAAACTGTAATTGTATATGCTGCACTGCTAGGCAACAATTTGATAAAGGCAAGAATAATCTGAATGCATAGTGTCAGTTACAGAGACAAATAATGTAGATCTTTTTTAATGCTGTTGGTATTTTTTTTATTGTTGTTTTAAATGAGTGTTTTTATTTTCATCATTGCTTTAATTCAAATATTTATTCATCCTCTAGTTTAGTTTTATATAGACAGTAAATAAGAATTATTTTTTTCAATGAATCTAGTGATCTTGTAATGACTTTGTTTTATTGATTATGTCTGTCCTCTTTCCAGATAATCTAAACATTAAGATATTGAATGCCGGCGCATGGGCAAGAGGCAGTGACAGAGTTACTGTTAGTTTACCGATGGAGTTGGAAGATTTCATCCCTGAGGTGGAGGACTTCTATCGCAAGAAGCACTCAGGGCGGAAGCTGCTGTGGCATCATCACATGTCCAACGGGACGGTAAGCATAATGCTTGTGCCAATGATGTTGTTGAAGTCATTATCAATATTATAGTTATTGTTATTAGCCTCTGCAGAAACCAGTAGTCCAAGAGGCAAAGCTCTTATTCTTATGTTGATTTTTGTTGACATTATCATGACCTTTGTTACTTATTTTCCAGTGCACTAAATGTGATTATTGGTATGAAAATTAGGCTGGTGTTTTTTAGTATCATGTCCATCTTCATTATTTAAGTGTGGCATCCTCTACAGGTCACCTTCTGCAACAATATGGGGAGGTTCGACTTGGATGTAACGACCTTCCAGATGGCTGTCATGTTTGCCTGGAACCAGCGAGTGCATGACAAGATCTCGTTTGATAATCTTCGTCTCGCGACCGAACTCCCAGATCCGGAGTTGAGACGGACGTTGTGGGTGAGTCCAGAGATACACGTCTTGAAAGAGAGTATATGAATGAAGGGAAACCAACAGAAGGTAAAATAGTATATGATTAAAAAAACTAATAGTAAATTAATGCAACATCTTCCTTGCCCACAGTCCCTGGTAGCATTTCCAAAGATGAAGAGACAAGTCCTGTCTTTCTCTGGGGAGGTGTCGTCGCCCAAGGACTTCACGGAAAACACCCTCTTTTGGGTCAACCAAGAATTTGCTCCCATGTGAGTCTTAAAATGAGATTATTGTTCAACATCTCCAGTTCTCATTGTTTTGAAGTTAATTTTATTTGTAGAATTTAATATTCAAGGACTTGTGATTATCTTATGTTATTTTATTGTCTTGATTAGTATTTTGCTTATTTCTTAGGGTATATTTGTTTTTGAAGTTTGTATTCTCTTTGCCAAGTTACTTGAGATACCTAGGTAATGTATTTACCTTTTCATATCCTGATTTTTTCCCTCTCTTTTTCCAATTTTTTTTTCACCTTGGATTTCAGGACACACTATTGTAATTGTATATCTTTTATTAATCCCCACATTGTCCGATGGTGGTCCTCCAATAAAAACTCTACCTCTTCCATCCCTCGCAGTAAAAATGGCAAACCCCAGAAGCGTGGCAAAGTGAACTTAATTGGGCGCCTGCAACTCAGCACGGAGAAAAGCAAGGAGGAGGATAACGAGGGCATCGTGCAGCTTAGAATACTCCGCACTCAGGTAAACATCTGCATGTGTTTACCTTTGTCTTGCAAAAAGCTCTCCATCTTTTTGTTTTTTCTACCTTGTGTTCTTACAAATATATTTTTTCACTAGATTGTTCTCAAATATAATCATTTTTCATAATTTCTTAGACTCTCTTTAGTTTAGGTATTTGAGTGTCATAAAATGAGATATAACGTTAAAAAAGTGACGTCACAGGAAGCTACATGATATTGATGACATCATGGTAATTTCTGCTTCTTGATCGGTTGAATAAAAAGATCTGAGTAGAAAAACTATTGTAAAATCAAATGTGTTTGGCCAAGAAATTAAAAAAAAAGTACAAAATTACTAATGCAATACTACTACTAATTTATTTGTTACCCGTGATATCAAGTCATGTCACGTCACGAGGTACATTTACATACTCATATGTACGTATATGATTATTCATATTGTTCTTTTTGTTTTGGTAAAAAAAAAAAAAGTATAAAACATGTTTTTTTATACCCCACTAAGAGATTACTTCCACTTTCCTTTGGTATTTTCACATAGAAGTGAAGAATATAGGCAAAGTTCCACCCCAAAAATATGTCCTGGCATGAATGGGTTAAAGACATGATAAGCTTGAAGCTACACATTGACTGCTAATCATCTTAAATCATATCACACCATTTGTCCTTTGAGTTTGTTTATACCAAATAACAAGAAATATGTAATTGTGCAGTATTGTATCCTTTCCCTTGCTGATTCATTTTCCTCCCCATGCAGGAAGCCATAGTGAAGATCTTGAAGATGCGCAAGAGGATCTCCAATGCCCAACTGCAGACAGAGTTGGTGGAGATGCTGAAGAACATGTTCCTTCCGAGCAAGAAGCTGATCAAGGAGCAGCTGGAATGGCTCATCGAACACAAATACATGAAGCGCGATGACGAGAACATTAACATCTTCATCTACATGGCCTAGTCACCCAAGGAGAGAGAGAGAGACAGCACCACCTAGGCTCACAGGCATGCACAGGCACACGGGACGGAAGGAAGAGTAAGAGGAAGAGGCAGCAGCAACTCAGGCACTATCCCTAGCACTGCCATTGGCATCAATGATGGTAATAGTGTTGGCAGGGTAGAGTGTGAGGGAAATTGAGGAGCTGGCAAGTAGCCAATATGTTGAAGCAAATTGGAGCTTTTGGACAAGGGCTGGAAATGAAAGGGGTTGTGCATGGAAGACTCTTTCTGAAGATGAAACTCGGAGGTCAGCATCTCAGTAAGTGGATCTGGAACATCTGTTATTCTTGGTGACAAAGAATAAAAATGAAAGTGTAATGTCAAGCTGGATGCAGGAAAGAGAACTCCAAGTAGTGGAAAATTAATTTTCACATCCATTTCTTTTGTGTGTACTTGCAAAGAGGATAAAATTGGTTATTTGTTTATTACATGTGATGTTATTGTATTGCAAACACATTCCTGAAGATATGCAGTATAAGATCTATGCTTCATAAAGTGTCTTGTCAACTTGTCCCTTTTTCATGAACAGTTAGAAAGAGAAAAATTTGTTTAATTTTTTTTTTTAGTAGATACTCCCCATTACTTTATTTTATTTATCAATTATTTCAATAGAAAATCTTCATTTTTGAAAGTTTTGGTTGTAGAAAATTATTGTACAAGGCCTCTCGTAGTGACATGTCCCATCTTAAGAAGATGTTCAGAAAAAACGAGCCGTGTGAGTCAATCAGGTGGTGTGTGAGAACCAAGATATCAAGATGCCACTAGGTCCCTTCTCTCCCTCCTCTCTCACTCATGCCAGGAGCTGCACTCTGCGTACATCTCATGGACTTAACATTTATATAATTACGCATATTCTACGATGCCTCTGTATATAGTAGGTGAAGAGTATAAAAAAAAAGAGCCTCTCCTAGCTGTACAATGTGTGAGTTCTATGGTGGAATGATGATGATTCTTCAGACCTGCGTTCATAAGTACTCAAAGTTTTGTCCAAGAAAAGGGTGGTGTTGCCGGAATTCATGATTTACTTGCGAAAAGATGGCTCAGTAGATTCAGTTTTGATGACAAAAGAAAAGTTAAAAGAGAAGCTAAGAAATACCCATTTATTTATGAGCTGTTGAATCATTGCAAAAGAAAATTCCTCAAAATCAGGTGTAGATCATTGTCAAGCCACCATACCTACGCCTTACCAGTGCCCCTATGTGCTGTCATTGTAAATATTATAATTATTATTATTATTACTAGCCTCTGCAGAAGCCAGCAGTCCAAGAGGCAATATGTTATAAACAACCATAATGGTTTTTACTGGTATGTTATGTGAATAGTAGAAGCAGGCTGGGGCAGCGGTCACTCCAAATGCATATCCCTATTTTGTTGTGATTTCTCTTCTCTATTTTGGCAGTGATAGTGATTTTTAGAGGGAGGAGGAGGGGGGGGGGAGGGGGACAGGCAACTGTCATGTGCTTGGAGTTGTGAAACGGAATCAGTTTTGCTTCTGTTCATTTGGGACCCTTAGGAACGTGCAACATCAACTGCAAGTGTAGAGTGCAGTCATTTTCTTTTGTATCAGGGAAAAATAAAAGTATTGTGGACCAGACTTAACAAGATACATAAAGTGATACAAGTGTATATAGTGTAAGAAGTGAGATTTTTCTCTTCCTATCATTCTCTTTTCAACTACTACTTTGTTCTCAAGGTCAAGAAATGTTATTCTGGAGAACTTTTTGCTAGTCTTGACTGTGTTTAGCACACTGAATGTACGTTAAAGCAGAGATGTTGACATTAACAAGTCTTGAACTTTTGATAACAAATTTCCTCTCTATATCTTATAGCAAGTACTAAACTAGACAGTTATATGCAATGTGTGACAGTATGAAACTGTAAGTAATTTGATGGGCCGTGTATAGAAATATTTTTCTTAGTCGTTAAACGCCTTAATTGATGTAGGCCTAAGAAGGAAGGTGTTTTGTTTTAGAAAGTTATGGGTCTACAGGCTAGAAAATATGTGATGTGGTGTGAAAGGAATATCATTAAATTTTGTTAAGTCAGCACAAGAATTAAATTCATGTTTGTTAGATGCAAGGTACAGAATCATAGTGCTGAAGGGAGGAGAGGTTCAGGATAGTTACGAGCTACAACACTGCTATAAAACAAAGGAGATTGTGATGTAGAATGTTTTCTGATAAGGATTATGTAGAGTAAAATAATAAATTATTAATATAATGACTTTTAAAAACATTTAAGAGAATTTTCTATAAAGTATCCATAGACGAGCAGTAGATTATAGACAGATCAGATGTACTTAATACTTTTTATATACATAATGAAAGTATACAATAAAACCAGTTTTCTGCAATTAGTTTCTCTGGCACAGAAATGTTGAAGGCTAGTAAAAGGCCCTGATATCAACCAGTGGAAAAAAGAGAGAATTTCTTTCTAGATATTCCACTTTAAACTCATGTCTGAATGAAGTATGAAAAAAAGCCAGTGAACAGTTCAAACAAGAAAAAAAGAACATAGATTTAAATATATCACATCACTAAGCAATGTCGTAGATTTTAAACTTAGCAACTGTATCAGACAAGCAAATTTATATGGCATTGGAGAGGATGATACCGAGTCAATTATTATGCATTTCATCAGTTGAAACTGTAATAAGTATGAATAAATGATTGTTTGTTGTACAATTGAAGAAAGATCTGGTATTATAGTTATTTCCTCTTTACTTTGGAAAATAATAGGATGAAATAGTATGCATGGAGGTTCAAGATGCTAACCTAAACGTGTATATGATATTTTAAACGAGGGATTTGTTCCTCAGGTGAACATAGGTAAACCTAAAAGCATTTTGTTTTTGGGAGTATACAAAATAATATATGCCAAAATAATACTTGTCTTGTATGTCATAGTGGACTGGACCAGGAAATTTTGACAATAATTTGTTTCCCCCTAAGTGATTGATTGTAAATCTTCAAATATTGCTGTGACTGTGCACACCAGTGTTACTTAAGCTATCTAATGTGTCAAGGTAGCAAGTTTTTTTTTCCCCCCAAAGTGTCATAGACTGGTAGGACATTGTGCCATATTTTTATTTGTTCATGATTAGAAAATATTGAAATATTCATAGAAATAGGAATTGATGCTGGGAAACACAATGAATATGATTAAAGTTCAAATTTGCTATCTTATATATATTTTGTAAACAAGTTGTAAAAAAAATTGTAGACCAGTATGTTCCAGCAGCAAAATGCACTTTGCACTTTGAGTAGCACTGGTGAACACTTTACAAAGGCCAGGATATAAGTCAAGAACTATGTCATTGTTGAAATTGCTTTGCAATGGTTGGAAGATAAGTGTTCTATAGATACAGATGTAAAATGCCAATACCAGTCTCCTTCCTTTCGATTGGATTGGAAAGGTAAAACCAATATGCAGACATGAACTAATGTTAATTTTTAGTGGAAAAAAAAAAATTAAGTTTGAGGTAAGAGGCATTTTCTCCATGGAAATGTTGAGTGCCAAAGAGAGAGCAGGTTTTGAATGGGAAAAGTGTAGCAAGCTAAGTCTTAGAGATTTGTTATTTCTGGTGACTGGTTTAAGTTACAGGTGACACTATGTGAAATTGGTTAACACTGGAAGTTACTGCTGTATTTTTTCAGCCATCAATGGAATTGTTATAAGTGTAATATGGAGTAGTAGTAATTCTGTACATTATTTATTATGAAAAGATATTTTTTGTTCAGGACTGTCTGGTTTATTATTCTTTAGTGTTTTAACTTCTTGCTTTGTAAGGAAAATGGATAAAACTTACTGTAGTATCAGGAAAAAAAAAAAAAAAAAAAAAAAAAGTGAACTTGAGAAAACAGATGAGAGCTTAAGAAGGGCAAGTGTTCTGTGCTAGTATGTTTTAGTGGCTTAATAGATCCACACACAATGCCCCAAAACATGCAGCTAAAGTGGAGTTACTAGTTGCAGCTACTTAACCTCATACCTAAACATACATCCTCAGCATCCTATGCAGGTCAATTTATACATTACATTCACAGCTTTTACAGTGAGACACACTACATAGAGGGAAGACTTTTTATATTCTCTTGCTTGTATTTTCTCCACTTTCCTTACTCTTGTATATCCTTTTCATCTTTTGTCTGTTTCTCTTGTTGAAACAAATGTGATACTTTCTCCTGTGGCATTTGGTCACAATAAAACCATAGAAACCTTTCAGGCCCTCGCACCATAGCCAACTCATCGCCATTTCTGACAACCATCGCTACCAACATCTGAATTCCAAATTAAGGGAAGGAATCTTTGAGAGACTGAAATAAACACCACCTAAATTCCCTTCTGCCAAACAATGTTCTCATATTTCACTTGAGGTTATGTACGGGCAGCTGAAATTTTAACGAGGACCTGAAGTTACGAAGGATGTCTAAAGCCCACGAGATAGTCATGTCTATGGTCACACGTAATAAGGGACGACCCGAGAAGACTTCGGGCGTACTAGCTGACCAACCCCCACACTTCATGCACCTTACGCGTCATGCATTGTTACCGTTGGCCCCATCTTGTTGTATGCTGTGATGTTATTTTAAATAAATGAATATTAATAAAGATTGTGTTTGCTTCTGACTTCTGTAGAGATACATGTGTTAACCCACACAGCAATTGATTTAGGCCTAATAATTCGAACGCCCCGGCATTTGGACATTCTAGGCTAGAATTCCCCCGTCGGGAATGGGTTAAAGTTAAAACCCAAATTAATAAAATAATAAAAGTAACTGAGAAGTAAATTCTTGCTGGCACACTATTTCTATTTCAGCTAAGGCTGTGGCATAAGATTTTAAAGAATTTATCTCATCATGTCAGTATTCACAAGAATAATTAACAAAACTTGACTCTAGATCTTGTTCAAAATTGTAGTTTACCATGAAGTCCAATTCTCATATTTGCCAGCCAGAAGTAATTGTCTAGTTGCCTGGTGCATAAATAAATAATAAACAAACTATTTTCAATAAGTTTTATGTCATGAATGCAAGATCACAGACGACTCATTTAGTAAAAAAGAAAACATAAATTTTTATTTTTATTTTTTATGTTTTATGCATAGTAATACATAAGTAATTTTTACTGATAATATCTATTTACACAGAATCATCAGACATACAAAGAGGTATGTACACAAGTAAAATATATAACATTTAACCATATGAATAGAAAAAAAATATAATAACAATTCACTCAAGTTTAGAGACAGAAAAACCACTACCTTTTCTCATTTTGATGCTCTTCTTTTTTGTCTTTTTCTTTCCGACAGAGCCTCCTATATTTTTCGACTTGACACTCTTTAGTGAAGGACTATTATTACCCTTAGCTTTACTTCCCTTGTCTTGGCCAATGTTCTTTTCAGACTTTTTCACTCCCAACTTCTGTAGCACCATTTGCTTCTCTTGCTTCAACTGTTGCTGTTTTTTCTTCAGTAGCTTCTTTTTCTTCTTCTCCTCTTCATCAGGATCTCTACAGGGAAGGAGGAGTTACAAAGAGTAGGATTGGGATTATTTACAATCAAATTACCATAAATGAGGAAACATCGACCACTCTATTATAAGGAAAATACACTTGTGCTGTAAATAAGGTAAGGTTGCACACTCGCATATTAGACCAGGCATTCACAAAGATATCACTAGATATTCATTACATATTTCTTTGCCACAAATGGACAACAGAAACAACATAAATCACCCTCACCTTCCTTCCATGATTAACCGCTTTCGTTTGTTGATGTTCCGTCTCTCGTCAAAGTCTGTTTCGTCCAACTTGATCTCCTGTTCCCTCTTGGTAACGTTGACCTGCTTCATAATTCTTTGCGTCATCTCTTCATCCACCTGTCATAGTGCAATTGTGATAAATAATTTGTAAATGGAATTAGACCTAACAAACTACTGCTCATGAAGCTATATCACAGAATGTAATTGGGTATTTCCTTAAAAGGAAAAAGAAAAAGAAAAAAGAAAGAAAGCAAAGATAAAAAATTAAATAGGTCAATGAAAATCTACAGCACAAGAAAAACAAATCAAACCATTGCTAATAAAGAAAACATGAAATAAATCAACCAATTTAAAAACAAAATATGATAAAAAATTTACAGGGAAACCTCTGACCTACCTTAACCTCAGACATCTTCCTCTTTGTCTTTTCTTCAACAGCCAAGAGGAGCTTGAGTTCGTGTGGGGTCACAAAGGTCACGGCCTGGCCTGATCTGCCAGCACGAGCGGTCCTTCCAACCCGATGAATGTAGTTGCTTGGGCTGTTTGGAATCTTGTGGTTGACAATAAGCTGAACCTATGATAAGAAGTTTTGGTTTATTATCTATTAACCCATTGTGTATGGGTGTCATGACATACATGTCGGCACTCATTAGGCCTAAAAGACTGGTGTCAATGCGTACATGACGCGACATCAGGATCTGCTTTCAGTTGAAGCGCTCACACAGTCATGAAGTATTATGGCTGTAACGGCATTAGCTCCAGACTTACAGGGTTCCAAAGTCAGCCAAAACCTGCATTTTATGTTGGATTTATGGAAAAATATTGTTTGGGCTAGTCTGCACGACCCAGAGGGCAGAGAAAACCCTTTCCCTGTCCCTCTAATTTTTAGCCAGTGCCACTAATGTCGTAGACCGCCCATCTTGATGACCATTTAGGTCGTTAGTCACCCCATCCGCAATGGGTTAGTTTTGTTATCATCACTGTCATCATTATTGCCTGCATCTCTCATCATCAGCAGTCCCACAGGATGGGCCCGGCTTAAGCCACTAGTGTGTCTCATCCTAGAACTTACAACAAGTAACCAAGAAAGTAGAGAACCTAATTCTCACTCACACAGTGGACTGTTACTTCTTACAAAAATAAAAGAAAGATGGCAGAAATATTTTTTTCTGATCATTCTGCCATTAACATAAACACTTAGATTAAACTTAATATTCCCAAATTAGTGATGTATTAGTGAGAATAAAGTTTCCTCTTTCAAATTTCACCTTACCTCTTGACACAAAATTTGTTATAATCTACAATGTTTCAGCATCACAGAATAATCAACAAATCCCTTTTCCCAATTCACAATTTACTGAAGAAAACAAACTTAATATCTCAACTTTACAAGTGAATTTTGGTGACAACTAAACATCTGCCACATTATTTTTTTCAAACCCAAACCTACCAAAGGAATGTCGAGGCCTCTGCTAGCAAGGTCAGTGGCAATGAGAATCTTCGCCTGTGATGACTTGAACCTGGCGAGGGCAGCCAGACGTTCCTTTTGCGTGAGCATGGAGTGGATGCACAAGGACTCCACTCCTAGTTTGTTCAGCATCATACTCAATATCTGTGAAGGAATGTGAATTTCTGTGAAGTCCGGTTCAGAGAAGTTTTGAAGAGAATTAAGTAAACGACAAATTATTTGAAAAATGAGAAAGAAATTTACAATCAAATCTGCATGATCTAGATGATCTAGACTCAAGGCATGCATAATTTGTCAATGATTGCAATGTCTAACTTCTACTGCACTCACCTGTGTGCTCTTACAGGTATCTGTGAATACTATGATCAGACCTTTAGGATTTTTCTCTGAGAATTCCAGCAACAAGGCAACCATTGTAGCATCTTTAGAGACAGGGTTAACAAGGCAATAGCGTTCATCTAATTGCTGCACAGTAGCCTGGTCATTCTTTGCACTAGTCTGCCATAGGAATACCTGTAATTGAAGAAATATGTTTGTAAATGATAGTGATGGTACCTAGGTATTGTAAAGTTTGTTTAGTGCTAATATTTTCCTTTACCCTAAAAAAAAAGAGCCAAACATAAGAATTTGTTACCATCTGTATGTGTGATCATATAAAGGACTATTACTACATAGAAATTTAAAATCAGTCACAGTATCCAGAATCCTACTCATCCACAGCGAATATTTCTCATTTTTATTGGGTAGAATATGTAATTAAACTCTCTAATTTAAAAGCAATGGATCAAAACAATCTACCTCACCTCTGAAGTAGCTAAGTTCTTCATTCTCTGCAGTCTGTCTGTGATGGTCGCTGAGAAGAGAAGGGTCTGCCTTTTCTCAGGAAGTGAGGACCAGATTGTCCGGATCTGCTCATCGAACCTGCCATCCATGAGACGGTCAGCTTCATCCAGAACCAGGAACTTTATTCTGAAGAAAAGAAGATTGGCTGCATTGAGAGACATGCAAGATGCACTATTCTTATGAATCATCTAAAGTTTTGATAGAAGAATATTTCTGTTTTCTATGTTTTTGATTGTATTTCAAAAAAATATGAAATCACAAAAAAAATTGAAAGTAGAAGTAACAAGTAAAGATCATTTATTTTTGTAGCAACAAATTATACACCAAACAGGGTAATATTCTGGAAAAAAAGGTATATGAGCCAAATCTGATATATATATATATATATATATATATATATATATATATATATATATATATATATATATATATATATACATGTAAATGAGGAGACAAAAGCATACATTCCTTACCTCTTGAGTGTAAACTCAGGTGCAGTATCTAATATATCTGCAAGTCTTCCAGGTGTGGCCACTACCACATGAGGTGATTTGCTGAGTTCTTTGCACTGTGACAGCCTGTCTATACCTCCCACTATGACAGATACTTTTAGGGAGACTGGGCTTCCCAGGCCTTTGAACTGGTCTGCTATCTGCAAGATCAGAGTGTTGGATCACTATGAGCTGAAACTTGGATTTGTAAAATTTGCCAAAAAGTTAAGCTAATGGCCGTACTACTGCACTAACTCTCTGGCTGCTGAAATTGCAAAAATGCTATTTAAAATAAATACGTCCTAAAAACATTCTTTTAGTTTTTTATGAAAGTTACATTTTTTTTTTCTTTTTTTTACCATAGGACACTATACAAATTGGTATTTTGGCCAGTTTGTTTTGAAAGGAAAATTGAAATCTGGGAATAATTTTCTCCTTAATTAATATGGCCCAGGGGTTGAAAAGAAGTGGAGTGGTAATTTCAAAGTTTATTGTAAAATGTTACTTTCTTTCACCCTCAATCCCACCTCATGAGTGGGATGCCTTATGTTAGCCTTTCCCCCCTTTATCTTTCTTTGCAATATCCTTAACCTTGTCTTATATTCCAGATGGTAACAACTTAAATTCATAAAATAAATAAAACTAAATATAAACAAGCTATATTTTTTTTCATGACTGCCAATCTACACATTGTGCATCAAACCCTAAACTGAGTCATAGCCAAAGGTTATACAAAACTCTCCATTAAAACCAAGAGACGTCCATTTAGCAGAGTATCCAGTATTCTTAATATCCCTATTGTAATTAAAGGCACAAGTACACAACTTAATGCTCACCATAATTCTTGAATATCTACTTTTTTGCTCAGAAGTTGATTAAACAGGCAAATGTCCCTCCTACAATTTAATGGCAAACTACTAAAATTAACATAATTTTTGGAAGCTTGTCTTTGTTCATAGTTTTGGTAAGAGTTTGCAAGTTCTTGTAATGCAAACATACTCTTACATTTGCATAATAATTTGTTTTATCAATTTTCCTTATTTGCCTCCAAACTTCATTCTGACATTAGCAATGAATGATGCTAGCAAATCAAATTTAAGTTTAGTAATATCATCTAAGAGAGATTGCACAAATTTAAATAATTCAATTTAGCCAGAGAGAAAACCTCAGGATCTTAAGGCTAGAATTCTGGGATCCTTTCAAAGTTTTAAAATGGCTATAAATCTTTACATACTTCAGCAAAAATCCAAACAAAAATTGCATCACAGCTTTATTAAGTCTGTTTCAGCAGTCATGGTCATGAATATGATGAACATACCTGATAAGCAAGTTCCCTTGTTGGTGTGAGAACAAGGGCATAGATGCCATATGGGTCAATAGATAGTTTCTGGAGAATGGGGATCACAAAAGCCAGTGTCTTTCCCGAACCAGTCTTGGCAGCTCCAATGATATCACGGCCTTCAATAGCAGGTGGGATACAATGGTACTGGATTGGAGTTGGTCTCAAAATTTCTGAAAGAAGATACCGTCAGTATTTTTTTTTTTTTTTTTTAACTAAAAAAGATGAATGAATTTAATTCTAAGAATTCAGGGATCATATGAGTAACATTCTAAACTGCTGAATGAAAATGCTAGTTAACAAAGTTAATGAGCCACCCATGTATAAATACACTGAAAATACAGCACTCCTGTGGAGGATGGGAAAAGCAGCATAATCTTGTGTTTACCATGTCTTTCCTTTATTGTTTTGTTGCTAATTTTTCTTGAGGCATGATAATTCCAAAGTCTAGATGCAAGTGGGAAATCCATACATATATATACATACATACTGTACATATATTTCCTTGGTAAATGTCTAAAATAGATCCATGTAATAAAACACATCAAAATTGGTATCAACTGACTCCTTGTGATGACTAGTGTGTATTTATAGTAGTTTTAGTCAAAGCAACCCAACAATAGTGATGATACTTGAACTGATAAGTGAGGAAGGCATGAGGTATCCCAGTGGAATTGAAAGATAAAATTGGTAGATAATCCTTCAAAAATTGGTAACCTATCGATGTCTACTAACAAATCACATACATGGTATATTTCTGTATACTGTAAATAGTAACCAAATAATATTTGCTTACTTTACAATTCATATACTTGCACAGACATTGTGGTTGCCATGGAACAAAGTGATTTTTGGCAATCATTTTGAATGTGCTGTCTTCAGGGTATTTTTGGTCTTCAAAACTCTTAAACCTACAACTAATCTATCCTTACCTAGTTGTGGGGTTTGCCATAACTATGGGGGAGCTACACCTTCCCTGGACCCCTCCCTTTTTGTGGCACTTCCTGCTACATACATAGATTTTTTGGAATTTTTAGTTTGGTCTGTATGCTGACAATTTTTTTGAATTTGTGTAATCATTAGGGATGACACTGGATATTACAGGACTTATATCTGCATAAGAGACATCAATTGTACCGCTTACCAGGTGCAGAAAACCAGAAGACCAAGTCTACAATTTTGACTGCCTTCCATCATTAACAGCCAGAGTCCATATAAGGTGGTTATGCATTTGAATAAATTTGAAATGATGAGATCAACTTTGATTGGCTATCAATCAATTTGAATGCATGTGCTCTTAGGCCAATATCTCTTACGCCAAAGTCCAGGGGTTGGCTCCGCAAAGTAAAAGTCTCTTACAAAATATATCTGCAGGTGTCATGCAACTACATTATGAGCATTTTCAGACACTTATATTGTACTTACTTATTGGGTGCATTAAGTAATAGTGCTGTGTTTGTTCCGTAGACATCACAAAGAATCCATCAATACTAATGTGAATGGGTTTTAAGATAGACTGGTTCTAGAAATGTGCCATTCCCTTATAATATAAATACATATGTATATACATACATACATCTGTGTATATGTATACGTATACACTCACGCCTGTCTAAAGTCGCATAAACCTATGAACGTATGTAAACAGCTGTAGACTTATCCGTGTCATGCAGTCATGTCTTGCTTATGCAAAAATTAACATAACGACAGCTAAAGAAATATTCTTCGTCTTAGATCTAAGCACTCTATATAAACATGTCATGTGCTTGTTTCCTAAGTGTGTGAGTTGTGTTGGTATCCATTGTCTATTACCATATGAAATTGGTTGAAAAGAAGTGTCTGCTGGATTCCATCTTGGTATTTCTCTGTCTTTGGATTTTTTACTCCAGTGCTTATATCTGTAGGTGTCAGTCTTTGAGTAATGAGACTATTTTGGTTTATATTGTGTCATCTGTGCCAGGAGTCCTGAGGGCAGTAATATGCAATGGAACATGCAAAGGTGTTCCACTCTGAGTTGTGTTGTAATTATGCCTATGAGACGTAACCTAAACCCCACAAAAAATACAAAGTTAAGATTCACAACCATGACTTACTCAGATACTTGAGCTGTTGAAGCATCCACGGCTGGAGTCCCGGGATATCATCGTAGGTTTTATCACGTGTGTCCTCACTCACGAGGTCCGCCATGGCTGTTGTTTGTATACAGTGGGCGTTCGAGTCTCAACGAAGAAAGAACAAATAATATCATCCTTTGGTGTGGGTATGAAGGCTTTGAATAGTTTTGTTTTTGTTATGATTATTTTTCTGGTTGATTGTGACTTATTCATGCCAGCGCCTGTCATCGTATTATGCAATTATGTCGAATTTTGCGATATCAAAATTTAGGACTACACATACTTTTAGACGGAAATTAACGATGTTATATCATAATTGACAATACTGTGTAAACAATTAATAACATCAAATGACTTTATAATATACGATACAGTAAAACATACTCAAAAAGGCTCTTTTGAACAGTCAATGAACTTCCAGTAACTGCCGAAGAGTAGACACGCAACTCTAGCTTTTCCTACAAATTTCCATTTTAATTCTAGAATGATTTAAGCCTAATTACATATATGACTCTAATGACACAAACTGAAGAAAAGGGCATCAACAAAAAGATTGGAGAGCGAGGGGAGAAGATTAATACAAATTATTGACATTAGGCAACTCGTGCGGTGTCTTCAGTTTCTCCTTACAAGATCGCTAACGAATTAATTACCTTTATTACGCGTAACTATTATTTCCATTTTCATCCCTCGGGGATAGACAACAGCCACAACAAAAGGCTGAAGCAGCATCAATCATCTTGAAACAGTAAAAAATGCGTGAAATGAAGGCACTGGTGGTAGATGGCACCAGCCGGTGGTTCTTTCCCCTTTGGCACAACTTGGCACTTTAGTAGGTTGCAAAGTGCCGCAGGGAGAGGCCACACGCTAAACGCTCTCCTGTTAACCGTGTGTGCGTGTGTGTGTATGTGTGTGTGTCAGTGTGTATTAGTCACTCGCTCACCCAACTGTCATCGCCGCACTAAGAATGCCTGAGCAGATCACGTGACCGGCCAGACATCATGGTAAGTGAATGAGACGAGGGGAACACAAGAAAGATTGCATTATACCCAACGTTACTTCCCTTATCTCAACCGTGAACGATGGGGAACATTTCATGAAACCGAGCTGATTGAAAGAGGGGGGAAATGCGAAGACACGTGTTTGTCATGCCTCCAGTCTCCCAGGGGAAATTACCAGTGCATGAAATAGAGACTTGAATATCGGATGAGAGAGATATGTCGGGCAGGCGAAGATTCCATTAAGAAGGGTGCCGTAGATGGCGTTATGATTCCGGTTAAATGAATAAACATCATTTTTCTCCGA
>NW_028234442.1:10704778-10709778 GCF_977035675.1 Penaeus japonicus
GGGAGAGAAAGGAAGGCTGAGGGGAGGGGGAGAAAGGAAGGGGGAGGGGAGGGGAGAAAGGAAGGGGGAAGGTAGGGGAGAATAGACGGGAGAGGGGAAGAAAGGAAGGTTGACAGGAGGGGGAGAAAGGAAGTGGAAGGGAAAGAAAGGAAGAAGAAAGGGGAGAGGGAGGGGGAGGGGAAGGGGAAGGGAGGAGAAGGAAAAAGAAAGGATGAGGGGAGGGGAGAGGGAAGGAGGAAGGGGAGGTGGGCTAGAAAGGGAGGGAGAGAGAGAGAGAAAGGAGAGAGAAGGGGAGGGGAGGGGAAGTAAGGAAGGCGGAGGCTTAGGGGGAGAAATGAAGAGAGAAGGGGGAAGGGAGACAGGAAGGAGAAGGAGGAGGGGAGAATGAGAAAGGAAGGAGTATTAAAGAAATGGGATGAGAAGAGAGAGAGAGAGGAAGAGGAGGAGGGGGAGGGGGAGGGGGAGAAAAAGAAAAAGAAAAGGGAGGGGGAAGGGGGAAAGTAAGTATAGATGTAAGAAGGGAATGGGGGGAGAGGAGGAGAAAGGAAGGTGGATTGGAGGGGAAGGGGGAGAAGGAAGGGGATGGAAAGGGAAGGGGGAGAAGGAGGTGGATGGGAAGAGGGAGAGGGAGGGGGAGGAGACAGAGAGAAGGAATGGGGAAGGGGAAGAAAAGAAGGGTGAGAACTAAAGGAAAAGGGAAGGAAGGGGGAAGGGGAGGTGGAGATGAAGAAGGGGAGAAGGGGGTTGGGAAGAAAGGCAGGGGGAAGGAGAGAGAAGGGGAGATGGAAACCGAGATGGAGCTAGAGAGGAGGAGAAAGGAAGGTGAAAAGGAAGGGGGCAATGAGAGGGAGAGGAAGAGGGAAAGAGAGAGGGAGAGGGAAAGGGAGAGAGAAAGGGGAAAGGGAGAGGGAAAGAGAGAGGGAGAGGAAAATAGAGAGGAAGAGGGAGAGGGAAACTTTAACAGGTCTGACTTGGACACTGCTTGTTTGTGGTAGCGTGGCCTAGGGTGTGAAGAACACGGCAGGAACAGCTTTCTTGGTTTATTGATAAGCTTGAACAGTAGGACTTTGGAGTGAGGGCTGCTCCTCCTCCGAGGAGCGAGGTGTTGCTCCTCTGCTCCCCGAGAGGAGACTTTCTACCACAATGCGTGATTTGTCTCAGGAGATGTGTGAATCACGTGTGTTCTTGTGGCATGTGACATTTGGAATGTGACGAAGAAAGTGTTGCATCAATACATAGCTCTTGCAAAGGGAAAGACAAACAACATTGTTATGTCTGGCGTGAGAGGGTTAGACAGATAAGTGAAGCAACGAGCGTACGTATATGTATGTATATATGTGTATGTGGTAGAATATATATATAACAATTAGAGTAACATGAAAGATATAGATTGCATCATATAGACTATAGTAGCAAAAGCATACATGTGTAAATTATATTCGATGGACATGACAATTGCAGCAGACATAGTATATGTAAATACAATGGTTACAGAGAGCGAAAGGGAGAGAGATAGGGAAAGGATGAAGGAGAGGGAGTGGGAAAAGGAGAGAGAGAGGGAGAGGGAAAGGGAAAGACAGAGGGAGATGGAAAGAGAGAAGGAGAGGGAGAGGGAAAGAGAGAGAGATAGCCAGAGCGAGTGAGAGTGAGAGTGAGAGTGAGAGTGAGAGTGAGAGTGAGAGTGAGAGTGAGAGTGAGAGTGAGAGTGAGAGTGAGTGAGAGAGAGAGAGAGAGAGAGAGAGAGAGAGAGAGAGAGAGAGAGAGAGAGGAGAGAGAGAGGGAGAGAGAGAGAGAGAGAGAGAGAGAGAGAGAGAGAGAGAGAGAGAGAGAGAGAGAGAGAGAGAGAGAGAGAGAGAGAGAGAGAGAGAGAGAGAGAGAGAGAGAGAGAGTGTGTGTGTGTATGTATGTATATATATATATATATATATATATAGATAGATAAATAGATAGATAGATAGATAGATAGATAGATAGATAGATAGATATATACGCATACATACATACATATACATACACATACACATACACATACACATACACACACACACACACACACACACACACACACACACACACACACACACACACACACACACACACACACACACACACACACACACACACACACACATTTTTATATATATATATATATATATATATATATATATATATATATATAAACATACATAATATATATTATACATATATATGTGTAAATATATATATATATATATATGTGTGTGTGTGTGTGTGTGTGTGTGTGTGTGTGTGTGTGTGTGTGTGTGTGTATGTGTGTGTTTATGTATATATGTATGTATATATTAATATATATTAATATATATTTATATATATATATATATATATATATATATATATATATATATATATATATATATATATATAAGGTCTAGATGCCCTTCATATATTATATTAATAAGAAATGCCATGTATACACATAAAAATGTTTGTATACTTACTCAATTGCTTCCGTGTGACTATATATATATATATGCATATGTGTGTGTGCGCGCGCGCGCGTGTGTGTAAGCGTGTGTGTGTGTGTGTGTGTGTAAACGTGTACATATGTGAATATAACATCCAGATGAAATATATTCGTGAAACGTCCCCCTGAGTTGCCAGATAGAGTAATCTGAAGCGACAGGGAGTAATAAGTAGGCCTGTGACGGTAAATATGGTGGGGTTGCGTGTGCGTGCAGTGCTTCCCTCACGCACACAGCACGCGTCACGCACAACAAAGGTGAATACGTCAACACACAAACTTTCTTGCTCTTATTACATGCCCTATTTCTTTGTTTGTTCGTGTGTTTTTGTTTTTCTTCTTGATATGGTGTGATCGAATGATAAAACTTGGGTTGATGATGATAAGGTCATCTTTATTACTGTTATTGCTGTGCGTGTAATTATTTTACGACTTAATGGTAGTTATAGCAGTTTCGATGTAACCTATATTTTATTTGGGAAATGGAATGATGAAAATGACTACCTGAATTATACAAGCACTTCATCATTCATTTACATGTTTCCGAAGTAATTACACACAGTCAATCGTAACGAAGTAAAGATTGTGATAGTCACCCTTCAACATTTATTAGACAGTATATATCCCATTTTCTCTTTTCACCGTTTTCTTTTGATAACTCGTTTTCTATGCTGGCCTCACTTTCGTACAATATCACTAAGTAGTTAATGTTAATTACTGTCTGACCTATTTTAGCGAAATTAACTCCTGGGGTGATGTAGTTACGCTGTTGACATGTATTTCATCATCTTTTTTTGTTATCTCTTACTGATCTGTTTTATTTTTCTCTCATTTTGTTTTACTTCCAAGACCAATTATTATTGTTGATTTTACTACTATTATTATTATTTCACTATTATTTTCATAATAATCATTATTACTAGTAATAGTGGTAGTAGCAACAGCAGTATCAGTAGTAGCATCACGGATATTATTATTGTAATAAGTATTGTTTTATATTTGCTATGTTCATTATCATCATTGTCACCATATCACCATCGCCATCATTATCATCATTATCAGTAGCGCTACTATTATGAACGTGATAATGATTTAAATATTATTATAATTATCATCATCATCTTTATCCTCATCATCCTCATCTACCACCATTATTATCATCATTGGTATTATTAATATTATTGTTCTTGTTTTGTTGTCTTATCGAGCGCGTGTCGGGGAGTACTTCTTTCACAAAATTTATTCCTCGGTATCAGCGCCGTTCGATATTTCTCTTATCAAATCTAGATCGTTTAAACCCCAATTTATTCCTAACACTATCGTATTTCGCGGAAATGACCCGCTGGAATGGCCTACATCAGGGCTGCCAGGCTACGGGGAGCATTTTGCGAGACTAACCTAATGCCCTCCCGACCGTTTTTGCCTCGTCGTAATTAAATGCAGGGAGACGGGCCAGCATAGTCTTTTTTGCTGTTTCTCTGGTAATCTATTTTATTTTTCTGTATATAGTCAAGGTCGGGGTATTTTCGTTTATTTATATGGATTTGCTGTGTTCATGATTTTGTGGGAAACATCATTGCCCTTGTTTTCGCGCTACTACTAGTACTACACACGCACGCACGCGCGTATACACACACATGCGCGCACGCACACACACGCATGCACGCACTCACACACACACACACACACACACACACACACACACACACACACACACACACACACACACACACACACACACACACACACACACTCTCTCTCTCTCTCTCTCTCTCTCTCTCTCTCTCTCTCTCTCTCTCTCTCTCTCTCTCTCTCTCTCTCTCTCTCTCTCTCTCTCTCTCTCTCTCTCTCTCTCTCTCTCTCACTTTCTATCTTCATATCACTCTCCATCACACACACACACACTCTCTCTCTCTCTCTCTCTCTCTCTCTCTCTCTCTCTCTCTCTCTCTCTCTCTCTCTCTCTCTCTCTCTCTCTCTTTCTCTCTCTCTCTCTCTCTCTCTCTCTCTCTCTCTCTCTCTCTCTCACTTTCTATCTTCCTCTCTCTCTCCATCACACAAACACACACACACACATCCATTGCACACCTGTATATGTTTGGGACCAAGAGTATCCCCGAATCCTGCCCAGGTTCCGAGGTTAGGAAAGGCGTCCGCGCTGGACAAAGGCTCTTCACTGCCAGGATCAAATGTCCTTCGAAAAGAGACACCGTCCACATTCCTACAAAAAAGGAAGTTCAACCAATAATGTACGCGTTTATTTTTTTTAAATATATTCCTAAGATATATATTAAAATATATATCTACACGCATCTTAACATATTTCTCAACTTCAATCAAGTGTATTTATATATAAACGAGAGATACAGATACGGAGAGGCAGACATGGTGAAAAATATCTCAACGGAACTAATGTCTATAATTAGTTCATCTTCGATTTACAAAATAAGATTACCTGCACGACCGAAGCGACTCATCTTTGGTCCGTTTGGGAAAAAAA
>NW_028234442.1:10719778-10727278 GCF_977035675.1 Penaeus japonicus
AGGGAGGAAGAGAGGAAAATGAAGAAAAAGGAAGGAAGGAAGAGAGGAAGATTAAGAAAAGAAAGGAAAGGAGAGAGGAAGATTAAACAATGGAAGTAAGGAAGGAACACAGGAAGATTAAGAAAAAGGAAGGAAGGAAGAGAGGAAGATTGAGAAAAGGGAAGGAAGGAAGAGAGTAAGATTGAGAAAAGGGAAGGAAGGAAGAGAGGAAGATTAAGAAAAAGGAAGGAAGGAAGATTAAGAAAAAGGAAGGAAGGAAGAGAGGAAGATTAAGAAAAAGAAAGGAAGGAAAGAAGGAAGAAGGGAAGTAAAGAAGACGAATAAGTGAATGAAGAAAAAATGAAGGAAGATATGAAGAAAAGACGGCAAGGTGAAGAAAGAAATTAATAACTGAACGAAGAAAGAAAGAAAAACAGAATAGTAAGACAAAGGAAAAGAAAAAAAAGAGAAAAAAAAAGATTAAGAATGAAAAATAAACGAAAGAAGTAAGACAGAAACAGACAAAAATGAGTAGATGAATGAAGAAAAGGAAAGAAACGAAGGACTGAAAGAAGAGAAGGAAACTCGATAGCTACGTTCGTGTACATGACCTTACGTGACCTCCTATGGTCGAGGTCACGCAACACTTCCAGTGTGTACCCTGATTTGATGGGGATTTTTTATGTTCTTTTGTTGTTGTTGGTTAATTTTTTTCTTATATTATTACTGTTGTTTTTGTTGTTGTTTTGCTTATTGTAGTAATTATCATTATTATTATTATTATTATTATTATTGTTATCATTGTTATTATCAGTATTGTTTTGTTATTGTTATCCTAACCATCATCATCATCGTCATTGTTATACTTATCAATTTGCAACGATTTGTGCAATGCAAGAACACCAAAACAACCCTGTCCAAAGTTACCTCTAGTCTGAACGCACGCAATCGAACAACACATTTTGAATAACAATTCTTTTTTCTTCGCAAGTTTATAAAAAAAAACTCAGTTAACTGAAATTAAAAGATATTTTGATAATATACTTATACAAACCTGTCTCTCCTATACCTACACTGCACAAGATCAGTGTAAACAAGCCTGTTTGAGATACAAATATGAGCGTGCAAGGGTTCTTTATAAATCAAAATGAAATATGTGACTTAATTTATCGCTCGAATATTCATCAGAGCGAAATAACTACCAAACACGGTGATTTTCTGACATTATCGAGCCAGGAATGTGCGCAGATCAGATGAAAGCGAGTATATTACTATTTTATATTATTATTGAAATCATTATGATTATTATGATATTTTTTTTATTGTTATTATCAATATTGTTATCAGTAATTGTAGTAGTTGTATTTTTATTTGGATTATCTTAGTATTGTTGTTATTACCATCACTTTTATTATTATTTTCAGTTATTATTAGCATTATCATTGCTATGATTATCATCACCATCGTAATTGATGACACAGACAGACAGACAGACAGACAGTCAGAAAATACCCAGATCTGTGGAAAGGGGAGAAAAACAAACTGACAGAGAGAGAAAGGAGGAAGAGGGGGGAAAGGGAGGAAGAGGGGAAGACAAGAGGAAGAGGGGAGAGGAACCGATAATCAGTCCGACCAAGATTGCATGGCAGTTAGAGTGTCTCAACGCGTGAATTTACTGCAGTGGTTTAAATTGCATTGCAACAGACACGATGGAGGCTTTGTATTCGGTGGCCTTTGAGTGGTCTGGTTTTATTATTTTATTAATGGTGTTGTTGGTTTATGATGGTTATAGTTATTTGAATTAGCACCATATATCATTATTATTATTATCATTATCACAATCATTATCATGATCATAATCATATCATCATTGTCATCCTCATTACCATCTTCATCATCATTATCGTCACTATCACCACCATCATCACCACTACCATCATCATAATCACCATCATCATCACCACCATCATCACCACCACCATCATCATAATCACCATCATCATAATCACCATCATCATAATCACCATCATCATCACCACCATCATAATCACCATCATCATCATCAACATGCAAAGTATATGTACGTGCTTAACCAAATAGCCATTATCAATTATTAAAAATAATTCTTGATAACTACCAATCATTCCAAACATTCCAACGGCCAATTAAAATAGGGAATCATCCAGAAAATAGGGCGCCTTTTTTTGGCAGGCACTTAATTTTGGTTTGAAGAAGCAAAGACGCGAAATAAAGGGAGGCTGATCTGGGAGAATTTTCATTGCGTAAGGTCAAGATGGAAGGTGAAGATTGATTGGTTTGTATAATTAAGTATATTATTATTCACTGCGTAAGGTCAAGATAGAAGGTGAAGAGTGATGGGTTTGTATAATTAGGGAGGTTATTATTGTTGTTGTTATTATTGTTACTGTTGTTGTGGTTGGTGTTGTTATCATCATCATTGTTGATATGATTATGATAATGATAATAATAGTAGTGACGATAAATATTTTTATCATTACTGATGGTATTAATGTTATTGTTATTACAATTACTGTTATTATTGTTGTTGTTGTTATTGTTATTACCATTACTGTTATTATTGTTGTTGTTATTGTTATTATTATTATTATGGTTATTATTATTATTATTATTATTATTATCATTATTATTATTATTATTATCATCATCATTATTGTCATTACCATCATTATTGTCATTACCATCATCCTTATTACTGTTATCAGTCTTATCATCATTACCATCATTATAATCATCATCACCACCACCACCACCACCACCTTCACCCTCTACTCATCACACACACTTACCCCCCCCCCTCTCCCCCCAGAGCGCGAGTCCACTGGTGCGGCGACGACAGCGACAGCGGCGGGTCGACCGACTCGCTCATCGACGAGGCCTGTCACGTCACGGCGACCCCGCTTGACCTCTCGGGAAGTACGTTGCGTGAGTTTGGCTTTTTTTTTTTCTTTTTCTTTTCTTTTTTTTCTTTTTGGGTGGGGGGGTTGTTGTGTGGTTGTTTTGTTTTTTGTTTGTTTTGTATTGTTTGGGGGTTGGTTGTGTGTTTGTTTGTTTGCTTTTGTTTTTGTTGTTGTTTTGGGAATGGATTTTTTTTTTTTTTTTTTTTTTTTTTTGGGGGGGGGTTGTTTTTGTTTTTTGTTGTATATATGTTTTATTTTTTAGGGAGTGGTTGTGTGTTTGATTTTGCTTGTTGATCTGTGTGTTTGTTTTGTTTTGTTTTATGACGGGGATCACAGTGTTTGGTACGTTTGGTATGACATGTAGTATAGATATATTATATATTTTTTCTTGTGATTATATAATATTTAGACATTTTGTTATCATCCCGCACTCTCGCCCTCACGCTCTCAAAGGCTTCCTTCCTCATTCCTATCTTTATTATTTGCTCGTCTTTGTCTCCTTCTTTTCGTTTTTTTTTTCAATCGTCGTTTTCGTGGTTATTTGAATCCTTATCTTCCTGTCGCTTTTCCTAATCTTTGTGTCCGTCGTTTTCCTCATTCTCATGTCACTTTGCTCTCTTCTGGTCCTCGTATTTATGTCACGTTCCCTCATCTCTACCCTCATGTCACTTCCCGTCCTCACCCCGATTCTCATGTCATGTTTCTCATTCTGATTTCCATCCTAATGACGCGTCATCCCTATCTCACGACCCTACAGCCCTCATGATTCTCTCATCATCCTCATGAAACGCTGACTCATCCTGATCGTCATGTCACCTCTCCTCAGTCTGATCGCCACCCTCATGTCACCTTTCCTTCATTCTAATCCTGATCCTCATGCCATTTGCCATCATGCAAATCCTGATTCTCATGCCATTTTCCATCATGCAAATCCTCCTGATCCTCATGTCACGTCCCTTCACCTCACCTCACCTCTTGTCACGCCCCCCCCCCACGCCTGACGCACCGTGCCCTTCTTCCGCAGAAATGGACTCCTTCCGGTCGCGCAGGAGGCGGCGATCCAGCAGGAGGCGGAGGGAAGGAAAAGGGAGAAGCGCTCCGCACCAGGGGGGGGGGCCTTCAGCGCATGGAGGGAAGAGGGAGGGGGGGGGGGGGGGGGGGGGGGGGGGGGGGGGGGGGGGGGGGGGGGGGGGGAGCGGGACGAGGAGGCGCTCGCTGGGGGAGGTGAGGAGGAAGGGAGGGGGGCGAGGAGGGGGTGGAAGAGGGGTGGAGGGAGGGGTGGAGGGGGTGAGGAGGGAGGGGGTGGGAGAGGGGTGGAGGGGGTGAGGAGGAAGGGGGTGGGAGAGGGGTGGAGGAGGGGAGGGGGTGAGGAGGGAGGGGGTGGAGAGGGGGAGAGGAGTAGGAGGGAGGAGGAGGGAAGAGAAGGAAAGAGGTGGAGGAGGAGGAGGGGGAGAGGAGAAGGAGGGAAAACAAGGGTGAGTGGGTTGAGGGAAGAGGGAGAACGAAGTTGAGAGTGAGGGGGATGAATAGGATGTGGAAAAAAAGAAAGAGGAAGAGGGGTACGAGGAGTTTGAGTGTGGTGGAGGAGGGGGTGCACATGAGGGGAATGGCACACTGGATTTATCTTTGTATACTAAACGTAGGAAAAAAAAAACATGTCTGAGACACGACAGAACTGACTCAAGCCTCATCATCTTCCCCTCAGCCGGCCGGCCGTACCTGCCGTACCGCTTCGACCAGATCTCCCCGGGTCAGCAGGTCAAGGTCCTCGCACCTGGAGGGGGCGTGGCCGTCGCCCGAGTGCTGACCAATCAGAAGTCGCCGTTCTCCAACCTGACCAAGAGGGAGTACCGGTCATCCTCTGTGTCTTCGTCAGCACACTCCGCCTCGGCCGTCACGGTGGTGCTGCTCAGCGAACCTAATAGGTGAGGGAGAGACGGAGGGAGGGGGCGGGGGAGAGAAGGAGAAGGAGAAAGGATGGCGGGGGAGATAGAAAGGGAGAAGGAGAGAGGGGAAAGTAGGAGGAGAGAGAGAAGGAGAAGGGATGGCGGGAGAGATAGAAAGGGAGAAGGCTCAGAGGAGAAAGGAGAGGAGAGAAGGAGAGCGGGTGCCGAGGGAGAGGGGAAGTAGGGAGGGGAGAAAAGTAGGAAGGAGAGAGAGAGAAGGAGAGAGGGGAAAGTAGGAGGAGAGAGAGAAGGAGAAAGGATGGTGGGGGAGATAGAAAGGGAGAAGGAGAGAGAGAGAAGGAGAGAGGATGGTGGGAGTGATAGAAAGGGAGAAGGAGAGAGGGAAAAGTAGGAGGAGAGAGAGAAGGAGAAAAGATGGCGGGGGAGATAGAAAGGGAGAAGGAGAGAGGGGAAAGTAGGAGGAGAGAGAGAAGGAGAACGAACGGGAAGAAAAGAAGAGAAAATACAAGAAGGGAGCAGAAAAGAGAAAAAAAAATGGCGAAAAAAAATAAAAAGAAAAAAGAAGGAGATACGGTAAAAATGGGGGAGAGGAGGAAGATGAATTGAAAAGAAAACATAATAAGAAAAAAACCGCCCAAAATTGAAAGATTACAAAGAAGATATATAATAAGAAACTCAAATGGCGGCGAGAGAGAGAGAGGGGGGGGGGGGGGGAATTTTATTTTAGAAAGGGAGAAGGAGGGCGGGGACGGGGGGGGGGGACGGAGGAGGGGGGAGAAGCGTCCCGAGAGAGGAGAAGGATGGCGGGACCGCGGGGGAGATAGAAAGGGAGAAGGAGAGAGGGGAAAGTAGGAGGAGAGAGAGAAGGAGAAAAGATGGCGGGAGAGATAGAAAGGGAAAAGGAGGGAGGGGAAAGTAGGAGGAGAGGGAGAAGGAGAAAGGATGACAGGAGAGATAGAAAGGGAGAAGGAGAGAGGGGAAAGTAGGATGATAGAGAAAAGGTGAGAATGAGAGAGGGTTGTACACAAAACAACGAAGGGAGAACAGACTATTAAGTCGAAGGGCTTTTCTCCATGTCTTTTTCTCTGCTTTTCCCTTCGTTGATATGTTCGTTGTCCATCATGACTCCTTCACGACAGAGGGGAAGGTAGGAGAAGAGGTGGGAGGGAAAACGAAGATAGGGGAAAGTAGGAGAGATGGGAAGGGAGAAGGAGACGAGACAGATAGGGAGAAGGAGATATAGACAGGGAGAATGAGAGAGGGGAGGAGAGAAGGAGAGGGGAAGGTAGAAAGGGAGAAGGGGAGATGAGAGATGGAGAGAAGGGAATATAAGAAGGGAGGAGGGAGGGGAAGGTAGGAAAAGAGATAGAAAGGAAAGAAAGAAGGGAAGACAGGGAATAAAAGAAAACGAGAATGAGAGAAAGGTAGAGTGAAGGAGAGAGGGAAAGATAGGAGGAAAAATAGAAAGGATGAAGGAGAAAGGGGAAGATAGATGGAAAAACAGAAAGAATGAAATATAGATAAATAGATAGGAACAAAGATAAGAGTAAACAAGAGAGCGAAGGACATATAAGATCACCAGAGAAAGGGAATAAGGGAAGGGAACCAATATAACAAAAGGAATATTGCAAAAAAAAACGAGTAACGGGAGAGAAAAGAAGCAACCAAGTAACAGAATCCATCGAATATTAATAACACGACCATCCCCTCTGCTTTCCAGGTTACAGGGCAGCATCGTGACAGTTCCCCTGGAGAAGGTCCTACTCGCCTGGCCAACCAACTAGCTCCGAGGACACTAGTGCTCACCATCACTACCCCCTCCCCCCTCCCCCTCCCCACCATTTCCCCCCCCCACCACCACCATCACCCCCCCCCCACCCCCTTACCATCCCTCTTCCCCGACGTCTCAAGAAACTCCTCGTCACCACCAAGTCACAAAATCGGAATTCTCACAAGAAAACCCGGCACTTATATGACACGTTCTTTGCTGCAGCCGTCGTGTGTGTGTGTTAAGGATCGGTTCTAGTCAACAGTCCTTTTCGGAGACTCAGCTGAAGGGGAGACACAGGGAGAGAAACAAGAGAAAGGGAAATGAGGGACAGAGATGCGGATTGTAAAGAAATGGCGGTTTTTCGTCCATATATGCTGTTGGGGAGTCTGGGACGCATATTCTGTTTCATTTGTTGTCTCTGGCATTGGTCTTCTCTCTGTCTCTATCTTTCTCTATTTCTCTGTCTCTCTCTGTTTCTCTTTCTCTCTTTCTCTGTCTGCCTCTCTCTCTCTCTCTCTCTCTCTCTCTCTCTCTCTCTCTCTCTCTCTCTCTCTCTCTCTCTCTCTCTCTCTCTCCCTCTCCCTCTCCCTCTCTCTCTATCTCTCTCTCTCTCTCTCTCTCTCTCTCTCTCTCTCTCTCTCTCTCTCTCTCTCTCTCTCTCTCTCTCCCTCCCTCCCTCTCTTTCTCTCTGTCTCTCCATCTCTTATTCTCTGTCGCTGTCTCTCTCTGTCTCCCTCCCTCCCTCCCTCTTCCTCTCTCCTCCCCTCTCCTCTCCTCTCCTCTCCTTCCGTCCACCTCTCTTTGCTCCGTCACTGCCATTAGTGTAGGGATGAAAACCACCAAAAGTTGACTGACTCTTTGTACATAAACCTAAAGTTATTTCGAGTGTTAGTGATAAAAGTTA
>NW_028234442.1:10732278-10742278 GCF_977035675.1 Penaeus japonicus
GATAATGCAGCATGTAGCAGTCGCAATGGTCCGCCGGACAATTAAAAGAATGACATTGATGAATCGCTTGAAAATGATAATGATAATGCACGATCGCGATGGATTGATAATAATTATATTGAAAAATCATGATGATTACGCACCCAAATTAATTATAATAAGCAACCCTAACTGTAGTAGCAATAGAGATAGTTAAATATAGTCAAAAACAAATATGTAGTATATAAGTAGTGATAAAAAATATGTAGAAATAACAACAAGAAAAAAAAAAATTATATGGAAACAAAGAGAAGGAGAAGAAGTAAGGAGGAGTAGCAACACGCAAAATGAAGAAGCTGAATAAGAAAATAAAGGAAAACGATAAGAAGAAAAACTAAAAACTTACACAGTATTGTTTCAGAAGCTATTCTAATCCGATAAAAAAAAACTATAGACACCTAAAGTTTCTAAAAGGATTACGAACGAAAAGGAATCCATAGCAGGAGGTCGTTCGCATCAGTTCATAGGAGCATAAAGGATCGGATTCTATAGCTGTTCAGTGTGAATCGGTTCTGCGGTTCATCAACTACTTGTCCTTTGTTCGCGTTTATAGTCGGAGTATTTGGATCATTTATACGTTAACGGTTTTAATGGAATCAAATATTGTAAATAAGTGTCCATGTATTGAGGGTTATTAGTGATATTTGAAGGATTGTAATTTGTTATTTGTTATTTTCTCCTAATGGTTATCATTTTCGTTATTGTTATTGGCATTATGATTAACCTTGTTAGGATCATTATCATTAGTGTCATTATTAGTATCATAAGTAGTATTATCATCATTATTATGTTAGCTTTATTACTATTATTGATATTGTTGTTTTATCATGATCATCATTATTATCATCAGCACACTCCTATCAGTGTTATTACTGTTATCCTTATCATCATTAACACTCTCTTTATCACCATTATATAATTAATCATACTATCATTAACATAATCATTACTATTATGTTTATCACTATTGCTACCAGAATTACCATTATTTAAAAAACACCACAAACTCTATAACGATTACAATTATCCCCATTACTATCACCATCACTATCATTAATTTCATCATTACCCTCACCATCATCATAACCATCATCATCATCACCATCACCATCACCATCACCATCATCCTCATCATCAACAGTATTACCATCGCCATTAATATCATCAGCATCACAATATCGATTTCACTTCGCTCTCCAATCGATATTATAACTCCGCTTCACCACACCTGAGACGTCGCGCTGAAATCTGCGGGAAATGAGAGATTTACACTAATACCCGGGAAGGGGGGAGGGGGGAGGGAGGGGGGGGGACGAAGGGGGAGATGAAGTGAGGGGGGGGGGGCGTGAATGGAGAGGGAGGGGGTGAAGAGGAGGGGACGAAGGGGGATATGTCATGAGGGGGATGGGGCGTGAATGGAGAGGGAGGGGGTGAAGGGGAGGGGACGAAGGGGGATATGTCATGAGGGGGGACGGGGCGTGAATGGAGAGGGAGGGGGTAAAGGGGAGGGGAGGGGGGCTATGTCATGAGGGGGGGACGTGAATGGAGAGGGAGAGGGGTAGGGGAAGGGGGGAGGGAGGATAGGTCATGAGGGGGGGCGGGGAGTTATAATGGTAAAAAAAGGGAAAGGGAGAGAGGGGAGAATTAAAGGGGAGGGGTGGGGAGGGGTTGTTTGTAGAGGACAATGAGGACACACGGGAAGGAGGTGGAGACATAAGAAGGGCGGGGGGGAGAGGAGAGGAGGGGAGGGGAGGGGAGGTAGGGGGTAGGGTCACACACACAAAGATGGCCGAGAATATAAGTAGAGGCAGAAGGAAGAGGTGACACAGTTGTTGGTGGCGCCCCCGCTCTTCACTTGGCCAGGTCAGTTCAGCTGAGGTTCGGTTGTGTCTGTATATATGTAGGTTTGTATATATGTATGTATAGGTATATTATATAATATATATATAATATATATATTAATATATATATATTATTATATATATATATATATACATTATATATATATGCATGCATATATCATATATTATATATATATTATATGATATATATATATATATTTATATAAATATATATATATGCATGCATATTATATATATATATTATATTATATATATAATATATATATATATTATGTTATATATGTATATATTAGATATATAGTAGGATATGTCATAGTGCATATTGTGCATATTGGCTTATATACATTAGATATACTATATATAAATATATATATATATATATATATATATATATATATATATATATATTTTTATGTATATAATATAACATGTATATATATACATTTATATACTGTGTGTGGGTGTATGTATGTGGTGTGACAGATATACCATATATATTATATATATATAGATTTTATATATATATATTTATATTATATTATAATATATATATATATATATACATATATATACATTGGATATATATATTAATATATATATATATATATATAATATTAGATATAAGATATAGATTTAGATAATATATGCCTATGCCATATATATGTTATACATATATATATATATATATATTATATATATATATATAATAGGATAGATTTGTTATCTGAGATAGGATAGATATGGGGAAAGAACAAGAGAGGAGATTGAGAGAAAGGAGAGAGAGGAGAGAGAGAAGAAGGAGGACCGAGAGAAGGAGAGGAAGAGAGAGAGAGAGAGAGAGAAGAAAGAGAGAGGAGAGAGAAGAGAGAGAGAGAGGAGTGGGAGAGAGATTGAGAGAGAGAGAGAGAGAGAGAGAGAGAGAGAGAGAGATTGAGAGAAAGAGAGAAGAGAGATAGAGAGAGAGAGATTGAGAGAAAGAGAGAGAGAGAGAGAGAGAGAGAGAGAGAGAAGGCAGAGAGAGTGCATTTATCCCTATACATATATGACTGAATGCATTTATATAATTCAAGCTCGAATCCTGTGAACAAGCGGCCGCCTCAACATAAACAAAACAGTTGAACATTAAAAACGATTTTTATGAGATTGTTTCTGTAAATGAAAAAAAAAAAACTGTTCGTTCTTGGTGTTCACCTGTTTTGTTCACCCGCGAGGCGAGGTGTGGGGACTGGATGAGTCTGTGGATTATATGAACATCCAAGCAGAGATTTCTTTCCTTAAAAGTATATACACTTCGTTATATTGCTTTCTCGGGCATAAGACAGTGTAACATGACATGAGGAATTCATATAGCGAATATACCTTCGAGATGAACTTATGGCTTTGATTAACAACCGAAACACGACTCAGACAAACAAACAGCAAGGCGAATTTAGGGGAATTTTGTTAGTGAGATGAGGACAAGACAAAGAAACGCAGATCTGTACACCATGGTTGACCTCCGTTAAGATTTCCGGCTCGGAATGTATCCCTGCGCACTTCACGCTTTCCGTTCGCCTATCTGCTCTCTCTCTCTTCATTGGCTCTCTCTGATCTCTCTCATTCATCTCTCTCTCTGCTCTCTATCGCTTCATATCTATCTCTCTATCTCTTCTCTCTATCTCTCTCTCTCTTCTTGCTCTTCTATCTCCCTCATACCGCTCTCTCTCTCTCTCTCTCTCTCTCTCTCTCTCTTTAGTATCTATCTATACCCGATCTTTCATTCATATTCCCTCTCCTATTTTATTCTTTCTCTCTCTCTTTCTCTTTTGCTTTCTCTCTTTCTCTTCCACTACTTTTTCGTTAATCTCTCACAAAACTATATAAACTACACACTCACACCCAACCCCTTCTTTTTCCTAAATCTTTAATGTAGACCTACTGATATATGTTAATCAATACTCGGGGGATTGTTTTTAATACTCTCCAACTCATCAACTACTCCTCATATTCCTCCTCCTCATCATCCATATCTACTCCTCTTCATCCTCCTCTCCTCCTCCTTTTCTCCTCCTCCTCCTACTCTCTCCTCATTTCTGCATCCTCATTCCCTCCTCCTCTCCGCCACCTCCTCTTCCTTCTACTCCTTCTCCTCTCTACTCCTCCTCTCCTACTCTTCCTTCTCTTCCTACTCTGCCTCTTCTGCGCCGCTCTCTTCCTTCCTTTCTTCCTGTTCTTCCTTTCTCATTCCTCCCATTATTATCTTCTTTCTCTATCTCTTCCTCCCACCACCCCTTTTCCTATCTTCAAATCCCACTTCCCTCTTCTCCTCCCTCCTCTTCTTCCTCTCCCTTCTCTCCCTTCCTTCTCCTCTTCCCTCTTTCTTCTCTCCTCCCTTTTCATCCTCTTCCCTTCCCCCCTTCTTTTCTCTCCCTCTCCCTTTCTCTCTTCCCCAAACCCTATTTCTCTTCTCTCTTCTCCCCCCCTTTCTCCTCTTCCTCCCTCCTACCCTTCCCCCTCCTCCCGACCACAATCTTAATCCACTTGTTTGTCGTGTGTGTACTCTTATTATCCTTTGCCTTATTATTCGTTAATGCTTTCTCTTGCATAATATGAATAATAAATGACAAAAAGAACATATTAATCAATGATTAATGATAATTAAGGATAGTTGGTATTAATCCAAGATACAACATATTGTAATCAACATGAAAATGAAATAATAATAATGCTAATGTAATGATGAAATCTATAATAGTAGCAATGAAGGTAAATAGTGATGACAAGGATAGATGATAATGACGATGTGAATAATGATATTGATAAACATGGATGATTACGCATAATTATAATAAGAATAACTGTAGTAGCCAATTAGAGATGTATTCTAGTAATATTTAGTATATAGTAGTGATAATAAAAATAGTTAGAAATAACAACAAGAAAAAAAAATATATATGGAAGAAGAAAGGAGAAGAAGTAAGGAGACTAACACGCAAAATGGAAGAAGCTGAAATAAGAAAATAAGAAAACGATAAGAAGAAAAACTAAAAACTTACATAGTATTGTTTCAAAAGCTATTCTAATCCAATAAAAAAAAAACTATAGACACCTAAATTTTCTAAAAGGATTACGAACGAAGTGGAATCCATAGCAGGAGGTCGTTCGCATCAGTTCATAGGAGCATATAGTGTGAAACGGTTTCTATAGGTGTTCAGTGTGAATCGGTCTGCGGTTCATCAACTATTGTCTTTGGTCGCATTTTATAGTCGGAGTTATTTGGATCATTTAACGTTAACGGTGAGAATGGAATCAAATAATTGAAAAAAGTGTATGTTTGAGGGTTGTTAGTGATATTTGTAAAGGATTGAAAATTGTTTCAAAAGAAAATTTCAAATGGTTATAATTTTTGTTATTGTTATTGGCTTATGATTAATTGTTAGATCATTATATGAATTATTATAAGCATTATGAGTGGTTATTATTATATTATATGTTAGATATTATCTAATTATAGGAATTGTTGTAGTTATCATATCAACATTGTTATCATCAGCCCATCTATCAGTGTGTATTATTGTAAACTTTCATATTAACATCTCTTTACATCATTATATAATTAATATATACTTCATATAACATAACTATTATGTTTATCACTATCGCTAGCCAGAATTACCATTTGGTAAAAAAACCCAAACAAAAACGTTACAAATACAAAAATCCACAACATCAATACCACCTAAAATCATCACCTAAAAAAAAACAAACACACACAACCTACAAATAAATAAAATAAAAATCAATATACAATCTTATTTTCACTTCGCACTCCAATGAAAACAATTCGCTCACCACACTGAGACGTCGCTGTAAATCTGGGGAAATGAGAGATTTACATAATACCTGGGAAGGGGGGAGGGGGATGGGAGGGCGGACGAGGGGGAAATGAAGTGGGGGGGGGGGGGGCGGTGCGTGAAAGGAAGAAGGAGGGGGTGAAGGGGAGGGGAGGGGGATTATCATGAGGGAGGGGGGGGGGGCGTGTATGGGAGGGAGGGGGTTGAGGGGTGAGGTGGGGAGGGGGGCTATGTCATGAGGGGGGGACGTGAATGGAAGAGGGGGGTGTTAGGGAGGGGGTCGGGAGGATATGTCTGAGGGGGGGCGGGGAGTGAATGGAGAGGGAGAGATGTGAGAATTAAGGGGGGGGAGGGGGGAGGGAGTTGAGGAAAGAGGGAACGGAAGAGGGGAATAAGACGACGGGAGAGGAGGGGAGGGGAGGGAGGTGGGGGCCGGGAAATAAGTAGAGGCAGAAGGGAAGAGTGTGACCGTTTGTCGGTGGGGCCCCGCTCTTACTTGGCCAGGACGAATCAGCTGAGGTTCGGTTGTGTCTGATATATGTAGGAGTGTATATAAGTATATTTATATATATTATATATTATATTAAAAATATATAAAAATTATATATTTTATATATATATATATATATATTATATTATATATAATATACATATAAATAAATACTATATATATATATATTATCAAAAATACTTATAAACTTATATAAACATAAAAAAATATAAATAATAAATATCATATATAACATAATTATCCATATATATATTCATATATATTCATATATATATATTATATATATATATATATGTGTGTGTGTGTGTGAGTGAGTGAGGATGTGTTTGTGGTGGTGTGTGTGTTGTGTGTATATATATATATGTATATATATATAAAGGTTAGATATATGTATGTATGTATATATCTAACTCACACACCAAACACACAAACACACACACACATGTGTGTGTGTGTGTATATATAATTAATATATAACTATATATATAATATATATATCTAAACAATAATCCTAATACACCACAACACCACGACACAACACACCAACACATATATATATATAATATATATACTATATTATTATTTATATTATATAATAATATATATAAAATGTGTGTTGTGAGTTTGTGTGTGTCTGTATGCGTGTATGTAATATTTGGATTATATATATTATGATATCAATCTATATATTTCTATATCTATATATATATACTATACTAAATATATATACATGTGTGTGTGTGTTTGTGATTGTCTGTATGCGTTTAAGTAAAATATATATATAATATATTTAATTTATATATATATTCTATATATATATATATATAATTATAGATAGATATGTATCTGAGATAGATAGACATATGGGGAAAGAAAAAGAGAGAGAGATTGAGAGAAAGAGAGAGAGAGAGAGAGAGAGAGAGAGAGAGAGAGAGAGAGAGAGAGAGAGAGAGAGAGAGAGAGAGAGAGAGAGAGAGAGAGAGAGGAGAGGAAAGAGAGTGAGAGGAGACGAGAGGGAGAGAGGAGAGAGAGATGAGAGAGGGAGAGAGAGAGAGGAGGAGAGAGAGAGAGAGAGATTGAAGGAGAAAGACGAGAAGAGAGATAGGAGAGAGAGATTGAGAGCAGAAAGAGACGAAGAGAGAGAGAGAGAGAGAGAGTGGAGAAGGAGAGGGAGAGTGCATGGAGAGAGAGTGCATTTATCCCTATACATATATGACTGAATGCATTTATATAATTCAAGCTCGAATCCTGTGAACAAGCGGCCGCCTCAACATAAACAAAACAGTTGAACATTAAAAACGATTTTTATGAGATTGTTTCCGTAAATGAAAAAAAAAAACTGTTCGTTCTTGGTGTTCACCTGTTTTGTTCACCCGCGAGGCGAGGTGTGTGGACTGGATGAGTCTGTGGATTATATGAACATCAAAGCAGAGATTTCTTTCCTTAAAAGTATATACACTTCGTTATATTGCTTTCTCGGGCAGAAGACAGTGTAACATGACATGAGGAATTCATATAGCGAATATACCTTCGAGATGAACTTATGGCTTTGATTAACAACCGAAACACGACTCAGACAACTACAGTAAGGCGCATAGGTGTGAGGGTACATTTTGTTAGTGAGATGTGGACAAGACATATGATAACGCAGAGCTGTTCACCGGGTGTACCGAGTGTGAGGTCCTGGAGAGGATGGCGTGAAAGGAGAAGGATAGAGGGCACGGGACGCCCGAGGGACGCGAGCGAGAGCGCAGAGAGGAGAGAACGGCGGCAGAGAGGGAGAGAGAGCGGGAGAGAGAGAGAGAGAGAGAGAGCGAGCGAGAGAGAGAGAGTAGAGAGAGACAGCAGAGAGAGACGAGCGAGAGAGCGAGAGCGAGAAAGAAGCGCAAAGAGCGAGAGAAGAGAGAGAGAGAGCGAGAGAGAGCGAGCTTGTGGTTGAGATAGTGTAACGTGGAGGGATGGATGTGGGACAGGAGCAGTGGTGAGGACACAGGTAGATGAGCCGAGCGGCCGGCGTTTTGCTTTTCCTCTCTTTTCTCTTCCACTACTTTTTCGTTAATCTCTCCCCCACCCCTCACCCCCACCCCTCACCCCCAACCCCTTTTCCTAAATCCTTTCATGTAGACCTACTGATATATTTTAATCCTACTCGGTGGCTTGTTTACCTCCTCTCCCCCTCCTCCTCCTCCTCCTCTTCCTCCTCCTCCTCCTCCTCTTTCTCCTCCTCTTCCTCCTCCTCCTCCTCCTCCTCTTCCTCCTCCTCTTCCTCCTCCTCCTCCTCCTTCTCCTGCTCCTCCTCCTCCTCCTCCTCCTCCTCCTCCTCTTCCTTCTCCTCCTTCTCCTCCTCCTCCTCCTCCTCCTCCTCCTACTCTTCCTTCTCCTCCTCCTCTGCCTCCTTCTGCTCCGCCTCCTCTTCCTTCCCTTTCTTCCTCGTCTTCCTCTTCTCATTCCTCCCTTTCTTCTCCTTCCCTTTCCCTCTCTCTCTTCCTCCCCCCACCCCCTTTTCCTCCTCTTCCATTTCCCCACTCTCCCTCTTCTCCTCCCTCCTCTTCCTTCTCCCTCTCTCTCCCCTTCCTTCTCCCTCTTCCCTCTTTCTTCTCTCCTCCCTTTTCCTCCTCTTCCCTTCCCCCCTTCTTTTCCTCTCCCTCTCCCTTTCTCTCTTCCCCCCCCCCTTTTCTCTTCCTCCTCTCCTCCCCCCCTTTCTCCTCTCTCCTCCCTCCTTCCCTTCCCCCTCCTCCCCCTACCCCCATCCTTCATCCACTTGTTTGTCGTGTGTTTAATCTTATTATCCTTTGCCTTATTATTCGTTATTGCCTTTCTCTTGCAATAATATGAATAATAATGACAAAAATAACAATAATAATAATGATAATGATAATAATGATAGTGGTAATAATCCAGATAACAATAATTGTAATCACCATGAATATGATAATAATAATAATGCTAATGATAATGATGATCGTGAAAATAATAATGATGATGATAATGATAAAAGTAATGAAATTATGAAAATGCTAACAATTATAATGATAATCAAAAGATAACAAAATAATGAAGATAACAAAAATGATAACAATAAGGATGATAATAATAATGACAATAACAGTAATGAGGATAATCATGACGATGATAATAATGATAATAGCAGTAGCAATGGAGACAATAAAGATGACAAGGATGATGATAATGACGATGATGATAATAATGATATTGAAAATCATGATGATTACGCAATAATTATAATAAGAATAACTGTAGTAGCAATAGAGATAGTAATATAGTAATATGTAGTATATAAGTAGTGATAAAAATAGTAGAAATAACAACAAGAAAAAAAAATATATATGGAAGAAGAAAGGAGAAGAAGTAAGGAGAGTAACACGCAAAATGGAAGAAGCTGAAATAAGAAAATAAGAAAACGATAAGAAGAAAAACTAAAAACTTACACAGTATTGTTTCAGAAGCTATTCTAATCCGATAAAAAAAAACTATAGACACCTAAAGTTTCTAAAAGGATTACGAACGAAAAGGAATCCATAGCAGGAGGTCGTTCGCATCAGTTCATAGGAGCATAAAGGATCGGATTCTATAGCTGTTCAGTGTGAATCGGTTCTGCGGTTCATCAACTACTTGTCCTTTGGTCGCATTTATAGTCGGAGTATTTGGATCATTTATACGTTAACGGTTTTAATGGAATCAAATATTGTAAACAAGTGTCCATGTATTGAGGGTTATTAGTGATATTTGAAGGA
>NW_028234442.1:10747278-10759778 GCF_977035675.1 Penaeus japonicus
GACTGTTGGAATATTATGAACTGGCTAGAGAAATGAAGAAGAAAATCACTGTTAACCAAAAGGGACACTAGAAGAATAACCAACAAGACAAAAATCAAGTACCTATGTAATGGAACCAAATAGGCATTACTTGTCCAGTGACTTTTGTAAACTCAATTTTAAGTAAACTAGTTGTTGGAACTTTGATATTTCTTTCTTTTGCCACCTTCATCTCTCTCTCTCTCTCTCTCTCTCTCTCTCTCTAACTCTCTCTTTCTCCCTATACTCCCCCCCCCTCTCTCTCTCTCTCTCTTTCTCCCTATACTCCCCCCCCCTCCCTCTCTCTCTCTTCCAAAGCCCCCCCCTCCCACCCTCCACCCACTCCACTCCCCCTCATCTCTCCCCGTCCCCTCAGCGGAGGATCCCGGAGCCTCGGCGAAGACCAGCTCAACATCTTCCGCTCCATCGAGGACTCCTTGGCGAGCCTGGGCGTCGACGGCAGGTCCTGTCTCCTGCGACTCATCTGCGAGCTGCAAGGAAATGCCTTCGGGCGATACACGGTGGTCGGCGAGCTGCTCACTCTGCTCTTCACGTGAGTTCAGTCTGGCTCTTCCTTCTTGCTGTTCATGATGTCGTTGTTATTAGTGTAGTTATTATTGGTATTATTATAGTTATCTTTATTATATGATTACTATGATGATATGATGATTTTCATTATCATGATCATTGTTGATGTTACTGATATCTTTATTATAGTTATTACTAATATCACTATTATTGTCATTATCATCCTCCTCATAACTACCATCAATATTATTATTATCATTATTGTTTTTGTTATTATCATTGTTATCATTATTGTTTTTGTTATTATTATTGTTATCATTATTGTTTTTGTTATTACCATTGTTACCATTATTGTTTTTGTTATTATTATTGTTATCATCATTATCATTATCATTTTCTTCATCATCATCATATTACTCTTACTATCATCTTAGAATATCCTCATTATCATGATCCTTTTTATCACCAGCATCATTATCATAATCATGTTTTACCCTTAAAGTAATTATCTGAGTTTATTGCTCCATCTCTTATGATTCATTATTAGACTTTTCATCAATTTTTTTTAAACAAAATATGACCCCCCCCCAAAAAAAAAAAAAAAAAAACATATACAACCATACAACCATAATCTCACGAACCTCACACGCTGATTCTCATGCAGACCAAAGCGCGGAATGAATGACTTTTTGCATGACTACATCGAGGCAGAGGACGCAGGCAGAGAGGGGAGTGACTGTACCTCTCGGTACCACACTTGCCCCTTCTCCTTCACGGGTACGCTTGAGAAGTACCGGCGGTATATGCAGGTAAGAGAGGGGGAGGGAGGGAAAGGGGGAGGGAGGGAAAGGGAGAGGGAGGGAAAGGGAAAGGGAGAGGGTAGGGAGAAGGGATGGGGAAGCGAGAGAGAAGAGAAGGAAGGGAGAAGGAGAGGGGGGAGGGAAAGGGAGAGGAAAAAAAAGAGAGTGAGAAACTGTGGAGGGAAGATCTAAGGGGAGGAGGGAGAGGGAGAATATACACACATATGCATATGGACCCCCCATATATATATATATATATATATATATATATTATATATATATATATATATATATATATATATATATATATATGTGTGTTGTGTGTGTGTGTTTGTGTGTGTGTTGTGTGTGTGTGTGTTGTGTGTGTGTTTGCGTGTATGTATGTATATACACATATACATACGTATACATATATATACTTATACATGCATATATATATATATATATATATATATATATATATATATATATATATATATATATATATATACATGTGTGTGTGTGTATGTTTGTTTTTTGTTTTTCTTTTGTTTTTCTTTTCTTTTTTCTTTGTTTTTCTTTTTTTCTTTCTTTCTTTCTTTGTTTTATTTGTGTGTTTCCATCTTTCCAACCGAAACTTCCTTTCCCAGAGCGTCTCATCAATCGAAGACAAGCCCGAGGGAGCAGACGACCACAAACCATTCGCAAACACTATCGGCAACGACCACTTTGCTCTCCCAAAAGTCGTCGTCAATTAACCGGCAAAGAGGAACTCACAAAATACGGAAAACAAAAACAAATGAACCGTTGATAGGAAAGCGACAATCTAAAAGATATGAAGTTTCCACGAAGGACTCACAGAGGGCGCCACGATATGCAAATGAGCGCAGACAATGAGATGTGTGAGATATTATCACAATGAGACATCGTAGACGGAGGGAAAATAATGCAATACAAGAGTGCAACTGAACAGATATTTTGTTATCTGTTGCTCAACATTTTTTATATTCATGCTATAAATGTGAAGTTTTAAAGATGATATTACATTTACACACTAAGATGATGTTTGAAAGTCGATGTTAAGTTTAGTTTAACGCTTATTGTTCGCATCATTTGTAGCAGATGATGCATAATACTGTTAAGCTATTATACAAAAAATAAAAACTTTTATTTAGATTGTGTCTGTTATAATCCTTTCCTTTTGCATCTGTATCAATAATTGAATCAGGTACAGCAATGACTAACAGTTCCCCTTATAATAGAGTTTATATAGTAGAAGAACATCTTTAAAAATAACGATAAAAGCAAAAATAAATTATAAAAAACTAATATCACCAAATTGTGATGATTCCATTCCAACTCAACAGCCAATGCTTTTATTTCACTCTATCCTAAATATAATCTAAATCTTCTTTTCTAAATATAACCATGGTCTCTTCACCTACTCCAACAGTTTTTTTTTTTTATCTCTCAGTTCAGTATCTCTTCTTTCTGATTCCATTTTGTTTTCATCTTATTGTTATCCATTGGAAAATGTTTTTCGGCAGTTCGACTCTCCTTGTCAACAAAAGCATTACTTTAAGTCTCAATTACAATGTTTTATCCGTGTACTGATCATTATTTTTTTCATCTTCCGTCGCTCCGTTTTTCTCAAAGACCAAACCACTTGTCCCCCAAAATATCACTTGTTCATGTTATCGTCTTCTGTGCTTTAAACTACAGGCTTCTTGATATTCACTTGCCTTACACTTACACTCTCTCATACTCGTCATCATAATTCCTCTTATGGGTTTCGTAATTAAGTCACTAACGCACAACATTTCTTAAATCCCTCTTTCTTGGGTCCTTCCCCGGTATAACATTCATTCTGTGTACGAGTAGGAAGGAAAGGACGAGTGCCGACCTTTGTGGTATATGTTTATCCTCATCGCTTACGCTTCATGCCTCCTAATGACCGTTCCTTACCACGGATTTCATTTTCGCAAATTCATCGTCTCTTCAATCTCTACGGTATGAACTCTAACTTTGATTGTCCTCCTATATTTTTATTTTCTTTTGCTTTATTTTTCAGAAATCGATGCTGCATTTCTGTTAATTCTTACCATGGCTCTTGATCTGCTATCCATTATCCTCTCTAAGTTACTTTCAAATGTGTGTCACCGATTCCCATAACGGAAAACAGCAAAACACTTTCTCCATTGTCCGGTTTTAAGATTTATACATCATTCGACAACTTTCTTAACTTTCCATATTAGTGTGATTAGTTCTGGTACATTTGCGGTGTTCTCGCTATCTTCTAGTTCCTTTCAGGTTTACAGTATATGCATTCTTATTCTATTCCTTTTCCTAAATCCTGATTTTTCACATCTCTTTGTCAGGTACTTCGTGCATCTCCGTACATCTTCGTACTGGTACATCTCTCCTTTAATTTACATATCTTCAGAAACTCTTTCGTAGCGTTTTGGTTTTCTCGCAGCTTCTTATTATCTCATTTTTGACTTCTTAATACTTCTTCTTCGTCCTGATCTCCTCTTCATAGAATGCGTTCTTTATCTGTATAGGATTTTAGATGATCTTTCCACTTCTCTCTTTCTCAAATCTGATCCACGAAGCGGTCTTTTTATCGACCACGAGATGTAGAGCGCAGGCATCAAACCAAGTGAGAAGCACGGTGAAATAAACCTTATTGTATCAGTGAATAGAGGTAGGCCATCTGATGCTGGACACTCTTCACTGCAAACATTGGGATTCAGCCGAGATGCGCCTGAGTCCGTTGCCTCCGTTTTCTCCTAAAACCTGCGTTGTTGTCAGTGGCTATTCACACGTGGATGTACTGACAAATATATCAAAGCTGGGTTGCCCGTCGTTCAGATGTGTTGTGAATTTAGCTTTTCAGGACGCCGCTTGTTTGCAAATCAGCTGTTTTGACGTTTGCTTTGGAACTTTTTTTTTTTTTGCAGTATTTCTACTACACATCAATTATGGCTGCAATGTTTTGAAAGAAACGCGGTAATTTCTGGGACTTGGAAAGTTAACTGGATGTTAACCTTGCTCTTTGGATGACATGAGTTGTAGTTTCTTCACTTGCTTTTGGAGGTTTAATTCTGACAGCAAGAGTTATAAGTATAAATAGGTAGTTGAAATTAAAATTGAAAAGAATAATGTATGTATTCATCTTAATTCTTCACGAAATAATGACAAATTACTGTTGTCAGAAATACTTCATTCGTGTGGTATACTGATTTAAATTTTGTATATAATCTGTCTAAATAAAGGCTTAATCAGATAATATCATTCACATCCTTCTATAATAGGAAATGGTGACGTTCATACAACCATTACTCTAAAGATAACCATCAGCCCGCCCATTTACAAAGGGTATTTGGCTTAAAACAAGTAATTTGTAAATGCCACATCCGCAGTCAGTGGTCCATACCAGGGGATACATGAATATTAATAAATCTAGGGATATTATGGTCTTTGTATCCATACCAACTCAAAGGGTAGTCATTTACACTCGTTTACTCGTTTTACTGCGTATATATGAATTTATACGATTGTTTTAATAATATTTTTAGTAATACTGATGATGGTGATGATGATAATGATGATGATGTTGATAATGATGATGATGTTGATAATGATGATGATGTTGATAATGATGATGATGATGGTAATGATAATAATGATAATGATAATGATGATTCAAATGAAAATGTTTCAAATATTGCACGGTGATTTCCCCGGCAATGCAGGAAGAGATTCCATTGATAACAAAGAACTTTTCTTGTTCATCTCTCATAAACGATGTCCAACACTTAAAAAGTCTTGCTTTCCATCTAGTAATAAAAGCTACTGTACCGTTACCATAGTACCATCTTTCGTAAATACCATACCATAGGTACCATAAGGTCTCTCATACTTCTTCCTAAATCACATGACGTGTTTTTCATTCGTCACCATAGACTTGTGGTTTCCAGAATATGTGCCGTGGTACATGGGGTGCCATGAGCAAATTTGTCATTGGGCAGTGCCTAGGGATGCCGCATGGTTCCGGTGTGTAGTAAAATCTACTAAATTTACATAAAAGTTATAAAGTTTTTGTCTTGTTTCTTGGACTCTGGTTTCTGTTACATGAGGATTATGTACAAGTAATTTACCAAATGAGTTATATAAATTCAGTTTATTTTCTGCTTCACTTGCTTGCCTTCTTTGGTTATCAATGTTCACCATGTCTCTTCTTATCTTAGTTTATATTTGAATTTGAAGTTATTCTCATTCTTATGACGGGATTTTTATTTGTCATTGAGGTATGTAACCGTTATGTATTTTGCACTCTGCTGTATAATAGGTAAAGTACCACATAAAGGACATTTAGAGTCCCATCAATGAAAAAGAAAGATTGGGAAGCAATGCCACTGACTATATTGGAAGACTTTGTAGGCCTACCTAACCATAGACTACATCGCCCTCTTACCTTCCCACAGACTATACAAGCACGCTCAAGTAAGTGCTCACCTGTTGAGTTATATATGTTTATGGCTTTTGGGATTTTATCACACTCCCTAATCCAGGTGAAAATACAAACATTTAGTTAAAGAAAATACATCAGGTGGCTCTGGTGTTTGGAATTTAAAGAAATTTCATTGATGGTATCATTGTCGGGAAATGGATTTTCATCATGACATTCGTAACACGGAGTTATATTCAGCCACCGTGTCCTCAATGCCATAAAAAAGTTTTCGTATCGTAACTAACATATACATGTGACATTTTACATTCTACAGCTGAATATTATATCATTTGTACATTTCTTCACTGTGCATATGACCCATTCATCTATTGTAATTACAAAGCCTTTTATATTGGGCTTAACGAGGTTCCATGAAGCGTTGGGCTCTGATACCCTTCGAGTGAGAGCCACTTCTAAGAGCTTTACAATTATTCCAAGTTTTGCAAAAGCTCTGGGAAGTTCTCCCATGGTGAACTTGTGGGTGATACAAAGGGGAAATATATGAGGAAGTGTAGGAGAAGGAGGGAAGAAGGGGGAAAAAGAGTTAACTAACGTAGATGAGAAAAGGAAACTGGGACGACCAAAAGGACACCCATAATCCCATACTCGAAGGACGCAAGGAAGCAAGGGGTCTGAGCAGCAACATTGAAAACGTCCGAGCATGTGTTCAACCATTCAAGATTTCAAAATATAGAGCATTATTCTTTATCTCTTACGTATTTTGGCGTAACTTATCTATTATTCCTCGATCAAACATCAAATGTATCGAATATAAGTGAACAAAACTTAATCATTATTATACATAGTATGACAAGGAACAACAATAATAAATGGCTTCTGGTCACAAATGCTGCAGGAAGGAATTGCCAACAGATGTTCCTCCTCACCTCCTCCCCCAAATGTAGAAAACTCATTCTAACAGATTGACAATATGCCGATGCAACCAAATGTGGGAATTCACGCACACACACACACACACACACACACACACACACACACACACACACACACACACACACACACACACACACACACACACACACACACACACACACACAAAAAAAAAAAAAAAAAAAAAAAAAAAAAAAAAAAAAAAAAAACTCTGCATGTCGCTATCTCTTTCTCTCAGCTCCTTTGTTCTCTTGCCTCCTCCTCCCGCGATCATTCTTCTCCGTCTCTCTCTGTTCTATTAATGGCAGTTTATGATATAAAGCAGCGGTGCCCAAACAACATACCATGGGCACATTTGTCAGTACATACCATAGGGGTGCCTCAAGATTCCAAAATGAAATCAAATCTGCGGATGGCTATTCCCATCAGGTGAGTTGTGTTTACCCTTTTGGAATGTGGAATGTGATGATTCCCTCTGCTATAAAGTTTATTTCATGTGGGGTAGGGCGATGGGCGATTGAGGAAAAGTTTGGCATCTTTATATATATATATATATATATATATATATATATATATATATATATATATATATATATATATATATAAACATATGTATCCCCAGTTTATATATATCTATATTCATATATACCTATAGATAGATACATGTACATTCATATATATATCCATACACACACACACACACACACTCGTTTGTGTGTGTGAGTATGTGTGTGTTTGTATATGCTATATGCACTGTGAGTATGTATGTACACACTAATATATGCATGTATGTATATATATATATATTATATATATATATATATATATATATATATATATATATATATATATATATATATGTATATATATACATATATATATATATATGTATATATATATATATATATATATATATATATATATATATATATATATATATATATATGCATTTATGTATGTATAAAGGCATTTATATGTATGTATATATCTATAAATGCATGTATGTATGCACGTATGAATTTATGCATGCACATATGATGTATAAATGTATCAGTTAGAAGAATACTCAGACAGAGGGCGTCCTCCCACCTCGCCGTAGTCTTCGAGGCGCTCTGGACGGAAAGCCTCCCGCAGATGAGCCCTTCAGAGCCTAAGGGCCTTGCAATAGCGTTGGATGCCTTGGAGCACAGTGGCTCATGTGGGAGTGCACGCAAAGTTTATTTAAACTAACACGGTACGTTATTATCCTGGAGTATTCCGGGGAGTAGATATAAACCATATGATCGGTTAAATTGTGGTAGAGTACCACAATTACCACAGTATGTAATGTAATTTTTCAGCTAAATAAACAGCGACAATCAAGTAGACTATACATTCTAATTTTCTGAAAATATATACTTTATGTATATACTTTTCTATATTTCTGTTCCATGCGATTATTATTATTGTGTATTAGAAAGGAATTGAGAATCGGAATGCTCGAAAGAAAAAGTGTAATACAATTCATACAACAACTGCTGATAATTAACTGGACACCGTAAGTAATCTTAGATCTATCTACTTCCTAATTTCTACATATATCTTTACGAAGCCTAAATCTCATAAAATCGTCAGATTAATTTGCCATTTCAGTAGTATGTTGCATAAGAACAAAAGAGCGAGGTCTGATTCATCACTTTCTCGTACGTATACGCGATCATTAAGAAAGGGATTTCCTCCTTCCTTTCCCTCAATGTTTTCTCTTCTGCCTGACCGTATTAGAGTCGCGCGGTTTATTTGTTTTCTATTTCATTTTCAACATAACTTTCTAAATAGTATCTGTTACTTTAAGTTTATTAACTTTCATTTGCATACTCTGATGTCACCATTACGAAATTTAGGTATTTGTCTCACAATATGACTAGCTTTCCTTTAAATTTTTAGAAATTTGAATTATAATTCTATTCGCTCCTACCTCTGACTAGACCAATAAGGTGTGGATCGCTTTTAAACCATTCGCTTCATATGGTCTTAGCCCGTAAGAATAAGGATAAGCCAGATATGCAGAGCAGATGCTTCGCCCAGCCTATCAGTTAGTGTTGACTCGAGAGAGGAAGTGAGAGCTTGGTCCTTACGCCTCTTGGTGCCCATTCACCACAGTAACCGCCACGCAACAGTGTAGTGATTGGGTCTTTTGTTTTTATATTTTTTGTATATTCATTTACATTTGTATAGTTTTTGTATATTTGTGTATAATTTCTTGTGTACATTTTTTTTCTCTTGTATATATTTCCAATGTTTTGTTTTTGAAATCATGTATATACAATATATATATATATATATATATATATATATATATATATATATATATATATATATATACATATATACACACACACAGTTTGGTCTTTCGGCCGATTAGCTGTGGCATCCCTGATGAAATCTGTCCACGTGTGTCTGCGTTGAGATATTATGGCAACCTACACCACTAGCTTCGTTGTAGTTTCTTTTTTGAAATAGAGGAATCAAATTTTCGTTACTATTAGATTTTAAAAATTAATTTCGGATATATTAAGTTTGGGGAAGACGTGCCTTTTGTTTCAAGGCAAAATGTCTCTGCACATTGACTCAAGACAGCACTGGTGTCTAATTGATAGCTATCTGAGAAAGAACACAGAAAGGAAAAGAATTCACATACGCAATTTATCATGTGTATATTTGATATTAAACGACTGATGTAAAGTGAATATTCTATTTTCACTTTACATCAGTGAAATTATTTAAGATGATTTAAAAGATGATGCCACAAACTTCCTTGTTTTGAATGTTCATATAATTTCTGAAGTGTAAATAATGATACATGGATTTTCTTTATACTGTGACAAGTTGGTATTTTTTCCTCTGTAGAAATAAGAGGAAACATGTGTGCGAATCTCTGACAAAAGTCATTTGAGGAGAAGGTAGAATGTAGCCTATAATATGGGCTATTGATGCATATCGCTGTTGACTAAATATGCCATTCACTGCTTTAAGTATGTACGGAGTGTAAACCTTACTATATCTACGTGTTGTGGCATAGCAACCTTATAACGCTATTGAATATAAATGATATTTCTTGACCTAAGACTATGTAGAGAGTGTAAACCTTTCCACCTTTATGACTTCCCTGGAATCTATAATGAGAGCAACTGGTTAGTTAATCAATAGCATTGTCTAGTAAGTTTACACATTCCCACGAATCTTACAAAAATATTATTATACTTTTCTTCAGATACACTCATACAAGGAAGGTCACGGTTATGAGCCTACACTCTTTTGTTTTATCTCGTCTAGTTGCGTTTACCCTCCGGAGAACAGATAGTTGAATCCACTTGAAATGCGTAAAAAAATAAAGATAAAAATAAAGCAGATCAGTAAGACACGAATTACTCCGAATGTATATAATACGCGCTTTTATGCCTCCCGCATATTTCATGTCGTGTAGCTACACAGGGCTCCGTAAAGAGAGAAGAGAGCGTAATATTTTCTATTCCTCGCAGGACAGTGTCGACAACGTGGCCTGGATCTCACAGGGAGAGCATTTGATGACGTCACTCCTGGAGGCGGGGCGGTCGCTCGAAGAGGGAGAGACTTTTTCATGACGTCACAAGAGTGGGAGGGGTGGAAAGTAGGCGGAGCTACTCGTGGCGCGAAGTGTTGTGTTTGTATCGAGAATCAGTCAGACATTAGACAGCGAGGAGGTAAGGAACGTGTCTCTGCAACTCGGGGTGTTGATATCACGAGCTTCGCAACAATCCAAAACTTCATAACCTCACATACAAACACTCTAACCCAAACCATAACCATAACCTCATAACAACCAGGAAACCAAACACCCAATCATAACACGCCTCTTCTCCATCTCCCCCCCCAAAAAAAAAAAAAAAAAAAAAAAAAACAGAAAAGCAAAATGGTCGTAGAGATTCTCGCAGACCCGATCCTGTCCCGGCCTTCATGGGGAACGACCGTCAAGTTCTGCACGCCCGTGGCAGAACCAACGACACCAGGAGGTTCTTCGGTCGCTGTCTGGGGCCTCGTCATCCCCATCATGTTCTTCTTCGACTCCCTCTTCAGCGCCAGGGAAGGGGAGGGAGGCGACGGCTTCAGGTAAGGAGGAGGAGGAGGAAGAGGAGGAGGAGGAGGAGGAGGAGGAGGAGGAGGAGGAGGAGGAGGAGGAGGAGGGAAAAAAACCTGCGAAGAGGGTTTGTGATCAGGAGCAGTTGTGGTTTCGTTGTTGCTTCTGTTGTGTTGATGTTTTTATTTTTTATTTATTTTTTATTTTTTTGTTGTTCTTGTTGCTCTTGTTACTTGTGTTATTCTTTTTATTGTTTATTTTTGTTCTTGTTCTTGTTGTGATTATTATTATTATTGTTATCATTATCATTATTATTATCATTATCATAACTATTTTGTTGTTATTCATTACTATTGTAATTATCATTATTATTATCCAATTAATATAATCAGTATTATTACACCCACTGCTATATCATACAAGTATCATTCACATTATTATTATCATTGATACTAATTTTATTTTATTTCGTTGGCTTATTATTGTAATTTCTCTTCGGAATATAAGTCTGTAATAAAAGTGAATATAAATAAAAGTAATGCAGAAGAAATAATAGCGACAGCTGTAGTGACTGGAACTATTAAGATCTATAACGAATTAGAGAGAGGATGATGATGGTTTATACAATAAAAAAATAGCTAAAATAGTGATTAAAAATGGTGACAGTAGTGGTGAATAACTTTGGTGATTCTCTCTCTCTCTCTCTCTCTCTCTCTCTTTCTCTTTCTCTCTCTCTCTCTCCCCTCTCCCTCTCCCTCTCTCTTTACCAAATCTCCCTCTCTTTTTTTTCCATCTATCTAACTTTCCCTCAATTTCTCTTTCTTTCTCTCTCCCTCACTCTCTCTCTCTCTCTCTCTCTCTCTCTCTCTCTCTCTCTCTCTCTCTCTCTCTCTTTACCAAATCTCCCTCTCTTTTTTCTCCATCTATCTAACTTTCCCTCAATCTCTCTCTCTCTCTACCAAATATCCCTCTCTTTTTTCTCCATCGATCTTTCCCTCAATATCTCTCTCTCTCTCTCTCTCTCCCTCTCTCTCTCTCGCTCTCCATCTTATCCTTCTCTATCTCTCCATCCATCCATCTTTCTCTCAACCTGTCTACCTTTCTCTCCGCCCATCTATCCCGCCCCAGTAGCAACAGGAAGCCTAACCTAACACCCGTTTTCTAAAACCACAGCCTAAACAGCCTTCTTCGAGAATGGTCTTTGAATGAGGACGATTATGATGACTATCTTGACGATGACGAAGAGGAGGACGATGATGACGATGAAGACGACTTGGGGACGTGGGAGGATCAGCAGGCGTGGGCGTTGTCGTGGGTGGAGGAAGTGCTTTCGTGGCAGGGGCTGAATGGGCGTGCGTGTGTTCAGAGGTTTGTGTGCGAGTTGCAGCACAAGACGATTCACAAGTACAGCGTTTTGGGCGAGGCGATGTCTTTGCTGTTCCAGTGAGTGTTGGTTCTCGTTTCTCTTATTGTTTTTTTTCTATATTTTTTCCCCTTTTTTCAACAACCCGCTCTTTTTTTTTACTTGTTTCAGCTATGTATTTTTCTATCTTTTTTATGTTTATATTTTTCGCTCTATCCTCTTTCTTTCTTTCCTTCTCTCTCTTATTTTCTTTTTCTCTCTCTTATTTTTTTCTCTTATTCTCACTCTCTCTCTTCTTTCTTTCCTTCCCTCCTT
>NW_028234442.1:10764778-10772278 GCF_977035675.1 Penaeus japonicus
TAAACCTCTACCACTTTCTTGCTTAAACTTCCTCAATTTCTTCGCCGTTTTCACCTAAGTGTGTACGTCAACTTCCCTCGTCGTGTTGTTTGTTTCTTTGTTCTTCTTCCTTTATACTTCTGTTTTTTATCTGCTTAGTTTTTTTTCTCTCTCTTCTCTCCACCTGTTTCTCCCTGCCTCTGTCGTCCTCCTTTCATCTTTCCCTTTCTTTTCTTCTTCTGTTGTCTCTTCCTTCCTTCTTTCTCTCTTCTTTCTGTCTCTCCCTTCCTCCTCTTTCTTTCCTTATCCCTTCTATCTGTCTCTCCCTTCCTCTTTTTCCTTCCTTCTCCCTTCTATCTGTCTCACCCTTCTTCCTTCTTCCGTCCTTCTCCCTTCTATCTTTCTCTCCCTTCCTCCTCCTCCTTCCTTCTCCCTTCTATCTGTCTCTCCCTTCCTCCTTTTTCTTCCTTCTCCCTTCTATCTGTCTCTCCCTTCCTCCTCTTCCTTCCTTCTCCCTTCTATCTGTCTCTCCCTTCCTCCTCTTCCTTCCTTCTCCCTTCTATCTGTCTCTCCCTTCCTCCTCTTCCTTCCTTCTCCCTTCTATCTGTCTCTCCCTTCCTCCTCCTCCTTCCTTCTCCCTTCCTTCTCCCTTCTATCTGTCTCTCCCTTCCTCCTCCTCCTTCCTTCTCCCTTCTATCTGTCTCTCCCTTCCTTCTCCCTTCTATCTCTCTCACCCTTCTTCCTCCTCCTCCTTCCTTCTCCCTTCTATCTGTCTCTCCCTTCCTCCTCTTCCTTCCTTCTCCCTTCTATCTGTCTCTCCCTTCCTCCTTTTTCTTCCTTCTCCCTTCTATCTGTCTCTCCCTTCCTCCTCTTCCCCCCCCCTTCTCTTCCTCCTTTCCTTCTCTTCTCCCCTCCTTCCTCCTCTCCTTTTTCCTCCTTCCTCTTCTTCTCCCTTCTACTGTCTCTCCCTCTCCTCTCCTCCTCCTTCCTTCTCCCTTCTATCTGTCTCACCCTTCCTCCTCCTCCTTCCTTCTCCCTTCTATCTGTCTCTCCCTTCCTCCTCCTCCTTCCTTCTCCCTTCTATCTGTCTCTCCCTTCCTCCTCCTCCTTCCTTCTCCCTTCTCTCTTCCCCTCCTCTTTCCTTCTATCTCTCCCTCCCTTCCTCCTCTTCCTTCCTTCTCCCTTCTATCTGTCTCACCCTTCTTCCTCCTCTTCCTTCCTTCTCCCTTCTATCTGTCTCTCCCTTCCTCCTCTTCCTTCCTTCTCCCTTCTATCTGTCTCTCCCTTCCTCCTCTTCCTTCCTTCTCCCTTCTATCTGTCTCTCCCTTCCTCCTCCTCCTTCCTTCTCCCTTCTATCTGTCTCTCCCTTCCTCCTCCTCCTTCCTTCTCCCTTCCTTCTCCTCCTTCCTTCTCCCTTCTATCTGTCTCTCCCTTCCTCCTCTTCCTTCCTTCTCCCTTCTATCTGTCTCTCCCTTCCTTCTCCCTTCTATCTGTCTCTCCCTTCCTCCTCCTTCCTTCTCCCTTCTATCTGTCTCTCCCTTCCTCCTCCTCCTTCCTTCTCCCTTCTATCTGTCTCTCCCTTCCTCCTCTTCCTTCCTTCTCCCTTCTATCTGTCTCTCCCTTCCTCCTCCTCCTTCCTTCTCCCTTCTATCTGTCTCTCCCTTCCTCCTCCTCCTTCCTTCTCCCTTCTATCTGTCTCTCCCTTCCTCCTCCTCCTTCCTTCTCCCTTCTATCTGTCTCTCCCTTCCTCCTCTTCCTTCCTTCTCCCTTCTATCTGTCTCTCCCTTCCTCCTCTTCCTTCCTTCTCCCTTCTATCTGTCTCTCCCTTCCTCCTCCTCCTTCCTTCTCCCTTCTATCTGTCTCTCCCTTCCTCCTCCTCCTTCCTTCTCCCTTCTATCTGTCTCTCCCTTCCTCCTCCTCCTTCCTTTCAATTTCCATTCTAATCGGTCCTCTCTCTCTCCCTTCCTCTCTCTTCCTTCCTCTCTTTTCCTTCTATCTGCTCGTTCTCCCTTCCTCCTCCTCCTTCCTTCTCCCTTCTATATGTCTCTCTCCCTTCCTCCTCTTCCTTCCTTCTCCCTTCTATCTTTCTCTCCCTTCCTCCTCCTCCTTCCTTCTCCCTTCTCTCTCTCTCTCCTATACATAGATAACTCACCCATATCGTCTGCCTTTTATCTAACCTAATATATGTCACGAATTAGCAGTCCTTCCGAATAACCTTCTCGATTTAAATGTTTAGGTCAAACTGCCGCGGCCGACATAACTGTCAAACGTCCTACCATGACCTCTGTGGCATAACAATTCATTGTCATAAGAGCCTAAGATAGGCATACTGTATAAGGAATGACACGAGATTTTTACCAAAAGGTCAGTCTTCCTATTGGTCGAAATGTGTAGTGTGGGACTTTCCCATTGGTCAAAGGAGCAGGGCGAAAAACAACATATAATATCTTATGGTCGCTGGTATTAAGGTCACAGGACGTTGTGGAAGGACGTATGAGGTCAAAGGAATGTAATATAGTAACGTATTTCTTCTTAGGCGTCCTCAATACCCTTTCCCGCTAAAGGAGGATCCTCGGAGACCAACGTGTAAATGACCGTCGTCTGATTGGTCGAGATTTCGTGACGTCACATTGTGGGCGGAGCTGAGTCTGTTTTAAAGGATCCATGATGGAAGAAAAGTTTATCTGTAAACATTCACTAACGAAGGAAAGGTTAACGCACCTCCTCTGTGCTTTAGGTAAGAGAGAATCTTTGTAGTTTTAGATACACCAACAATCCTCGTGAGTTTTTTGAATGTCAGATGAGCAGCAGAGTTCTGAAATAGTGGTATATATATATATATTTGTCTACAGTGCCTCTCGTCTTTGTGATTTCATTGATACAACTATGTATCTTTGAATGTTTGTTAGAAAATTGTTTATGTTTTTTTTTTCAATATGAAAGTGAAGCCAGATTCCAATATATATATTTTTTTTTCTTTTGAAAATAATTATTTTTGTGTTTCTATGTGGAGGAAAACTTAATATTTCTGGGAAAAAAGTGATAAATGGTGAAGTTAACAATATCTAGTGGAATCTCCTTTCCTGACTTTTATCTTTTTTTTATTAATACACCAAGTATCAATTCATTTATTACACAGACACACACACACACACACACACACACACACACACACACACACACATATAATATATATACATATATATATATAAATATATATATATATATAAATATATATATATATATATATATATATATTATATATAATATATATATATATATATATATATATATATATATATATATATATATACATATATATTATGTGGTGTGGTGTGTGTGTGTGTGTGTGTGTGTGTGTACATATATATATATATATATATATATATATATATAATATATATATATAATATATATATATAAATACTACACACACACACACATCACACACAGATATATATAATATAGTATATATATATATATATATATATATATATATATATATATATATATATATATATATATATATATATATTTTTTTTTTTTTTTTTTTTTTTTTTTTTTATCTATCCTGTATATATACATACATATGATAATGAAAATCGTCCGTTAAATGTAGGCTGTCACAGATTCGCAGGATCTCTGTCATAAGACCTCTTTTCACAGTCCCTAATCATATCACTGTTTTGCCCCTTATTGTCAGTTTCGCATGGCGAGTAACACCTTTATCTGAACTTCAGGGAAAAAAACTTTCCCTCCTGTAATTGCCATTCGTGACGTCATCACAGAGACCGCAAGAACAACTGTTGCCAAAACTGGCGTCCTTCACAAGCGTCCTGCTCTTTCAGGATATCGTGTAAGGGCGGAGAGCCGTTGAAAATGTCTCGGACTTTCGACGTTCTGGCAGGAGCGAGCCAGCTTGCTCCTCTTGATCCACTGTGGTTTGTTGAGAATCAGGTGCGGAGTCAAGACAGTGTTATGGTGTCGCTCTGTTTGTTAATCATCCAATTGAAAATAGGTTGTGATTAGGTTGTCCAAAATATTTAGATTCTATTGAAAGAGTATTTGAATTGTAATTCATCTGGTATATGTAGTTTTATATATTTGTATGTCCCATCTATTTCTTTCTCTGCCTCTACGTCTATTTAACTCTTTCTTTCTGTCATCTCTCCATTTCTCCCATATTTTTATTCTCATCCTCTCCTTCCTTCTTTCCCATCTCCTTCCCCTCCTTCCCATCCTTTTTCTCCCATTCTATCTGTCCTCAACCTGCTCCTCCTCCTCTCCTTCTCCCTTCTATCGGCCTCACACCCTCTTCCCTCTCCTCTCCTTCTCTTCTCTGTCTTCCCTTCCTCCTCCTTCCTTCTTCCTTCGCTCCCTTCCTTCTCTCCTTCCTTCTCCCTCTATCATTCTCTCCCTTTATCCTCTCTCTTCGATCTTTCTCTCTCCTCTTCTCTCCTCCTTCCCGTTATATCCCTCTCTCCCTTTCTTTCTTCCTTCTCTTCCTCCCTTCTTCCTTCTCTTTCTCCCTTCTTCCTTCTCTCCCTCCTTTCTATCTGTCTCATCTCCTTCTCCCTTCCTCTCCCTTCTATCTGTCTCTCCTCTCTCCTCTTTCTTCCTTCTTCTTTCCTCCCTCTTCTCTTTCCTCCTTCCTCCTTCTTCTTCCTTTCTCTTCTGTCTCTCCTCTCTTCCTCCTCTTCCCTTCTCCCTTCCTTTTCCCCTTCTCTCCCTTCCTTCCTCTCCTCTCCTTCTTCTCCCTTCTATCTGTCTCTCCCTTCGCTTCTCTTCTCTCTTCTCCTTTTCTCTCGTCTCTTCTATCTGTTCTCTTCTTTTCCTTCTCTCCTTCTTCCTTCCTCTTCACCTTCTCTCTTCCTCCTCCTTCTTCTCCCTCCTTCTCTCTCCTCCTCTTCTCCTCTCCTCTTCTTCCTCTCTCATCCTTCCCTCTCCTCTCTTCCTCCTCTCTCCTCTCTTCCCTTCTCTCTCTTCTCCCTCCTTCCTTCCTCCCTTCTCCCTTCTCTCCTTCTTCCTCCTCCTCTCCTTCCCTTCTCTTCTTCCTTCTCTTCTATCTTCCCTCCCTCTCCTCTCTTCCTTCTCCTTCTATCTCCTTCCATCTCCTTTCCTCTTCTCCCTTCTATCTTCTCCTCTTCTTCTCCCATCTCTCCTCCTTCCCTTCTCTTCCTCCTCCTTCCTTCTCTCCTCTTCCCTCTTCCTCTCTCCTCTTCTCTCTTCCTCTCTCTCCCTTCTTTCTCTCTCCCTTCCTCTCTTCCTTCTCTCCCTCCCTTCTCCCTTCTATCTGTCTCTCCCTTCCTCTTCCTTTCATTCTCCCTTCTATCTGTCCCTTCTCTCTCTTCCTCCTCTCTTCTCCTTCTCCTTCCCCTTCTTCTGTCTCTCCTTCTCTCCCTCTCTGTCTCTCCCTTCTATCTACCTCCTTCTCTTCTCCTTCCTTCTGTCTATCTGTCTCTCCCTCCTCTCTTCCTTCCTTCTCCCTCTATCTGTCTTCTCCTTCCTCCTTCCTTCCTTTCCTTCCTCTGTCTCTTCCCCTTCCTTCTTCCTCTCCTCCCTTCTTGTCTCTCCCTTTCCTTCTTCCCTTCCTCTCCCTTCTCCTCTCTCTCTTCCTCTCTCCCTTCCTTTCTCCTCCTCCTTCCTTCTCCCTTCTATCTGTCTCTCCCTTCCTCCTCTTCCTTCCTTCTCCCTTCTATCTTCTTCTCCTCTTTTCTTCTCCCTTCTCTCTTCCCTCTCCTCTCCTCTTCTCTTCTTCTTCTCCCTTCCTCCTCCTCCTTCCTTCTCCTTCTATCTGTCTCTCTCTTCCTCCTCTTCCTTCTTCTCCTTCTATCTGTCTCTCCCTTCCTCCTCCTCCTTCTTTCCTTCTTCTCTCCCTTCCTCCTCCTCCTTTCTTCTCCTTCTCTTCTCTCCCTTCCTCTCCCTCCTCCTCCCTTCTCCCTTCTATCTGTCTCTCCCCTCTTCACGCCTCTTCTTCTCCCTTCTTCTTCTCTCCTTCCCCTCTCCTTCCTTCTTACCCCCTTCTATCTTCTCTCCCTTTCTCCTCCCCCTTCTTCCTTCTATCTGTCTCTCCCTTCTTCTTCCTCCTCTCCCTTCTTCTTCTTCTTCCTCTCCTTCCTCCTTCTCTTCTGTCTCTTCCCTTCTCCTCCTCCTTCCTTCTCCCTTCTATCTCTCTCCCCTTCTCCTCTCCTTCCTTCTCCTTCTATCTGTTCTCCCTTCCTCCTCCTCTCCCTTCTCCCTCTCTCTCACTTCCTCCTCTCCTTCTTCTCCTTCTATCTGTCTCTCCTTCCTCCTCCTCCTTCCTTCTCCCTTCTATCTGTCTTCTCCCTTCCTCTCTTCTTTCCTTCTCCCTTCTATCTGTCTCTCCCTCCTCTTCCTCCTTCCTTTCCCTTCTATCTGTCTCTCCCTTCCCTCCCCTTCCCTCTCCTCTCTCTCTCTCTCCTTCTCTTTTCCTTCCTTCTCCTTTCTTCCTGTCTCTCTTCCTTCTCCCTCCTCCTCTCCCTTCTTCTCCTCCTTCCTCTTCTTCTCCCTCTCTTCCTTCTCCTTCCTTCTCCCTTCTATCTGTCTCTCTTCCTCTCTCCTTCTATCTTCCCCCTTCCTCCTCTCCTCCTTCTCCCTTCTATCTGTCTCTCCCTTCCTCCTCTCCTCCTTTCTCCCTTCTATCTTCTCTCCCTCCTTCTCCTTCTATCTGTCTCTCCCTTCCTCCTCCTCCTTCCTTCTCCCTTCTATCTGTCTCTCCCTTCCTCCTCTTCCTTCCTTCTCCCTTCTATCTGTCTCTCCCTTCCTCCTCCTCCTTCCTTCTCCCTTCCTCCTCCTCCTTCCTTCTCCCTTCTATCTGTCTCTCCCTTCCTCCTCTTCCTTCCTTCTCCCTTCTATCTGTCTCTCCCTTTCTCTTTTTTCTTCCTTCCCTTTGCCACTTTCTTCCGCTTCTTCCCTGTTTCCTTTTGTCTGTTTCTCCCTTCCTCCTCCTTCTTCCATATGTCTGTTTCTTTCTTCTGCCTCTTCCCTGCTTTCGCCTTCTTCTACCGCCATTCCCTTCCTCCCATCTGCGTCCTCCCTCCTCCCTCCTCCCTCCGTCCCCCTTCCTCCCCCCTCCTTCCTCCTTCCTACTCCCTCCTCCCTCCTTCCTCCTTCTTCCTCCCTCCTTCCTCCTTCCTCCTCGGGCTTCCCAGCAGGAGAAATCACGCGACGTTTCGGGAGGAGCAGATGACGGCGACCGGGGAATTTCATATTTTCTCTCTTGTTTAATTGTCCCTCTCGTTACACCCTCACTCTCTCTCCCACTGGGTCTGTCTTTCTGTGTGTCTGTGGGTCTCTTTGTCTTTGTTTTCCTTTGTTTTTCTCTCTCTAGTTTGTGTGTGTTTGTTTGGGTTTTCTTTATCTGCCTGCCTGTCTCTTTCTGTCTGTTTGTATTTTTTTTTGTCTGTCTGTCTGTTTCTGGTTTTGCTCTCTCTCTTTCTTTCTCTATCTATCTATCTATCTCTATATCTCTCTATCTCGCTACATTACTCTTTATCTCTC
>NW_028234442.1:10784778-10787278 GCF_977035675.1 Penaeus japonicus
TAGACAGATTGGTAGAGACAGAGAAAGAGAATACCAGCAACAACGAAACCACGGAATTAGCAAAATCTTCATTTGCTTGTGAATTCACCATCCGCCCAAAACAGGGAAATCTTCGAAAGCCCTTCGAGATGACTTAAAGCAGAGCATGTAATTTCGGCCACCCCTCCCCTCCCCTCCCCTCCCCTACCCTACCCTTCCCTGCCATCCACTAACTAGGCCAAAATGACACTTAAGTGCTGAGACACGTAGAAGGATTTCGATGTAACATCGGCCGGAATCATCAGAACAGTTTCACTTTGGCGGGAAAACAAGTGAGCATCTGCCGACTGTCCTTTGTGGTTAAGTTAACCTAGACTCGTCGCCATCAAAGTCTGTTGTCGCATTGCGCTTAGAAATTGGTAGGTTCAGGCCGTTTTAAATTCCTCATTTAAGGCGTTTCTCATGATCTGCGAACATCACGTGGTTTGTCGAGGGAGAAGGATTCAGATAAGCGTCATATGGGCGTGCGGGCGGTGGAGGCGGAAACGGTGATTGCCGAGTGTCTGTGGACAAACATACACACGCACATACTAAAACACAAGCAGATATACACATTCATATATGTATATATGTGTGTATACATATATATATATATACATATATATATAAATATATATGTATATGTATACACACACACAAACACACACACACACACACACACATATATATATATATCCACATATATATACACATATATACATATATATATATATATATATATATATATATACATGTATATATATATATATATATATATACATATATATACATATATATATGCATATATACATATACATTTGTCTGCATATGTATGAATGTGTGTGTGTTTGTGTTTGTGTGTGTGTGTGTGCGCGCGCGCCCGTGCGTGTGTGTATGAGCATAACTTGCGTATGTGGCTCGTCAAGCTCACATGTGTGACATGACTATACATAAACGGAGCCTTATAAATATGTTTCTTCATTAAAAGGAAAAGTCAAAGGTATATGATCAGGCCATGACACAGCACATCGAAGTCGAGCTTTTGAACAAGAAAGTGAAAAAAGGCGGGAAAAACAAGTTAACAGTTGGATATCTAATTCGGTATCTCTTTCATTTCATTTTCATTCGTCGTATCTATCAAGTAGGAAAGCATTCGAAAATAGAAACTTCATTGAGAAAAAAAAACAGAAAATCATGTAACGGTTGAGAATAAAGAGGAAAAAGATGAGGGTAGCGCAGGGCATAAATAGTCATTTTGGGTTAACCGCTCCAGTATGTTGCGGTGAAACTTTTGTTATTTTGTTATTCAACTGCACTAAAATTTTCAGAGAAGATTAATAATTTAAAGCCATTTGCACACACAACAGAAGCTGTATAATCCATCCATAAATCTCTGATGATGGTAATGGCTAAATAACCGAACACTTAAACACATAGATATTAAAATGGAAAAAAGACGAATAGATGAATAGAAACAGAAGTCGGATGCAATCAGTTTTCAATGATTTTAGAAGCTCTGATCGTCTCAGAAGAAACTCGTTACGAATGCTCGAGTCATGCAACCCTGGCATGTGGCCGACATGTAAAAACGGAACTCGAGCTGAGACAGGCAGCGGTAATTGTACCTTATATAAATATACACATACATACATACATGCACATACATATACTCATACACACACACACACATACAGACACATACACATTCACGCACAAAAGTATATACAGTATATGTATATATATATATATATATATATATATATATATATATATATATATATATATATATATATATATATATATATACATATATATATGTATATATATATATATATATATATATATATATATATATATATATATATATATATATAGAGAGAGAGAGAGAGAGAGAGAGAGAGAGAGAGAGAGAGAGAGAGAGAGAGAGAGTATATATATATATATATATATATATATATATATATATATATATATATATATATATATATATATATATATATATATATATATATATATATATATATGTGTGTGTGTGGTGTGTGTGTGTGTGTGTGTGTGTGTGTGTGTGAGTGTGTGTGTGTGTGTGTGTGTGTGTGTGTGTGTATATATAAATATATATATATGTATATATATATATATATATATATATATATATATATATGTATATGTATATATATGTATATATACAGTATATATATATGTATATGTATATATATATATATATATATATATATATATATATATATATATATATATATATATGTATATGTATATGTATATCTATATATATATGTATATCTATATATATGTATATATATATATATATATTTATGTGTGTGTGTGTGCGTGTGTGCAACCTATACTACTATCGCATGACCATCACACTTCTGTCGCCGTGGCTGACCTGTCGCCGTCGACCATACTGTAGCATTGCTAAGTTACGGTTAGATCACACCTCGTTATGGCAAGGACTGCAGTTTCC
>NW_028234442.1:10799778-10814778 GCF_977035675.1 Penaeus japonicus
TTACATCATACCTGAGATTATTATAATGTTCAGAAAGTTTCTCTTGATACATTTTGTCAAAAACGTTATGCATGCTGATTTACCCACAAACGAAGGTTATTTAAATACCAAACCAAAGTATACTGTAAAGCACATGGAGTTCTTATTTGTCACCTTCAGTAAATTTAAAAACAAACATGAAAGGATATGAAGAAAAGACATCCAAATTATATTTCCTTTTACTAAAGCAACATGACTGATTCTTACTTGTCTGCAACAAGACCCTTTTTCAAAAAGAATTGTACACAATATATGATGGTTGAGGTTCCGGTGATGATGAAACACACACGCAAGAAGGGAAAAGTTCGAAGAGGAAGGACCATGATTTCTTGGAGGAAGAACACTGCTCCACGTACAAGATTCATCCAAGAAGATTTGAGAAACAAAAAAAAGAAAAAGAATGGACAAAAATAGGACATTACCCGCCGTGAACTTGGAAACGAGGGTAAACACATTATACCAAAAAGCTGAATAAATGAAGAGATGACACAGAAGATTCCTACTACAAAAAAGACAACAAAAATAAATAGGCGCGACATATAGCCAGGGCTAGTAAACGCCGCGTGTCCATAGGGTATATATATATCTTATAAGTATATATATATATTTATATATATAAACACACATATATATATGACATGCCCCTCTACCACCCGTATGACTTTTAATGCCTTGGCGTTCACTACACACGCACACTTCTTGTTCCTTTTGACTTCTTTACTCAACATTTTAACAAATATCTTTGACCTTTAAAACTACTTAACAACAAAATGGGCATTTGACACAGCCTCGTATCATTTCTAGATGGTTTCTATTTAAAAAAAAAAAAAAAGTCATTAATCAACAGAATACTAATCAATTATCGTAACTCCCTCAATAAAACAGAGGTCTTCCAGGTATATAAACACTGGGGTGGGAGGGTGGAGTCAACACTGCTTTTAAACTCCGAGTTGGATGGTTTCTTTTTCTCAAGTGACATTCATTACCGAGAGAACACAATGCTATTTCACAGCGAGATGTGGCAGTTCCACACGCACATGCACACATGAAGAATCTCGTCTAATGCTAAAGGGATATGAAGGCAACCGATTTGCACCGGCTCATCAAAAGTCACACCTTCGCCAGCATGTGATACAGCATTTCAAGTTATGATACAAAAGAGACGCATCCTCAAGGTATAGACGATCTCCGTACAGTCATGAATAATGCCCAAGCCATTGCCAACTCACAGCTTATGAGCACGGTCAGTTTTATCTGACTTATTAAAGACGATTTTTCCTCTTCCCTTTTGCCGATTGACTTGAAATTTACTTTCTCGAATAAATAAATACAAAATTGTCTTGCACATGTTGCTACAATATACTATACAGGTGACATCATTAACCTGTTTTTAAATTCTTAATCAATGAGCTGAGAAATCATTATTTACATTAATCACTACCACTATACATTAAAAAGAGACAAAACTTAAATTACAAAAACTAATTAGGACAATAACAAAAATAATAAACGATACTAAAGCAAATACAATGAAAAATAACTGAATAAAAAAAGAGAAAAAGGCAAACACTATACTTTAGCACAAGAAGGGCTACAACAGCAGGATCTGATACGTGGTGCTAACACAAAGTGCAGTGTGGAGGTAGGGCAGGCCCAGGCACCAAGCCACGCAAGGTAGGGCAAGTCAAGCGACCTCATAGCACTAGCTAATAGGAGGATCAAGATAAACAAAATAATAAATAAGAAAAAAAAATAAAAAAAGGAAAAAAATATTGCAGGGACTTAGCATGGCTAATTGTCCCTACTTGGGCATTGGTGGCATCTTGCTATATAAAAATATAATCTCTCTTTCCTACTTACAATAACCGTTTGTATTTACACGGCCCATAGCACAGGCTATTGCGGACCAAGGCCTCTGTGACACTTCCACGATAGGAATGTGCACTGGGGAGTATCACATGGACAGTGACACACTGGGCACCTGAGCGCCAAGCAGCATGGCACTGAACAGCATCACACTGGACAGGATAACATCTCAATCGTCACACTTGGGAAGCAAGACTCGAACAATGCTTTACAGAAGCATGATAAGACAGAAGTGCCACACTGAACAGGGTGATGCCAATACCACACTAACGTATGCTGTAAAGAACGTGCAGTCCTACGAGGCAATCTGCCAAAACAGACGAACATCCATCAGGTCAGCTGAAGAGGTGCAAAGTCTGTGCTCAAACAAGCCACATAATTGCCTCCCCTAAACTGCCACCGCATCACTGCACGCATCAACAAAGCAAGCCAGCGCAACACCAGAGCACACACTGGACTGAGCGATCATGCATTTTTGAGCAACACAAACTGGCGCGAGTGGCCACTTGCACAGACCACGCACCACTCAGAATTGATTATGTGATGCCTGCATATAAGCAAATCATCAAAAACAAAGAAAAAACGAACAGAAAAGAAGCAGGCATATTTGCATGATGCGTCCCGATCTCAGTGTATATCTTCACTTTTTTTATATTTTGTCAAAATAAAACCCATTAACTACTTTTATATAATCAGAACAAATATCACAGATGGCCTTCAAAAATATCATGTAGATACAGGCAGCACGCAACTGCTCTTTACAATTTATGAGCTTCTTTTAAGTGGTTTACTTTACGTAGTAAATAGGCACTATGCCAAGCTTCCCAGAAATAACCCGTGAATAAACTTGAAAGGGAGGTTCTCTTTTTACTACTGCTTTCAGCCAGCCATATCATCATCAAGAACCCTATTTCCCTTCCAATCTGACATTTAAAAGAACACAAAACACCCTTGGTAAATATCTAATAAAGAAAAGAAAAGAAAAAAAAACACAAATGTAAAAAAAAGAAAAAAGGGACAAAAAACTCCATAATCAAGAAGCTCAAAAATTATGGTTTCAAAAATGAGTGGACTAGATAGTTTGGAGGCACCAGACGTTCATCGTGCGCAGCTCCTAACGAGAGACAGGGATCAATTCTAACAAACAATAAGATGAACATCAGAGGGCAACGACCACCGTGGCCACCCCAAGAGAGCTGGCCTGTCCCACATCCCAGGTATTCCTGTCAATTGCCCTCCCCCTTCCTTGATACACTCATCTGTCTGGTGATACAACTCTCTGAAGACAAATATATATGTAGATATATATTTTTTAATATACATGTTCATAGCTGCAATATTGATAAATCTTCCTGAGCCTCCTAAATCACCACAAGAAACACTGTCATGCAGCAAACTATGATACAAACTATAAGAACGAGCCTGACAATATACAAACAGGGTTACTGTCAGGCAGTCCTTGCATGAAGTTGCTTTCTGCAACAAAACATTTCATACTAGCATTTGCTTTGCTCAAACTCCTATCTCCCAACTTGCACACACCTGGTGCTGTACTACTGTTACACGTCTCTACATCTTTCTCTCTCCCAACGTTTACGAAGCGCTCATACATGAATCACACTTCATCTAATATAAAAGATAAAACAACAAATGTCCTATGGTCAAATCAATTAGTGTAGATGCAGTACAATAACTTGCTGAAATTTTGACAAAAAACAAAAAGAACATCAAACCTGCCCAAACAGAGCAATACTGATGTGGGTCTATAGACAGCATACTCTCAGAAATGGGTCGCTGAGGTCTCCAGTCAGAACACCCCTTACTATTGGGCTTCTCTGATGCTTGCATTGCACACGCAAAGCTCTTCTCTTCTCAATCTTATGCAAGACTGCAAGTCTGATGAAGTACTTTTGTAGGGCAAATCTGCCTACTTAACCCCTGACAGCAAAAGCTTCTAATACTTTTCCGACATCCTGTGATAAGTCAATGGAAATGCTTCAGATAGTCAAATTGAATGCAATTCCAAAGCTTTAGAAAACCTTTCCACCGAATCAACAAAACCACATATCTATCATGATCTGATGGGCCAAAGCATGACAATTAAGGAGCAGCTAACAATCTTGGACATACAGCCACAACTTGCAAGGCAACACACGCGCACACAAAAATATGACTGACCTTAATTCAGTTTTTTAAGAGACTCAAAAAGAAAAAAAAAGAAAAAAAAGAAATAAAGAAAAGAAAAAAATAAAGTGGGAAAAAAAAAAAAAAAAAAAAAAATTACACGAAAGGCATATCACCTATACAACAACAAATACCTAGCCTATCTACTGCATAGGCTCCCATGATAATATGTGGAGGAGGGAGGAGGGGGGCACTGGGAGGTGGCTTGTGACCATTCTATCATCCATGGCAAAGATGAGGCGACCAGGGGATGCTGCCTCACCCAGTCAGCAATGAGGGTGCCAGACCATTCATGAGGTCTTAATGAGCTGAACAATGAGAGTACCAGACCAACACAGTAAAGAAAAGTGTGTGGGGGGGAGGGGGCATCGAGGGGGTATATCAACTGATATATTCATAATATTCATTTGGGAGTCTCACCGTGACTTATGTAGATTAGAAAATATAATTGAAGCAAAAGAAAAAAATAATAATGAAAAAAAAAAATTAAAAAAAAATAAAAATAAAAAATAAGAGGAAAAAAAACGGGGGTGGAGTGGGAGGTGTGTGTAATGGGGAGGGGGGGAGGGGGGTAAAGGGAGGGAAACAATTCCAGAACCAAGAGGATTGGGTCACTAGATAGCTTTACGAACTCAGAGAAAGGGGGGGGAAGGGGAGGGGGTGAAGGGATGCCAGTCACACTCTGGGAACCAAGGGTGAGGAAAAGGAAGAGGGAGGTGGATGGGGAGAGGAAATGGAAAAGGGAGAGAATGGTAGAATGGGGAGGGGAGGGGAGGGGGGAGGGAAGGGGAGGAGGACGTCCCTGGCCCCAGCTGGACCTGGATGCGTAATATACAGGGGGACCGTTACCAGGGCACCATTTGGATCCGCAGAGAGCCGGCAAGATCCACCCGCGGGGGTTTTATGAGAGCCGCCCACACTGTGGCCTCCGCTCGCTCCGACCTACAGTGCCAACTGTATTTCTAACAGGTCTCTTTCCACTTCTGCCCGAGCGCCTTCCAAAAGCTTTCTAGTGCAGAGGGGGGCAGGACAACAGCCAAGGGGTTGGGGATGTGGGGGCTGCGTCCTGCCCACCAGCATTCCCCGCTCGGGCCTGGGAGGCTGGGGCGGCTCTTTTGTACATCGATCATAGCTGTGCTCCAGTTTGGGGGTCACCAGATGGGAGAACATTCCCACAAGGGGAGGGACCAAAAAGTATAACAACAAATATATCTTCCAAAACCATACAAGAAAAAAATAAAAAATAAATAAGAAATAATAATTAACAAATATAAGGGCAATAATAATGATGCAAATCAAAACCCAAATACTAAATGAGGATATAGAGCTAATAAAAATGAAAAAAATCTCCAGAAAGAGCCAAATGATAAGCATCGTAACAAAAGAAAAAATAACAATAATTAAAGAGGATCACCGGAGGGGTAGCTCCACATAGCAATATACATTGTTGTCCGACAAAAATGGAATTCAAATAAACACCAATACACAAAAGATGAATACATCATATATGTCACCCTTGGCCAAATATGAGCAAAAATGTAAAGATAGTGGTGGTGGCGATTATTATTACGATGATGATGATTATGACAACGACCTACTCCAACAGTTAATCCTAGTCATCTATAATTATACAGAAAAGTAACAGAAGGCATCAATTACTGCAGGGTAACAGTCTACTGTAATCAAATTAAAACACTCAGCCTGGTTCACTTGGGGGATATGCTATTGTAGCTACCTATCACATACACACAGGAGACCTGCCGTCTTCTAGACACAGTCCAGCACAGCTTTCCTCCCTGAATAGCAGATAGGCTCTTTGGAGAGAAGGCTGGCTGGATGGCTGGCATACAGCAAGCCTTTGCAGCCAAATCCAGGACATCCCCAGATTGTTCTCAATTCTTTTTTTTTTTCTTTTTTTTTAACTTTTTTTTTTAATACAGTCAACATTTACATTCTTAAACCACATACAGGAGGTGAAAACTTTAGTGCACTTTTTGATGCCTATAAATGAATGTTTTAAGGCACTAAAGAAAGATAAGAAACTTGACAGACAGAGAAGAGAGAGGGAGAGTAGTAGTAGTGAGGGAGATGGAGACAGAGAGAGAGTGAGACAAAGTGAAAGATGCGAAAAACAATTATAAAAAATAACTGGACAATGCATGATGAAAACTTGTGAAGGAATATTACAACCCTCAATGCCTGGATTACGAGCCAAATGACCCTCCAAAATTGAAACTGGTGGGAACTGACACTTGCTGGAAGTTGTAACCTGAAAAGAGAAGAAAAATTAAAGTCTAGTGATTGAGCTAAACCTTTAGAAACAAACCTTCCAAAAAATTTTGACAAAATAACCTAACCTTTAATATAACTCCTTATCAAAAGATCTAACTTTTATCACTCAAACTGGTAATCCATTCCATAAGAACTATTGAGCTGCATTTCTTTTTCTTGAAAAAGAAAAACAAGTAACACCTCTCTAAAATTATCTAATTTTTTTTTTTCTTTTTTGATGAGCATGGCATAAAGTTCAAACATTCAAAATTACATGTAACATAAACAGTATATCAAAATCACAAACAGAATGAACATATAAAATCAGGAAAATACAAACAAAAACTCCTCTACACCTTTAAACTCCCCCCCCCCCGGCCCTAAAACCAAAGCCCGCAAGCATACATACCTCCACTCTGTTGGATCTTCTTGCTTTGGGCTGCAGCTCTCCTCTGATCAGCCAGCGTGCTGATCTCCTGCATCGCCTTCTGCTGATCTGTATTCAGACCTCCCGTGAGAGCCTGGTACCATGCTGGGGCATTAGCCTCCAGGGCTAGAAAAATGGAAATTGATTAATAAATAGAAGTTTAAAAATGATCTACACTGTCAACCCACTCATGACAGGGTGTATTTTGCCTAATGCAACTAATGATAAGAGGTCTTTTTATTTTTTATTTTTTTATTTCTTTTAGAAGTCTAGAAAAATGTGTGTATATAAATACAACTATAATGTGAATACTCAAACGTAAAAATGTAGAATGTGTATATACGGGGAGAGACCAGGACATCCTCCATTGTGAGGGAAATATTCCGATGAAATCACGTCATCCGGCATGAATGGGTTAAAAAATTACATAACCAAATGATGACGGTGTGTCACACCCGTGTGACACGGCTAAATGCTGGATGACGGGGCGACACACCAGTGTGACGTTCCCGATGCAATATTGCATAGGCCCGGCAGAGGGGGTTGCCACTTCTCGCCAGGCCCGTCAGGATTGGGTCAATCTATAAACTAATTGTATCAACACAGACAAGAGCTAAGGAGCAGAATCAGAATAAAAAGCAAGGAACAAAACAGGGAGAGAAGGGATAGAGAGGAGCAGCAGCAGAAAGAGGGAGGGGGGGGAAAAAAAAAAAAAAAAAAAAAAGGAGGTAAAGAAAAAAAGACAAAAGAATAACTCTTCCTAAGAAACTTAACACTGCAACAGCTACTCACCATGCATAACCTCCTTGAAGACAAGGTATTCATCTACATCGCAATCGTCTTTGTCTAGCGGTGTAGTGAAAGACTCCAGCGCAGTCTCGTCCCGTTCTTCTTCTAGACCATCATCGTCATCGTCGTCATCGTCATCCTGAAGTGGTACAGAATATGTCTTTTAGATACAAACATTCATATCTTAATAACACTGCCATGCATGACTGTACTTGGTATATCTTTCCTCTACATATGTAAGACTACTAGTGTCAAGGATAAATTAAAATAAACATAAAAAGGGGAAAAGGTGACTGCATCAAAGTATAAGCTGCCTCTACTCCAACCATAAGGTGAGTTGTGAATACATTTCATGCAGAAAAGCTGAGTAGTTCTCACTAAGCTAACCCAAACTCCATGAAGCAGTACTTCCAAAATTATCATACTAGTCTACCCACAATCCAGTCATAATGAATTATCCTCATACCCCAAAAAAATAATCCTTATTAACCCATTCACGCCGGTTGAATGAATTATTTTCGCGTCAGACGCACTGCGGTTTTCGCGTCAGGGGACCTGATCGCGCTATGCCGAGCCCCGCGCGGGTTGTGCGCGGGCAACCGCTTGCGGATTGTGCGCCCCCAGAATCTCGAGGCGTTAGCTTTATGCATTCGAGGAACCCCTTATACCCGGGCAAAAAAACGCCCCCCGTAATCCTGATTAAGAGGCAAACTCAAACAACAATGTATTCAACTCCACAGATTGTAGGCCTTAAATATTTGCCTTCCTGTAGTTGGATAGCTAGATACATCAATTACAAAGCCTGTATGACCAGTAATCGTAACTCACTCCTGAACTATAGCTATATCTTAAAAACAAAGTATCATAAAAAAACAGATTAACCAATTAACACCGGGTGACAAAATATCATGTCACATGGTGGCAATGCCTGTTGCCACTGACATGATATTTTGTCATGACTTTTTACATGACCAGCACACCAGGTGATTGGGAAAGTAGCAGTCAGCTACGGACAGTGCAGGAAAATAGCCCAATGCATTAGGCCTATGCAATTGACCCATTAACAACGGAGTTATTTTGGCTGTAAATGGTCAGCTTATTTCAACCACAGGCAAAACGCCTTGGGATTCTCGCCCGCACTGGCCGCAGCCAAGCGCTGTACGCCCTATCACCCAGTGAGCCGTGATATTTTGTCACCCATTGTTAACGGGTTAAAATACCCCGGCATTTAGACCAATTGGCACCAAAACGACACTGTCATTATCAGGTTAAACTGAAGAGCAATAATCATGCTAAAATCTAAAGTAAGATCCAAGACAGTAAAATTCTACAAAATAATTCATTTTAAAATTAAGAATAACAGAATATTAAATACTATGAAGAGGCACACTGAGGTATCAACAAACTTTCATCCTTCTAATTTGATAAACTAGGACAATATTTACAAGGTGGTAACACAAACTTTTGTCCACCTGAATACAAAGGTATTTGCAGTCACTTCCTGCTCCAAATGCATCATTAAATACTACATAAAGTGAAATATAAAAATATTTCAAACCATTAGTTTTCAATGTCAGTATCAACATGAACAAAATAAGTGCATTGAATTCTATACTTAAGACCTAAAATTTAGACTTTCTTTTTAACACAAATGTTGCAAGGGACAAACTCAACAAATCTGTTTAGAACACAACCCTCTATCATGCAAGCGAGGGAATCAATTGGTTACAGGAATCCCATCTTTCAAAAGGAAACTCTATGGGATTTAACCAGAGGCCATGGAAAAATGGGGATTTCACACTTTCATTGCCATGCAAATGCCACTCACACTTGTTATACATGCTTATGATTTCTTGTAAACCTTGATGGTGTTTTATGATGATATTAAGACAGCCATGTCTTTATCTAAAGAAGACAACATTGGCTTTGTTGCATGCAAATTACAGGAATTCATTTCACACAATCCAGTTACTGAAATGCTCAGAGAGATCTACAAAAAACTAAGCCTAATCTAACTGTGGACATATGTCTAAAAAATTTTGCTTAAAAAATAATAAACCTTTCCCAGATGGGTAAAAATAAATTGTAAATGGATAAACAAATCTACCAGGGTGAGCTAATCTATGCATTCAAGGCAACTCAAAAGGGATCACTCTGAACTGCTGTCATCAATAATGAGAGCAGGATTTAACTCTTCTGCTACAGGCACTTTTTGTGGGTTAGATAACTTTCCTACTTTTTGTTCAAAATAAAAGATGGTTATTCCTTCGTCTGTGTAACTAACACTTACAAAATAAAAGAAAACATTTTAAGATGCCCAGCCAGGCTGAACATCTTAAAATATGGCCCGTGTCAGAAGAGTCAAAGAGCAAATGTATGTCCAGTCTTTCTAATCTAGTAAAACCAACAAAATAACTAAACAAAATAAATTAGTAATCAAAATAAAAAAGAAAATGCACAAAATTTTAAGGAAAGGACACATCTCCTGTCCACCAGAGTGGGAGCAGGCACCAAGCACACATTCAGAGGATGCACAGATTAGCCCAGTGGAAAATGATTGGGGCAGCTTTCTGCAGCCAGGCAAGGCTGGCCTGGTAGGTACTCCAGGTGCAGCCGAGGTATACACACACACACCTGCAGGGAGGCACTTATGGCAAACGGGGCACTGGCTGTGGCCTTGTTTACCTTCTCCTCGAGTTTTTCTAAGTAATCTTCGCCAACATCATCAAGTTCGTCTTCGTCACTCTCCAGCACCTCTGTGGGGGTTGGAATGAGAAGGGATTGAGAGCCACTCTTTGCCTTTGAATATGAAGATTGCAAAACAGCTGCATGAGTCAAAAGATCTTTAAGAGACAGAATGCACAAACAATAAACAAAGGGGGAGAATTAGAAGGATGGCCTTTCCTACTTAAAACAGAATTAATACATTTAAGAAATCAAGCAGATTTTAGAGATTATTTTACTGGATGTTTTAAAAACCACAGTTTAGTATTTTGCTACTCACCATGCTCGATATCATCATCGTCATCTTCATCATCGTCGTCGTCATCCTCCTCATCAGCAGCTTTTGCTATTTGGGAAAAGGAAGGCTTCATGAAAGACAAACACACAAAATCAATAAAATTACACTAATTTATATCAGAAATAATAAAGAAAACTACATTAAAAAAGAAGGAAAATGATTGTCTCTTAGTCTCACCTGCATAAGCTCTCTTTAAGCCTTGGAATAAGAGAATCATGGCTGGCAGGATCTCTTTATGGCATTCCTGCAGGACTCCCAAGCGCTCTGGCCCCAACTGGAGGAGCGTGCACATGCCCAGCACACACACCTTCCGATCATGAAGGCTGAGGGACAGAAGTTTCAGATTAGCACATTCTCTCGTTTCCCTCTAGTCTCAAAGATGCACAAATTGGCTAAGTTGTGGGATGATTATCAATTCCAATTGAGATTCTTCCTGCTCTTGCAGGACTTTAGAACTTTCGGAAATGAAGGCTTTTTTTGCAAAAGCAAACTCGTCTATTCTAGACAATCAAACATTTACTGTTCTCTCAAAAATAAATTGTATTTTCTTTATTGTAACAGGCTTTCAAATGTTAGTTTGGACAAAATTTGGAAAGATATTGTCTAAATAAACAACCTTCATGGGAACTTTTTGACAAAAAGACAGTATCCTAATTTGTACTTGGAAACAAGGACCTTCAAAATACAAGTAGAAATAATGAGCCAGATTAAGCTATACAAGTCCAATCATCCACTAGAATGGATCTGGGGAATCTCAGACACAAACAACAGATAATATAGGATCCAAAGTGATGGGGGTTACTTACCCGAGGAAGCAGTCAGTGTCATGAATCCACTGCTTAATGAAGTGAGATGTGAGCGTGGTAGTTGTGTTGGGCAAAGTGGTAGATTCAAGCACCTGTAGTAGGGGGTCCGGCGCCGTGTAAAGTGTAGCTATCACAACCTGGAAGGGTGCACCACAGTTCAAAATTCAACAGTTCAACCAAGGTAGTGAGTGTGGGGATACTGGAGGATCTCACGCTTATATATATATATATAATATATATATATATATATATATATATATAATTATAATATAATTATATATATATATAATTATATATATATATATATGTATATATACATATATAATTATATATATATACATATATATATAATTATATATGTATATATACATATATATATAATTATATATGTATATATACATATATATATGATTATATATGTATATATACATATATATATAATTATATATATGTATATATATACATATAATATATATAATATATATATAATATATATATACATATATATATAATATATATATTATATATACATATATATATAATATATATATATATATAAATTATATATATATAAATATTATATATATTAAATATATATATATATATTTATATATATATAATATAATTATATATATAATTATATATATATATATAATATATATAATTATATATATATGTATATATATATAATTATATATATATATATATATATTATATATATATATATATATATATATATATATATATATATATATATATATGATGCTTTTTTCAGATAGAGTAGCACTGAAAATCTTGTTGCTTCCTTATCCAATTCCAAGTAAAGAAAGGATGCCTTAAAGATGAATTTTACACAAGCCAATTTGGCAAAAACTTCTAGGCCTTAGATTTTACATTATGCAGACGAAATATGAGAGATTAAAGAGCAATCAATTTGAAAAAATGAGAAGATATTTTGCACCACTTAAAGAAATAGGGATAAAGGGCAAGAGGTGAGCAATCCATTACTTGAGTATGTGAAATAAAAGGTGAAGTCCACATGGTATTGGAACCATATAATGGATAATCAGAGCCATGGTGAGTTTGACAGTAACATCAATACTGTTTCCAATGTAATGCAGACTAACACTATTTGTGTACTCAACATACAGAACTTTCAAAAATTTGCACATGCACAAATAAACATCCATGTGCACACACAAAGGCAAATATTTGTATGTAATATGTAATCATGCATAAAGATGTGATCATGCACAGGTATACACTCTTCTGGAGTGCTGTTTCAATATAAATGCACATTGTATACCTGTACTCCAGGACAAATGAAATTTCATTAAAAAATAACCATTCACTATATTCTTGACCCAAATACACAAGCTTTACCATTTTATCAATACTATTCCTTAAAAAGCTTTGTTAAATACTATTTTTTCCCAGAATGTTGAAATAAGGACAAAAAAGACATATCTCCACTTCTTTAACCCATTCGCGTCGGTTGACGTCCTATCACAAGGTTGAAAAATGTTCCCAGACCCAGGTGACGTCCTGAGACATTGTGCATTTTCTCCCTGAGATCAAGGAGGGGCAATTGTGACGTGCTGAAACGTCAGCAATAAATCACTAGATTGTTCTCAAATATAATAATTTTACATAATTTCGTACTCTTACTTTAGTTTAGGTTTCATTGTCATTAAAATGAGATATAACATTTTAACCCATTCGCGCCGGTTGACGTGCTGACACGTGGTCGAAAAAAGCCCCGGACCCGGGTGACGTCCTGGCACGTGCTACATTTTCGGCCCGCGCGCCGGGAGGCCAGTAGCGACGTGCTGAAACGTCCGCATTAGAATGATAGATTATTCTTAGTACAATTCGATTTTCATACTTGATTTGTCTTAGCTACTTTAGTTTATCCTTCTAAATAGTAGAAAATGGGATATAACGTAATATAAATGACGTCTCAGGTACATACGTAATCTTGATTACGGCATGGTGATTTCTGTTTCTGATTTGTTGAATATGATGATCTGAGTCGAAAGACTATCGTAAAATCAATTGTAATTGGCCGAGGAATAAAAAAAAAAAAAAAAAAAATTATATAACATCTTTTTGTTGCCCCACTAAAAGAAAATGACACTTGAAAAAACATTGCTGTTACTTGCATTCACTTGTATGCACATGTATGGTTGTTCATATTCTCTTTCTTTTCGTTTAGGAAGAAAAAAAAAATTGAAAAAAAAAACTATGTTTGTTACCTCACTAGAAGAATGCTTCCACTTCCCATTGGTATTACAACATAGGAGTAAAGAATATGGAAAAAGTTCAATAGAATAACACTAAAAAAACAGTGCTATAACATCTTTTTCGACTGATATACATCCTCTGAACATAGCACTACTTTCTACACATGATTACACTTTAGACGCAATCACGCAAACCATAAGGATAGGGTGGGTGAAAAACGCTCTGCGAGCGTCAGAGCGACCGCGCGCAGCGGGAAAACACCCCGGCACGAACGGTTGCGCGCTTGAAATCTTCCCGGCGTTATCGGGAGTAGGCGAAATTCCGCCCCGGCGTGAATGGGTTAAAAAATGACATCACAGAAAACTACATGATATTGATGACATCATGGTAATTTCTGCTGCTTGATTGGTTGAATAAAGAGATCTGAGTCGAAAAACTATTGTAAAATCAAATGTGTTTGGCCAAGAAATAAAATAAAGTAAAAAATTACTAATGCAATAATACTTCTAATTTGTTGATTGCCCATGATATCACGTAATGTCACGTCACATAGTACATATACATACTAATATATACATGTATGATTATTCATATTTTTGTTTTCATTTTGGTAAAAAAAAAATAAAAAGTATAAAACTGTTTTTTGATGCCCCACTAAGAGATTGCTTCCACTTTACTTTGGTATTTTCACATAGAAGTTAAAAATATAGGCAACGTTCAATAAAATACAACTAAAAAGGCATTACAGTAAGTTTTTAGTTTTTCGACTATAATAACTCTTTACATTATAGACACATTCTATAAAAACCATAAGAATAGGGTGGGTGAAAAATGCTCAGATAATCAGCGCAGTGAGAAAAGACCCCAGCATGAAGCATCACACCCTTGTTATCTTCCGGCATGAGCAGGAGTAGGCGAAAGTACATCCCGTCGTGAATGGGTTAAAAAATATTAATAAACAAATATGTAAATCCACTAAATTAAGGAAACAAATAACAATAATAATAATAATAATAATAATAATAATATTAATAATAATAATAATAATACACAAGCAAAGAATGCAAAAATAAATATCTATCTTTCTCAAATGGTCCAAGCTTATCCTACCTGTCCCAGCATCATTCCTCCCACTCCTTCATGCCTCTTGGCAAGCAATGCCCAGTCCACTCCCAAGCCCTCCTCTTCTAACTCAACTCACCTGCAACAGCATCGTTCGTAACTCTGTTGTCTTGACCTCCCTAAGTAGTCTCTCTACCACGAGCTGGATGATGGACGGGAGGCATTGGTTGATGTGGCCTTGGCACTGAAGCACAACTACCTCCAGCAGTTTGGCTGCGTGGCATTCCTCA
>NW_028234442.1:10819778-10822278 GCF_977035675.1 Penaeus japonicus
GAGGAGGAGGAGGAGGAGGAGGAGGAAGAAAAGGAAGAGGAGGAGGAGGAGGAGGAGGAGGAGGAAGAGAAGTAGAATAATAATTCCTTACATTTGGCTCTACAATCTTCTCTGCCTTGTTCTGTGATGCTAGGAAGGCAGACAGTGCCATGGCAGCCTCTACCTTGACAGGCAGATCATGATCATTGAGGAGAGCATTCTGGATGCAGTTCATTGCTGCTACGATATTCTGTTCCGACTTGAACCTAATTTCATCGAAGTTCTGAAGGATCCAACAAGCCTGTGGGGGGAAAAAAAGGTTAAGTCATGTGAATAATGGTCAAAATATTTCTTCTTATAGTTTCAGGATACAGCTCGTTTTTTCACTTGAATTCAATCGTCCTGGGAAACTGATAAACTTTGGCAGTAAGATCAAAAAACAAAACACACAGTGGAAAAGAACAAAAATCACTAAAGGTCCTGCACTCACCCTGGCTCTCATGAAGCCAAATGGACTCTGGAACTCAGGGAAGACATACTGTGCAATCATAGTCTCCATTTGGTCTTTGTATACTCTCTTCTTTAGTAATACACCACCCATAGTACCAATCTGTAGAAAAGATCCAGATATGAACATGAGTAAACTCATTTTACTCTTTACTAATAAATGAAAATGATAAAATGTTTAAGAATAACTTTACAAAAACAAGAAACAAGTAGCATGACACTACAAAAAACACTATAAAATCAACAGGACATTTACCATATGCATGACACCATCCTTGTGCCTTGGGTCAACATTGGGTGTGGTGAGCACCTGCATGAGGAACACCATTGTCTTCTCTAGCATTTCCTTCCTCTTACGGATGGTTGACAGGAGCAGTGCCTGAGCAGCAGTCACGGGAGATACCAGATCTTCATAGATATCTGGAAGGAGGAAGATAAGCATTGTTATTTTTTTTATCATTCTTTTACCAATTTCCATATCAAGAACAGCATAGAATAGAAAGTATAATGAGGGAATGAGGGGATGAGGAGAGGGGGATAAGGAGGGGGAGGGGGAGGGGGAGGGATAGGGAGGGGATGGGGGAGGGAGAGAGGGGGAGGGGGAGGGGGAAGGGGTGGGAGAGAGGGGGAGGGGGAGGGAGAGGGAGAGGGAGAGGGAGAGGGAGAGGGAGAGGGAGAGGGAGAGGGAGAGGGAGAGGGAGAGGGAGAGGGACACTAGAATCTAAATATGTAGAAAAATGGGCCACGTAACTCACCAAATTTGACGCGAACATATTCATAGGGGTCGGAATTCCAGAGTTCTTGGTCAGAGTCTGAGTAACACATAAGAGGGAAGAGTACATCCTGAATCACTGAGAGCATGTGAGGCTTCAGCAGCTTCCACGCAACAGACTGGCCCACTCTGGAAAATAGCAACCAATAATTAGAAAATCTATTTTTAAAGAAAAGTTACATTCTGAATTATATTTTTTGAATGCTGGTGATAAAGGCAATCTCAAGACACTAACATATATAAATAAATTGAAAAGTGTCTCAAACCTGTTCTAAAATAATCCCATAACTAAACTTTCATGGCAATTTAGAAAAGTGAAGAGATTTTTGGCATACCTTTTGATTTTTTCTAACCATAAGCATTTTCAGTTTGTAATTATGTCTGTATGAATTAAGTAAAAAAAAATAATAATAAAGAATGACAACTATCAGCCAAGTTATCATGAAATTAATACAGCATTATTACCATCTTTCTAGACCAAGAAGGTAACACAAAAACTGGAAAACCTAACAACCACATTTAATCAGAAATGCATTATGAAATGGAGAACTCGCCCCATTCTCACAGGCACCACAAAGGATCTTACCCCTGCTCTAAGTAATTGAGAGTTTGCTGTAGTACACGCGGCGAGATGTAGACCTTGTTGCGGTACTGGTCTAGGATCTTTAGCAGCACCTGAAGGATACCCTGAGAGAAGGTCTTGATGAACCATTCTGCAAACTGCTTGTATTCCTTTCCAACTGTGCTTGGACAACCATAACTGCAAGAAAAATGCATGATGTTAATCTATATAATGTCAAAGTTAAAAAAAGGTATGATAACATATTACAGAGGAGATGGCAACATTAAAAGAGGAAGAAAGGGGGGAGGGGGAGGAGGAGGAGGAGGAGGAGGAGGAGGAGGAGGAGGAGGAGGAGGAGGAGGAGGAGGAGGAGGAGGAGGAGGAGGAGAAGAAGGAGAGGAGGAGGAGGAGGAGGAGGAGAAACAGGAGAGGAGGAGGAGGAGAAACAGGAGAGGAGGAGGAGGAGAAACAGGAGAGGAGGAGGAGGAGAAACAGGAGAGGAGGAGGAGGAACAGGAGGAGGAGTAGGAACAGGAGGAGGAAGAGGAGGAGGAGGAAGAGGAGGAGGAGAAATAGGAGAGGAGGAGGAGAAGGAGGAGGAGAAACAGGAGAGGAGGAGGAGGAGGAGGAAGAGGAGGAGGAGGAGGAGGAGGAGGAGGAAGAGGAGGAGGAAGAGGAGGA
>NW_028234442.1:10824778-10827278 GCF_977035675.1 Penaeus japonicus
ACATCATTCATCAAGCACCAATAATCAAAACCCAACACACTTTAAACTCTTATCTTCTTCTGGTGCCAAATTAGCAAAAATATGTGTTTCACAAAGTGGAGGAACAAATCCAAAATAAATAAAAAATCCTGACTAAAAATGTTAACAGGTCAAATCATACCTAGCTTACAGGAGTTAAGTCAACGCAATGCAACGAACAAGTCTGAATTACCTGTGTAAGAGCGTAGAAGATCTTGAGGATCAGTTTTTGTAGTAACGTTGAATGCTCTGAGGGATCTGGCAGAAGATGGACTATACGCTCATAACACATTGGCAAAAGCATTCTCATTGCCTCGTGGAGTGGACCCCGTTCTTCCTTCTTTTTATATCTAGAAAATGAGAATGGGGGGGGACATCATCATCTTGTTTCATACTATTGTAAAACAATTGGACCAGAAATACCCATGGAATCCCTCTCTCCTCATCAATACACATCACTTTTATTTCCACAATCAGCAACTGTAAAAATAAACAACTAGTCAGCATGCCAATACATCCTCTGAACTCGATTAATAACCTGAATGACAATTCCTCCTGGTTTATATATATTTTTTCAAATGTAAATGAAAATGAATCAATCTGCTAAATGCCAGTCCTTAGTTATTATTTTAGTTACTTTTCCTTGGCACAGTCATTAATTTAAACTTTGTTCTAGAGTGTCTTATTGCTGTATAAATGTGTGTTTGTTTGTCTGGTATACTACTGGCCATGGAACTAGCACAGCAGAAACTGTAGTAGTATTATTGGTGAGAATAGAACAATAGTAATAGCAGTAAAAGTCCCATGTTGTAGTAGCAGTAGTGATTGTAGTAGTGCTAGTAATAAAAGTGGTGGAAATAGTTCCTATATTCTAAAAAGGGAAGTCTGGAAGCCATAAATATTAATAAAATAAAAAATCTGAATATAAAACATTGATAATCAGAACATTAGCTGCCATGAAGTGCAATCTAACTAATCTTCAACTTATCAAATACCAGAACTGTAAACACAGGTGCGTATGCTTCCTAGCAGGTGTGAAAGAAACACCTGTCTGAACATATGACGCTTTCCACAAGTGTTTATTTTCAGCTCACTTTTATTCAACTGTTTATATTTTTTTCATCGATCTCTTTCCACATTTTAATTTTTAGCATAAAAATCTTTCAAAAGTGAACTTAAGATATCATTGGTATTAAATCTGGTTTTAAAATGTGCATACTTGCATTTATAGCAAAATTGAATAATTATTTTTTTTCTATATGGTGGTGGTTATTTAAATACCTTGCACTCCAAAGCACTGCAATACATGTATTATGCTGTGTAATAAATATAATTTTCCCACTTAAGCCAAGTGTACTAAGTCCATTCTTAGTACATAAATCATATGACTAAACAAAATGATCTTGCAACTCACTCAAAATTCTTGACGAGCTGGTATAAGCATAGGAGACTGCCATTCCATAGATTTGTGTCCGGATTTTGAAGATAAATACTAATCTTGTCGACAATGGTCGTCCAGCGACCTGGGAAGTCATGTTTGACCATCTGATATGTGCAGACGGCAAGCTGTACTCTGCAATGAGATGGAGGATACAAAATATGAAAAATATGCTAACCATTAATACATATTCATTGGTGGAAAAATTGAAATAAACTAAAATAATATAAAAACAATAATGATACAATCAAGATTAAATGATTCCTACCTTACGAGATCTGGAGCATGAACAACTGCATCGACAATGGCATCGCGGATCATGGCGCGATCCTGCTCATGAATGTGGAATGGAATGGGTTCACCAGCTTCATACTCTGCATCTTTCCAGTACTGTGCTACCATGTTCTTAAGGTATATAACACCCGCCTGTCGTACTGGCATGTCAAGCTCCCCCATCATGACAACTTGGAGGAGTGCTGGGGTAAACCCAATTATTTTTTTCATCTGCAAATAAAATGAGAATAAATCATAAATCTGGAAATTCAAGTCTAAAGGAATGCATCTTGTCACTGAAAAATATCCCTGGAGGAAATAATATCAGCTAATAACAACAAAATGTTATTCAAGCATTGTTTCATCATTCAACTAGGAAAAAGGAAAGTAATTTCATCTCATTCATACATTTCCTATTAAAACACCTTCACTGAAGCTGAAAGAATGATAGTGCACTGTCTACTTGTTAAAACCAATATATACTCATTGTACACATTCCACATGGAAATCAGCTGACAGCCAGAGAATGAATAAAGCATTCACATGCTAGCTATAATTTCCACATAACAAGGACAGGACAAAACTTGCAACTAATGTTTGTTTACATTATCAAATATACCTCTTCGGATCAATATTCCCAAGTTAATACCTATTTATGTACAGCTGCTCTGATCTACTGATGAGTTGATGTTAACATTACACTGCAGAATAAAACAGCAATAGCTCAGCAAGCAGCTCAAATGGGACCAGGGGCTTCAGCAGTCTCTTATT
>NW_028234442.1:10832278-10839778 GCF_977035675.1 Penaeus japonicus
TTCATATTTGTTTCCATTATTTTCACAAGTGAATAAAATGTCTGTACAAATGGAACTCCTATGATAATGTGCATATGTAATAATGTAAAACATACATTTTGAGGGAGAGATCTCGCCGTTCTAGAACACCACCCAGGGAAATAATATGTCAACGAGATAGGGCATCAACCAGCGTGAATGGGTTAAGTAACTGTCCTGACCTACACATCTTTAACACTCCAGGAAAGACTAAAAAACCTTTGCCTCATGTATTCTAAAAGGATAGGGATTGGACAGATTTCTTATTTGACATTATCCCTTCTGGGATGGGCCACATCTTAAAATGTTGAGCCTGGGATGAACTTAACCCACAGAGGATGGCTGGCATCATATTGATGGCACGAGCCTTTTTTACCACATGCAAGGCGTGTAAGGTACCACAATCAGTCTGGATGTTCTTTTAAGTGGCACTAGGACTGAGGAGTGCATATAGTTGTAAACTTGTTTTTTATGTTACAAAGAAGAAAATTCTTCCCCAAACTTCATACTTCCAAAATTTGCGATAAGTGTGTTTATACTGGGTATACAGCGTATATTCCTCCTTTATGGAAGCTAAAGGACTAAATTTAGACAATTCTTTGTCTAAACAACATCATAGCTATACAAGTACCCAAAACAAAAAAGTGGAGATGAATTAAAGTACACTAATGTATATATGAGCAGGAGTTGGACAGAAAATACTGTAGTGGGCCAAATTCTCCCTCCTCCCACCAAGCCTACTGAATAGCTTGTTTTCTATCGTTTTCTAGGCTTATGGTCAATCAGTCAATCAAATCTATGTATGGATTACCTTGTACCATTGTGTATATCCAGACCTGTATTTATACCTACAGAACCACCAAAATGCTGGCAAAGGGGAAAAAAACATCGCCACATGTATTTTTGCAAGACATTGACCTGACTTCCTCTACCCTCTCCCCAAAGTCCGACATGACTACAGCTCAGAGTAACAACTATGGAAGCCATGCCCTACTGTGAACCGAGTGGCATGACCAAGATGGCATGTGCTGCTAATTCAAATACTTGAACCTTTAGAGTTAGTACTTATTCCTGGTCATTCCAGTGGCTTATCATATTCCTTGGGCATATTGCAAAGGCTTGGAGAATAAATAGACGGCTGCAACTAACAATTGTAGTAAAGTAAACCAAGCAAATGACTATCCTTGTTCAACAGCATTTATTTAACTTGTTAAAACATTTTTGTGTTATCTTTGGCAATGTAAACGTTAAACTCTCCCCTGGCATGAGTAAAAAAGCTTAGCATATAAACCAGAAACTCAAAAGATCAAGTCACAGCTAACACAACATATGCAGGGTGACCCATCCAAAATCGGCACAAAAATCAGGATGCACGCCCGAATTGGGGAAACAAAACACCAAACCACCTTTGTATCACACACTAAGCTACGAAAAGCCACACACACACACAATTCTCCAAAGACTAAACTACCGATAAATCTTGAAGAAAAAAAAAAGGGGTAAATGAAACCAATTCAAAAACAAACACATAACATCACTATGTTTTTGTTTATTTTCCGTAAATATCCTCTCCACTTACACAAAATTATCTTGATAGTTAAAAGCCTAAAGTAGGTTTATCAATGCAATATGTCCTTATTGCATCCTTTGTTTATTTATGTATATTTTTTTATGCTTGCACACTATGCCCTACTAGTTACCTACTTTCCATCTCCTTTTCGCGACTTTCAAATCTTACGAACGAAAGACATGGAAACCACGTGTCCTACGAAGACAGGAACTACGCCAAACCCCGATAAAAGGTGCGAAAACAGAGGGAGGGAAGAAAATGCGATGACAAACACGCGAGGTTGGAAGAGAGAGAAAGAGATAAAGAGAGTAATTAAGGTATGGAGCAACGACAGGTAAGTACTACAGTAAAACCCAAATTACAATGCTGAAGTAGATAAATAATGCGGCGAGGGAGAGAGGAGAGAGAGGGAGGGAGAAGGCGAGGAAGAAATGGAGAAGAAAGGCAAACGGCGATAACGAACTAGAAACACACCAAGGATATTGGCAAAATAAAACACCACCGGACACAGGGCCATGGCGTCCCGACGCCCCTTCATCGAGGACCAAAGAGGGCGAGAAACGAAGCCCCAAAATAGGCCTAGAACGAGAAACGTGAACCCAACACAAAACCGTCACCATCCACATTTCCTCACCTGCGTCAGCTCATCCTCGGCCTGCTGACGTAAATTAGGGTCTATAGTGCCCCTCAGTATCTCTATTATCTTCCTCGAGTCCATTTCCTACGTGTTATCCAGCGTCAGGGCGGAAAAAGCGAAGAAATAAGGGCCTCCACGTGATTCCCCCCGATGGCGCCGCTCCGTCTTGCCTGCCTGTGTGCCTGTCAGCCCCGCGTTGTTGGAACCGGCGTCCTGAGGGAGCCCGAACGCGGCGAGGGATCTTTTTTTTATTAGGGGGGAAGGGGATTTTCGGAGGCTCTTTGGACGGGTTTCGATTTAGATTTTGATAGGTTTTGAGTTTTTTTTTCTTCTTCTTCGTTTGAGGTTGTGTCTGTTGGCCCCGCGTTGTTGATGGGTTTCCTTAAAGGAGTGTGAACGCACCGGGAATTATTTGGGGGAGGCTTTTGGGATGTTTGAGTGCTTATTAAGTGATTTTTAAGGGTGTTTTGACTATTTTGTATTTGACTGAGGTTATTTTGTGTCTTTAACGTATGGTTTCTTTATATATTTTGATAGGTAGTGTTAGGAAGCCTAAGGACCACAGCGCTCTTCTGAGAATATTTCAAGAACCTTTTTGAGGATCCACATCTCCCTTTTTAAGGTTTTCTATCTATTTTTGTGTACTCCGTAATATGTTATTTTATATCATCGCGAATTTTCATTACTTGTAGCAGATAGCATCATCTTGTTTTGTTTTTGTTTTTCGTTTATTTTGTTGTTTTCTCGCTGTTTCCCCGATTATTCACGTCTTCTCTTTTTACTTCTTTGTTGTTTATCTTCTCTTTTCTTCATTCTGTAGTTTATTATCTCTTTCAGTGATTTATCATTTTCCTCGTGTTGCAGTTTCTGAATAATGTTTTCAATGCTGTTTCTGCTTCCTCCGGCAACTTTTATCTTATCCTCATATTTCGTCTTATTCACGATCAATAGATATATGTCCTCTTTTCTTTATTTCATCTAAGACAACTAAGTCATCAGAATAATGAGGAATAATAAATTCTACGTTATTCATTGTATAACTCAAAAATATGTGTTATTCAGCAAAGACATGCCTTGTATCATATCAAAAAAGCATCTACATTATATACTTTTTATTTCATCTCTTCTCTCTTTCGTAAGAACAATAAGTAATAAGTGAATAAGAGTGAAAATAAAAATTGATAAAATCCAACATGAACAGACGAAGCATTAGATATTTTTTAGAAGACTTTTATAGCACTTGCGAAGCGCAGACGATCTCCTTTTCTGTCTAAAATATTTTCTTTCTTTTTTGCACTTTTCTCATACCAAACCATCTTGCCTTCTTTGAGAAATTATTAATCTATTCCCTTTCTCATTTTCGGGAGTATTAATGGCGCGAGACTCAATATATATCTAATAACATGACCCAAATAAGAATTTGGCGGGAAAATTAACACGACTAAAAAAAAGGAAGATCAAATATTCATGCTTTCAGTTGCATCTGTTTTCATAATGTCTAGAAATGTTTACAAAAACTCTTTTTAAACCCAATCATTAAGTAGTAACAATAAAATACGGAATCTGCAATGTAATAGAATGTTGACGTGGTGTATTATATGTATTTAACACGTGAGATGCCATGTATTGCTTTTGTTATGATTACTATCTTTTGAAAATGGTTCAACATATGCACTTTTTTATTGCAACACTGCATAGCAACAAGAAGAATATCAATAATGATAAACATGTTGATAGTAAAATGTTCATATTTCATATTACATGTTGTTATGGTCACTGTTATTACTGTTATTTCTTTTTTTTCATATAGGATTTTCAGCGTGGGGGTACTTGTAGTTTTCGTAATGATAATGACTATAATTGTTATTATTAATATCCATTGGGTCTAGGTGATGGTACGTGTTCTATTATAATAATAACAGCAATGACAATAATGATAACAAGCGTAGTAGTAGTAGTAACACAAATAATAATAAAAATATGAATGAGGAATGGAAATTATAATATTGGTAATGATAATAACGATAAGGATAACAATAATAGCAATAATGATGATGACAATTACAATGGTAACATTGATGAAAATGATAACAACAATAATAATATTACTAATAACGATAAAGATAATTATAATAATGATGATGATAAGGATGATGATGATAATGATAATAATAATAATAGTAATCATATCACTGATAACAATAAGATCATAATTAAGAAAATGATGATAATGATGGTAAAGATAATAATAATAACATCAATATCAATAGAATAATGATAATGATGACAATCATAGTATTAATTGGAATAATGAGGACGATGATGATAATCATGGTGATAACAATAATGATAATGATATGAATAACAATGGAAATTAACAATAATAATGATTATGAGATAATAATGATAATGATAACAATGACAACAGTAGTGATAATGACAATAATGCCAATTGTTATAATGATCATCATTATCATCATCATTTCATTATCACTACTATGATCATCATTTTCATTATCACTGCTAGTGCTATTTTTACTATCATTGTTTTTAGTATAATTATTACCCATGCAATCTGTCACCAATATCATCATCATTGTTATTAGCAGAAATAGAAATACAGAACTGATGATGTTGTCATTATCATTATCATTGTTATTATTATCATTATCATTGTTATTTCCATTACTGTTGAAATTCAATTATTGATTTTACCGTTGTCATTAATATCATCATCATTATATTTGGTATATTTAGTAATATTTTACATTTACTTCCTTGTTAACAGTTATCAAAAATATCATACTGGAATGCTAGTATCATATTCATCAGCATTCCATTCCCTGCTGGGAGGGAGGAAAGGAGGGGAGAGAGGAAGGGAAGGAGGGGAGGGAGAGAGTGAAGGAGGGAAGGAGGGAGGAGGAGGGCTATATTTGGACATAACCCTCCACTCAAAGTTATCTTCAATGTCATGATCACCCAGGTGTTGTTTGTAGCCGGCGTCATTTAACTATGAATTACTAAAATCATTGTTTTTTTTTTTTATTCATTTGCTGACTAGAAATGTATTTTCAATTTTCGCTGTCATCAGTGGCTGTTTTTCGGACTGACTATTGTTATCATCATCATCATCATTGTTAATGTTGTTGTTCTTATTAATATCATCATCCATATTTCTTGAAAAAAGGAGAATCTCAACTAAAAAAAAAAAAAAAATCAGTAAGAACACCACGGCTGATCAATTCATCAAACAGACATAAACGTGACCATAAACATAATCTTTGTTAATCCCAAAGAATCAAAATGTTTTTTTTTTTCTAGCCTGCTCTCCACCAGCCATGTTAGCGCAGCCGAGGCGAGGGAGGTAGCCTGACCCATTACACTGTCATGCTCGAAGTCTGGGAACATTAGAAAAACCGCCTTCGCAGTCATCCCGAGTGAGGCAAAAGACACAAGAAAGATTATTCTGTGACTTGCCACTAAGAAAGATGCTGCCCTTGTCTTCTTCGGTGGATTTACTCTTGGTCTTAATTCGCGGAGGTTTGGGGAATTGGCCCTTGGTAATGTCTGTGTGGGTTTTTTGGCTGTGGATGTTATTGGTGTTTTGGCCGTGGTGTTCCTATGTGGTAACGGTCTCAATTTATTACGTGGAGGATGCAACCACGCTGCAAACACACACAAACACACACACACACACACACATACACACACACACACACACATATATGTATATATATATATATATATATATATATATATATATATATATATATATATAATTTATACATATATATACATATACATACATGCATCCACATACACACACGCACTTACAAGAAAGCTGCTTTCCGGCGATGAGCTCAATTGGCTGCGAGGAGATGGAACTGTTGGTTTTAATTCTGCCAATTAAGAAACATTGATTAATTACGGGCCTGATACTCTATCTCGGCTCATCGACAAGGCGCGAGCGTGGATTGTGAAATCTTTATGGCTCTATTGTTCCTTCAAGAGAATTTTTCTATAAGATTCATTTTATTTCGTGTGCTTGCGCTTGAATGGATCTTTTATCTTCAGTCGCCCAGATGGAGGCTTTTGACACATCAGTCTGGCGTGGCTCTGCAGACGGTTATCGTTTCATATCGTTAAGTGGTCTGTAAATCTCATTGTTGTATTGTGATGACAGTTATCAATCACTTGCTAGATAGAGAGACCTTTTTACATAGATTATGTCATCAACATATGTATATATATATATATATATATATGAATATATATATATATATATATATATATATATATATGTATATATACATATATATATACATATAAGTATGTATGTATATATATACATCTATATATAGATATATATATTAAGAATATATATATACATATGTGTATATATACATATATATATATATATATACATATACTCAAATATATGTGTCCGTGTGTGTGTGTGTGTGTAATCAGTTCATTTGTTTTCTATTGTGCATAAAAGATTACAAATATTTTCTTTTAAATATACATTTTCACCTTGCGTGCAAACCCACAAGTGCACTAAGCCGCATTGTCGTTTTCACTACACCTACAAGCAGCGCTTACAGACATTTCATTGTGAAAGCTTCAGACATCATCATGTGTAAGGCTCATAATTCCCTGAAAAAATCTCAGTATTCCTTCAATTATGAAGAAGATGAATTGAGATACATTATTAGAAAGAATGTCAACAGCATTATTGTGAAATTATAAGTCATATATATATATATATATATATATATATATATATATATATATATATATATACACACACACACACACACACACACACACACACACACACACACACACACACACACATATATATATATATATATATATACATATATATACATCATATCATACATATCATATATATTTCGTCACACATTTTCATTTGATAAATAATAAGCTGTAAATTAAATTTTTCATATATTTTCCAAAACATGGCTAACATAATATATACATACATACATATATATATATATATATATATATATATATATATATATATATATATATAATGGCATCAGTTCTATAAATGGCAAGGAAACTCTACAATGAATCAAATCCTCCGTACTCAGCACGCCAGTCTCCAAGTTAATAAAAATGAAAACTGGTCGAAATTAATGGCCAGTTCTTTACCGTCAGAGATGCCAGCGATCGCCATACGTTCCAATTTTTGTGTATGCCCTGTAATTTTGGGTATCTCACTGAAAACCCTAAGTAATTCAGTTGA
>NW_028234442.1:10849778-10854778 GCF_977035675.1 Penaeus japonicus
GTTCGACTTTTGGTGTCCTGGAGGCAATTCGGAGCATGCCCGGGTGATTTTGTTGTTTGTGGCGATGCAGAGCCCCGAGACTGTTAAAGGCTTGCCCGCAGGCCCGACACCACCATCGCGCACCTCTTGATGGCCGAGGATCTTCCACGTGATTTGGTAAAGTACTGGTTGCTGCCTCTTCTGGTGACCTATCCCTTGTATTACTTTTGGACAGAGTTGTGTCTTCCTCTGCTAACAATCTTGCTCTTGCTCTTTCCTTGGGCAAAGTTCTGACTTATGACTTGCTGTTGTCTCTCCTCGGCGTCCGCCTCGCTCTCTGGGGCAGTAGTGAGGTTGAGGCGATGGTTAATGACGCCCCCGCACCCGTCACCTTCCAGAATAACAACAGAACCTTCATGCTCTGCTTCCATGTGTCTCTTCAAGTTCTTCTTCCCTTCAACATTCACTCCGCACACTATGCACTTGAGGCTTGCCTGTTTTGCCTCCTCTCCGCTTGCCATGTCTTCCTCTCTTACCGTGGCTTCCTTCAGAGGTTCGACTTTTGGTGTCCTGGAGGCAATTCGGAGCATGCCCGGGTGATTTTGTTGTTTGTGGCGATGCAGAGCCCCGAGACTGTTAAAGGCTTGCCCGCAGGCCCGACACCACCATCGCGCACCTCTTGATGGCCGAGGATCTTCCACGTGATTTGGTAAAGTACTGGTTGCTGCCTCTTCTGGTGACCTATCCCTTGTATTACTTTTGGACAGAGTTGTGTCTTCCTCTGCTAACAATCTTGCTCTTGCTCTTTCCTTGGGCAAAGTTCTGACTTATGACTTGCTGTTGTCTCTCCTCGGCGTCCGCCTCGCTCTCTGGGGCAGTAGTGAGGTTGAGGCGATGGTTAATGACGCCCCCGCACCCGTCACCTTCCAGAATAACAACAGAACCTTCATGCTCTGCTTCCATGTGTCTCTTCAAGTTCTTCTTCCCTTCAACATTCACTCCGCACACTATGCACTTGAGGCTTGCCTGTTTTGCCTCCTCTCCGCTTGCCATGTCTTCCTCTCTTACCGTGGCTTCCTTCAGAGGTTCGACTTTTGGTGTCCTGGAGGCAATTCGGAGCATGCCCGGGTGATTTTGTTGTTTGTGGCGATGCAGAGCCCCGAGACTGTTAAAGGCTTGCCCGCAGGCCCGACACCACCATCGCGCACCTCTTGATGGCCGAGGATCTTCCACGTGATTTGGTAAAGTACTGGTTGCTGCCTCTTCTGGTGACCTATCCCTTGTATTACTTTTGGACAGAGTTGTGTCTTCCTCTGCTAACAATCTTGCTCTTGCATCCTCATATGAGCAGGTGTTGTCAATCTGTCCATCCTCAGCTTGCCATGTATGGTCATCCCCAGTCTGCCATGCCTCACTAGTCTCAGGATGCCTCACATGTTCCTCTTGTTGCCATGTTTGGTCGCCTTCAGGTTGCCAGGTCTGACTATACATGTCCTGCTGATCCCACATAACTTCTGTCTTGATGTGTACAGCAGCTACAGGCTGTGGCTCTTGTGGTTGTTTTGTTGCTTCCCCGGAGATCGAGGCCAAAAATTCGTCATCCACCACCATATTATGCAATTCTCGTAGGTGCTGCACCAATTCATGGCGTTCAGAAAAGGTCTTTCCACATGCATGGCATTTCCGGAACTTTCTATTGTCTCTACAGTCCTGGTGAGGCAGTGGGTCTGGTCGCTCCAGCTCTTTGCCAATTTGCATCTTGAGTGTGGCTTGGAGACTGTACCAGAGCCAGCTAGGTTGCACATGGTGGACTGCTGCCATGTGCAGGCACCAGTCTTGCTCACCATAGAAGTCCATCCCACAAAGTCCGCAGATACACAGTTTGTGGTTGTTCCCTTCACCGGGCTGTGGCTTCTTCTTGGTGTTGATCTTCTGCGTCTTACTTCTTGCTTTTTTATCTGTTTCCAGTGACACTCCTGATCCCTGCTCTGACTTAGGCAAAATAGGAACATACTTCCTGCAAGTTATGTGACTTGGGGGAGTAACAGGGCATACTGGCTCATTACTGATAGGCACTGTTGCTATCACACTACTTTTGATAGTGTTGTCCAGTGCTTTAGAGTCCAGAATGTAGGCTGGCCAAGCATCTTTCATGCGCTCTGTTACACCCTGCAACTTTTTATAGGTGGCATCTCCTTCCATTAGTAAGTCATAGCATCTTTTACAAAGTTCAACGCCCTTGGCTTGAGGAAGAGGGCAAGACATCCCAAGGGAAGCCAAGAGAATGGACGGGAGTAAAGAAGAGAGAGGCAGGGGCTGCTGTAGGTCCAGGTTGTGTGCAGCTGCCCCTGGGAACAATAAGCTCCCACACAGATGGCATGGGTACACCTGCCTTTCCTGTCTCATGCGACCAAAGGTAAGAGCCCTGCTGGAGCGATTATGTTTAGTCTTTCTCATAACAATTTTCCTGGATTTCCTTTCCGGTTGAGTATCGCTACCAGTTTCCCCCTCTCCACCAAATGACACCTCACACTCAACAGGAGACGAGTGGATCTCCACCTCATGTGCCTCCTCTTTGGTTGTGAACGTAGCAGCGGAGGTGGCCGAGGCAATGGCATGAGTGACATTACAATCTAAGTCATGGTCTTCGCCCAAAATGGTCTTTGTACTTAAGTTCTCCTGGTCCCCACCTGGCAATTCCATCTCTTGTCCTACATAACAACCAGTCTGATCTCCATCTTGCTCTATCAAAGACTTTCCCTCAGTAACCAGAGTAGTCCTTGCACTGTCACTAGAAGTGGCTACAGGAGTCATGATGGTGGTGCTAGAGGATGTGCCGAGATCCTGTGGCAAGTCTGTGGGTGTGCAAATAACTTTGGCTGTGGGTAATGTACAAGATGTACTGCTCTGCTGCTCCACTCTGATGACCTTCACCTTCCTGGCAATGCCATGTGTATCTTTCCATGACAAAAAAGAGTTAGAGGGCAGTATTATTGGGGACAGGGAAGTTATGGGAGCTGAGCAGCCATTCACATCTGTACTAATGATGGCAATTTTGGAGGTGGCTGTATCTGCACCTAACATGTCCTGACCATTATTGCTTGCAGTACTGGATCCACAGTTACTGATGTTGCCTTTGTCCTCCTGTTGAAGAGACTGGATGGCTGTTTTACCCCCAGAAGGAGTGGCCAGGGGCAGGGGGGTTTCTTGATCCATCGCACATTATTCACCTTCATAAAAAAAAAGAAAAAATCTTATTAATGGAAAAAAATAATAATTGCTTCTCTTACTAGAAAATAAAAAAATAATAAACAAATAAACTATAATAATCATAGTCAGTAAATAAACCTTTTTTTTCTCTCATTCAAATATACTTTATAGCACTATCTAACAATTATATTGTAATAACCAATCTTCCTGAATAAATGGTATGTGAATATTCACTAAGTTCAGGAGCATTACTGAAACTACATTATAAAATCAAAGTCAGTCCTTATTCAGCAAATGTAGGACATTTGTATGACAAAAGGGGATGTTTTCAAGTTACTGAACCCACCATATAGTTTTAAAGACAAGGGCTACAACAGGCAAGCCACCTAGCAGATACTCTTCCCATCTCAAATATTTCTTTATGCCTTTATCAAACAGCTGCAGGCATAAGTTTCAAAGGTGGAACCTGGAGTTTTCTCGATTATGAGGAATTGAACAAAGGATTTTTTTGTAGCTAACTTTGCCTCATACATCTCATATTTCTATACATGTGCGAATCATGTAAATTGTAAAAGCATATACATAGCTGTATATTATTTAAGCAAATAGTGACCGATGGTGAGGTCATGGCCCAAAATCTTTCTAAATCTCATGCTGTGAATGGAAATACAGATTTATACTAATAGTCCCGGTAAAACTTTCTTGGCTCTCTCTCCATCCTTTCTCTTTCCTCTGCCCCCCCCCCTCTCTATTATTTTCTATCTAGATAACAATCCCTTTTCAACCATGTAACACCGCCAAGACCTATTTTTTGTAAATTTGTTTTAGGTTTGCTACTAATTTACAGCTTTACATATTTCTTCTGCATAAGGGCTAGCAATGTTGTTTTTTTCTCTGTATACAGTCTACTGGATTTTAATAATCTGAAAATATTGAGACATCTATTATTTCAACCATGATTATACCTCAAACATTATGAGAATACCTTTATGTCTGAAAAGTTCAGCATGTTAAGCCAAAAGAAAATAATTATCTAATCGTAAAGAACATTTATGAGTCATTTTCCTAAGTTCAAATATCCTGTTTGGCTATCTTATAGGACAAATATTGTTTATACATAACAGTTATCTCAGATTCTAGATTCATTATCTCCATAATAAATTAAAGTTAGCTGTATTCTAATAATAAAAGATGAATATGAAAAACTGACTATTCAAATACATTAAAATATCCAGGTTGAAAATTCTCAATCTCTACCTGGCATGACAAATATAACCGGAGCTCCTGAACTGTAACTTATTTTGCACAATTATAACTTCAATCATGACTCCTACTACAAGTCACATTCTTTCATGAAAAATAATAATGTACATTTATCACAAATATTTGTTTGGGTTAAAGTTTTGAAGCCGTTTAAGACTTGTTTCTTACGTTATGATAAGTAACCAGGGAGGTCTGCAATTATGCACATAATGGTAATATTTTGTGTGAAGAAAGGTTGTTCTTTATTTTTCTTAAATAACTGTTTAGAAGACGCCCATATATCCCTATTGGCCTCATGCTAATCAGTCAGCAGTCCACGAAGGACTAACAAACCTACCCCATATATTTTTGTCAAGGGGGGGCTGGTAGACTTTTCTCATAAATGAATGTAAAATAAGGAACCAGGAAAAGCTTTATATAACCAGAGTATGTGTGGTGAAGATTTGCTGACCTTTACTGGAGCACATAGGCCGCATCAATCATTTGACAATGCAATTATCATGTTGGCCATTATAACAACAAATTGAAAAGTATGGCATGTGCAGTCC
>NW_028234442.1:10859778-10864778 GCF_977035675.1 Penaeus japonicus
AAGGAACAGAATACATCAATAACACCATTTATGGAGATGTGAGATCGTGGCTACTGATATATCTGATTATTATGCTTAGTATAGTAACTTGTCTCTCATTCAAGTGAAAAACAAAAGGAATTAAATTTTATACTTGGAAATGATAACGTGAATCCACCATCATTACCCATCAAATATTCAATGCCTTAGATACAACTGTTTTCCGAAATATTTCAGTTCATCGGATATTTCGATGGCATCAGCACAAAGGCAATGGAGCAGGAATAGTGGATCCTCTGTTCCTTTTTGCGTAACTTGTGAGCGATAAAACAGTCGACAATCCTACGTGACGTCACAGAGGTGTGACGTCACATAAATGAAACGTCATAAGTAATGTTTGTGTTGCTGTTTCCTGGTTGTATATGAGTAAATATGAGATAGTGCCTTACTTTTGCAATAAATCATATTATTTTGTGATACAATAACTAACAAATATTACAATTGTTTTCTACTTTGTCGTAAAAATGCTCTGAATAACGTCATAAACATAAAAACAACTGATTTATTTGACCTATTACGACCTGGAACTAAGAACCACCTAGCTGATGGACACAGTGTTTACAAGCTCTCAGCAAGATACCCTCTATAGGCCACTTCACACATCTTATCCCCTCCAGAACATGTCCAGTATCCTATTGTGATAAAAGATGTGGCAATGCAGGAAGTGCGGGAAGCCCGTGTATTTCGGTGAGGAAGTATTTTAAGCTCGAAGTATTGTATTTTGGAGGGTCACTTAATCCGATATTAGTGAGGGTAGAAGTGACGAAATTGGGTTATTTTTTGTGTTTTTGTTTATGGGTATATCCTTCAAATCAATTTTACAGCTTTGGAACTAGGGTAAGCTTCAGTTTTGTGGTCAATTTTTAATGAATCGTTAGAGACAGGAATTGGAAAAGAAGAGAACAGATAATGGCTGAGGGAAAAGTTTTCTTAATTATATGAAGTGAATGTTATCGAACTATATACTCCAGTAATAATGTCATTGATTTTTGTTTCCTTTGTAATTGAAATGTTTCTAGTAAGTGCAGGAAGTGCAGTATGTCCTGCATGGTAAGTGCTGCTAATTTTGCTGAGATATGGTGTGCAACAAACATTAAGTAGTGCAACATTCATTGGTTAAAAAACAATTAAAGTTTTTACTTATTCAGAATTCTAGAATATACTTTGAATATCTAAGTAAGATTTACTTTACAAGTCTCCTCTGAAAAACATTGTATATGTCAAGAGTGCTTTCTTACATGCATTTACTGTTTTTTTCATTTTACACAGAATGCTATTCTCTACTCTATTGAATATGTTATTTTCAACTTATAGATATATATAAATCAACCAATGAGCAACTGAAAAAAAACTTGGGTGTGCAGTTGCCATGCTCTCCATACTGGTTATCTGCAATGCAAGTAATCCAAGATCATGTACTATTGATGTTTTTGCTCTTTCATGCTAAGTGCGTGAATGAGGATAATGACAGTTTCTCCTTGCCTTTTCAATGATGTTTCACCTGCATAGTAATCTTCAATATTGGCATCAAGCATCATTGTTCTTAATGTCAATGCCAGTGTTGATGTACGACATCATAAAGACCAACAATAGTATTAACTATCCCTTTCATCAATATCAAAAGAATAGAAGAAGTATTATAAGTATAGGGAGGATGATACAAGTAAATGAATTAGATTAATAAAAATTGATAACTGCACAATGCAATAGAAGTAATTGATGTTCCTGGTTGTTATTTTTTCCTCAGAATTAAATGTAAATTGGAAGAGTCTATAATGTTTAAGGGCATCCATTATATCTTTTGTGTTTTGAAGCTATTTGTTCTTTTTTGTATTGTTTCAAAACCTCCCACAATGAATCCTGTTCAAGTTCCGTAGAGCTTCATATAAATGAAAACTTATAGGCTGTATGAAGTAGTGAATTTTATAGTTTGTTTCTCTGTAAAAAGAGAGGTCCAGGAAACATCTTTTTCAATTATAATGTTGAAATGGACTATCTTATTTGATATCATGTTATTAGAGGTCTATCCTCTTTTTCTGGTATTCTATAACTGAATTTCATATTTGAAGTATATTTTTTTATGGAAATATAAATCATTTGTGTTATTATTTCATAGCTTGCAAAGTCACATAGATAAGAGATATTTAAACAGAAGGGGGTTTAGGATAAACTTGATTTTGCAATCATTTTATGTATTAAAATATTGCCAGATGTAAGACATATATCAGTTATTTTGTTAGATTCCAAGACTTCATGAGTTTTTCCATCACATTTGGGGATTACACCATGTATCTACACCACCCACCAGGTATTATGGCAAGTATGAAGTTCTGGTACTGTGTGACTAGTGCCTGCAATACCCTGCAACCCAGGCTTGAGGTAGTGACTGATTACAACCCATGGTAATAAACACTCAGTTGATGACATTTTGAAGGAAGTGTGTTATGTTCCCCTTTAACCTGCCTAAAATAGCAAAGAAAAATGAAATAAACTATGAGACGTAGAGAAACATACAGCTTATAATTGTTTACCCAGAAAATGTTATAATTTCCCATACAAATGGATTGGTGGATTTTTGCCCTTGGGATACATGCTGAGACCAACAGAATCACATACTTTTTAAATTATCCAAAATTAATAAAAATTATCAATGGGTTGAAGATTATCTTTGACTCATTGATAATTTTTATAGTTATCATGATAATTTGTATCATGCATATTGATAAAATCTTCAGAAATATTTTTTGTGTGAGAAAGAGGATGAATTATTTTTCATATTATAAATCTCTATAAATATGCATGGGAAATAGCTGTATCCTGGGATAACAGGGACCTTTAGGTTTTATTAATAAGAGTAAAGAAATGGTTTGTTATATTCCCTAATCCTTGAGATCCTACTTTTTTTAGGAGACCTTTATTGATAGCACTGAAAAATCCATGACCTGCTTGTTGATTCAAAAATTATCTCATTTGATTTTGCATGGATATTAATCAGATAAGAATTGGTAAATTTGAATGTTTGTTACATTTAACTTTATTTTTATAGTGGTTTGTAATGCATTATGATCATTATTATAGACATTGGAATGATAATGATAGTGAAAATGATAGTAAAAATATTATTTATGATAATAAACATGATGATGAAAATGATAATACTGATACTATTACTACTACTATTACTACTGCTGTAACTACTACTATTACTACTACTTTTACTACTACTATGACTACTGCTATTACTACTGTTATTACTACTGTTATTACTACTACTATTACTACTACTATGACTACTGCTATTACTAGTACTATTACTACTACTATTACCACTATTATTACTACTATTATTACTACTGCAATTACTACTACTATTACTACTATTATTATTACTACCACTATTATAACCACTATTACTACTATTAATATTACTACCACTATTATAACCACTATTATTACTACTATTATTACTACCACTATTATAACCACTATTATAACTACTATTACTACTATTACTACTACTACTACTACTACAACTAGTACTATTTATTACTATTATATATTATTATTATTATTATTATTATTATTATTATTATTATTATTATTATTATTATTATTATTATTATTATTATTATTAGCATTGCTATTGTTATTATTTTTCCTCTTGATGTTACTATATTATTATTGTTATTGTTATTGCTATCATCATCATCACTCTTACTCTTACTCTTTTACTCTTACTCTTACTCTTACTCTTACTATTACTCTTACTCTTACTATTACTATTACTATTACTGTTACTGTTACTGTTACTGTTACTATTGCTATTACTATTACTATTACTGTTATTGTCATTGCTGTTATTATTATCATCATTAGCATTATCATCATCGTCATCATTATTATTATTATTATTATTATTATTATTATTATTATTATTATTATTATTATTATTATTATTATTATTATTATTATTACTATTATGACAATTTTCATAAGAAGAATCATAAAAAAAGGAAATGTAATAAGCACTATTTTTTTTTTTAAGGCCTGATTACAAAGAGAATGTTTAGATAATTGGTTACTTATATTATCAAAGAAATATGTTTTTTGTATGACTATAGTTAAGGTTTAATGGCAAGTGTTAAGGAATTATATTAAGTAATGTATAAAGTGAGAGATAGTTAAGAAAAAGTGTTTTTTCATTGAAAGAGAATTTGGTCTTCTTTGTCTTTCTTACCTTTATCTTTCCTTTTTTTATTTATTTATGTTCTGCTGTTTCTCTGTTCAATTCCCACTCATAATCTTAATAACCTGCTGTAGAATCCAGAATGATTGGGAATTCATAAAGCTGTATAAATAGTCACTAATGTTGAAAGGAATCAAATTGGTTTTCTTGGATATTCAGACCCTGAATTACACTGTATTCATATATATGTATTTGTTTTTTAAGCTAGTCAGTTGGTTCAAAGTTACTCTTGTAAATAGGGAAGACAGCAGGGATTTTGAGAATCACAATTTATAGAAAGTTGTTCAAGGAGTGTAATGTATTTGTCTTCTATTTTAATTTCACATATTAAAGGAGGAGTACTTCACTTTATTGGCAAAGTTGAATATAAGTTACCTATCTTATCTTTGTTGGGAAAGAGTGCATCTGGATTCTGAACTTATTTCAAAATTGCCCTTTAGTTCTGAATGCTTATATTAATTCTTTTATTTTTGCCTCAATTACAGCGGAGCGAAAACAATCACTAGGGTTTGACTGGCACCCCAAGTGTCTCCGATGTGAGGAATGTGGCAAGAGACTGAACCCAGGCCAGCATGCAGAGGTTTGTCAATTTTTTAAGCTACTTTAACCCCTAACGGATGCACCATCTTAACCCTTTCCCGATGGGGCACGCGCTAAGTGAAAACCCCTACGCCGGGCCATTGCAATATTGCATTGGAAACGTCACACTGGCATG
>NW_028234442.1:10874778-10882278 GCF_977035675.1 Penaeus japonicus
TCATTGTGACAGTGTAGAAGATATAAATGGTATTGAATAACTTCCTAGTGCAAGAGATATGATTTCCAGTTACATCTCTTGTTTTGTGGAGCTGTTGATTCTCAAATGTATCTTGCTGAATATTTACCATACACACATTGCCTGTGCATGTTTGTGTGTAGAGGATAAACCTCACACACTTGTTTGCTATTAGTAAGCCAAAAGAAGCCTATGGATGGCTCTGCTGTGTTTAGAATGAATTGTAGGAAGGTACCATGGGCTGTGATTTTGGGTCGGAGAAGGGAAAAATTACCTGTTTTGATTTCAAGGCAGAAAAAAAGAGAAAAAAATGTTTGTAGAGGAAAATAATCTACTTTGACTGAGGTAAAAAAAATATTGCATGGGGAGGGAATTAGTTTGCTTCGATTCTAAGGCAAAAAAGAGATAGAAAGAAAAAAAAGGAGCATTCTTGTAGAGAGAAATAATCTGCTTCAATCCTGTGGGAAAATACTATTGCATGGGGAGGGAAATGGTTAGCTTTGGTCCCAGGGGGAAAAAAAAAAATTGAAGAAAGAATTAATCAGCTTCAGTTCAGAGGGGAGAAAAGTTTGCTTGAAGGAAGGTTGACGTTGACCTTATCTAGAATGAGGAAAAGATGCCTGTGCCTTGATACTATGAAAGAAGCTTTAACTGCTCAGTGAGTTGGAGTTTGGATCATGTGTTGTTTTTCCTCAGACTTTCTACATCATTTCTTTCCTTTCTGTCTCTTCCACATTTCTCTTCCCTGCTCTCCTTTCTATCTTCCTTCTCTCATGACTGATCTTCCCTGCTTTGCTCACTAACTTCTTTTATAGGATTTCTAGTGAAAGAAATTAGATGTTAAAAAGATGATAGCTATATCAGTACAAGGACAAACTTGTAAGTGTTGTTTAGTTACTGTTTTTATAGTATTATGACAGGGGTAGTTCCTGACTGGTGTCATGTATCATTGTGGCAAATGTTGAAAAAAGATGTGAAAGTGAGATTATTCAATAACATCCATACCTCTCTTTGATGAGTCATATTTCACCAGGAGTCAGCACAAAACATTCATTAGTGAATGTAATTATAAACATAAGCTACACATATCTAATTGTGAACAGTTATATAAAATGTTATCACAAGATTTGTATATTAAGGACAAAATAGTTTTCTTTGCTCTACACACAATGGGAATGTAACTTTTAGTGAACTGTGGTGGCAAAAGAGCTATATAACAATTATAATGTCACATATCATTCCTGGTGACTTATGCAGTATGTATGAACAATTCATTTTAGGTTGCTTAAGTATGAAATGCATGTTTTAAGATTCAAGGAATGATTCCTAAACCAAGTATGTATTGATAATGGGGCCTTAATATTCCTTGTTGTGTTGGATTTTGTGAATTTAACAGCATTTCAAATTCCAGGAAGGTTTATTACTCATTGGTCGTAAAAGTCCTTGTCGTGGAAAAGAAAGGAGAATACTCTTTATATACTCCAGAGGGCATAATATGTACCAAAAATATGTAAAGCTATAGTTTAGCATTTTTTGCAATTCTGCAAATTGTGGGTTTGTGAAAGAGTAATTTTACTCGCAACATCAGTTGCCGTCTTTCTCGCTCTTCATAGGGTATCACGAAGGAATAAACTTCCGCTTTTGCTTCACTGCCTCCTTTAGCCTGAGCAACATTTGCTTAGGATAGATTTACATGTACCTGTTATAAGGTATGGAATGAATTGCTTTGCTACAGAAGGTTATGCTTTTGCAGCATTCCTTTGTAGGTTCTTGCGAAGTGCATTGCTCACTCAAGTAGATTTGAGCTTATCTGTATGCAAAGATACATAGTTTGGCATTAGTAGAGCATAGAAATATTGCTTTTGATTTTGGAAGGATCTGTATTTTAGTGCAGTGCTTTGAGCTTATGCCTCACAGAGGATACGGTGTTGAAAAATAGGAACGAAGGATAATCAATGGTTGATTCATGTAGTAGAGGAGATATATGTCTTGATTGCTAATATTTTTTGTTTGTAGGAAATTAATTTATATTTTATTGTTATAATTTTCTCTGACTGATTCATGGATGTAAACAATTTCAGAATTTTTTGAAATTTGGACTTGAAAGAGAAATAAAGGAAATTATATATATAGCCATATATAGAAAGTTAGAAAAAAAAACTTTAGAAAAGATAACAAAAGAAGAGGAAATTAATTGGATCTATATAATTATTTTGTAATGAATTGTTATTACTCATTACATATTTAAAAAAAAATAACTCTTGATATCTTTACAACAGCAATTTTTTTATTTCAAAGTGAACAGTTCCCCCAAAATCAGGTCCAGACTAACTTCCTTTGTGTGATATTATAGGTGATTCCATAAATGTCTTCCAGGTTACTTTTCTCTCCACCAAAGTGTTCAATAGAGAAATTCAAGAACTAGATGCCCAGTCCTCCTTGCTCTTATGGGTACTGGTGTTTTTCTATTTCCTTCTTTTGGGGAGAAGATAACATTGGTAAAGATATATGAGACTTGCATGGTGACTCTGCCAAAGGCGGGCATACGGAATTTGTATTTAACATTGCAAACCTTTTTATTGTCACTCCATAGAATATACCTATTATAATTCTGAATCTGGAAGCTGGGAAATTTTGGCCAGAATGTTTTAGATAACACATGGCAGTGTAGTTGAGCTTAGATAATCACATTTGCCATAAAAAGATATTGTAGTTAGCGGTTGTAATGTGAAACGGTACAATGAGAACACATAAATACACTACCTGCTTTAGGTTTGGGCATTTACAATAGGCTTGTGTTTTTACATATGCAAGCTATTTTGATGGTCACATGGGAATCTCTTTTAGGGTCTGGTAAATGAATTTGTTTTGTTCTGCCTGTACATTTAGGGTAAGCCAGGATCAGGGTAGTTGGTCTATTCTATTCTGCTTATATTTCATTTTTGCCTTTGGAAGAATTGTGGTATTTTGTTCTTTATTGAAGGCTAATGGAATATATATATATATATATATATATATATATATATATATATATATATATATATATATATATATATATATATATTTATGCATACAGATAATATGTAATGTTTGTATGTATGTATGTATCTATATATATGTATTCATATATATGTAGAGGATTAATTCCTTGTTTATGAGCACATTGCACTCTAGAAGTATACAGCAATCATTATCAAGTAAAATTGCTACTCATTGTAAGGGTTTTGAGAGAATTTTAAGAAAGGTATGAGTGCTGATTGAAAAAGTTGTGCTATAAAACAAGGTAAATAGTGAAGTTTATGTGATTACCCTTATCTCATACTCTTCTCATCCTCATTGTGTCTTGTTCTCTTTTTATTTTTACTTCTCTCCTCACAAGCCATTCCTTTTTTTTCTGTGGCTTTTGCTATGCTATTCATATTCTTTATATCTTTCTCGATTTATTTGCTCTGTTGTCATGTTATTTTTCTTTTTTTCTCACTGCTACATCTCCTTCTTTCATCTGCCCACTTCTCAAATCACTGGATAAGGATTATTTGCTCATGTTCGTTGTCATAGCTATTTTTCCCGAGAGTTGAAACTGCAGAAGCTAAATGGCTTTTTGATGAGGTAGTCCATTCACAGAGAGGACACATTGTTTTTCATGTTGTTTTTGTTAACTAAATATTTGTTATTGACATAGATGCTTGAGCTGTTATGTCAGTGGATTTATTACAATTTGAGGTGTCATAAAACTGTTGTTTAACTGGTATCTGAATGTCACAGGAACTGATTGGCTATTGTGGCTCAAAATGCAGTCATCTCAAGAGTTTCAGGTCCATTATTACATAGCTTAAAATGTCCACTCTGAGGGAATGGATTATAAAAAGGAATTATAATGTTGATGCTAAAATTTCTTCCTGATGTACAAAACTTTTTTTGTACTCTGCTATCTGGTCGTACTACAGATATTATTTTATCTGACTGTCTGCACAGTAGTAGTCCGTAGACTTAAAGCGTAAAGAAGGAGGCTGTGAAACTCTCTTGGTGTGTCCATGTGTCCAAAGCTTTACAGTCTTGGACAGGAAACAGGGTCGTGGATGTAGTTGGTGTGTAGTGGAAGAAAGGGGGAGAGGAAGTTCCTGAAGGGCAAGAAAGCTTAAAGAATCATGAAGTCATGAATCAGAATCTCAGCCTTGTTACACTTTTAAGAAAATGCTCAAAGTATGATGTGTCTTGTCGGTAGACTTTTGCTTTCATGGGGAAACTTCACTACATGGTCATGTCTCACTGCTTCAGATTTTGGTATTGCTAGGTTTTTCATTATCTAGTGACATAATCCATCAGATCTGAAACTGTTATAAACAAGTGGAATTAGTTAACCAGTGTTTAACTTGTGTTGCAGAAGAGAGCTCCATAGAGTATTGAATGTAGGATAGTGTTGAAAAAACTTGTGTGTCATTTTGTTGTACAAAGGTTTTTGTATGTGTAACTGAATAATAGAGATTGTCATGATTCTGAAGCTCGTCTTCCTCAATCAATGTGATTTCATGAGGCTTCATAGTAATTTTTTTGTTTTACACATCATGTACATACGAAGTCATTGATTCTTTGTGCTTCTCAGATTTTAGTTTTGTAACATTCCTTCCTATATATATACCTATATATTTGTACTTTTGCTTGTATCTTTGTACTTCATAAACTGCCTATTATAAATACTCAAAGAGACTTACAGTTGGATGATAGGACAAGATAATTTTTGAATTGAACTCTGTTACATAGCAAGAAAACTGAATTCCCCATTCTCTTGTCTAAACTATGGGCATGATTTTGCCATAAATTCCTTTGTAATTTATCTCCAGAAATGTAATTGTCTCATGCAAAATTGCATTGGTTCTCGAATGTTAGAATTATACTTGTGCTTCTAAAGTGGCCGTACTTTGGTTATTTTGGTATTGACATTCCCACCTTTTCTTGTGCTAGATATTTTTATTGCATGTAATTTTTGCTAATTATCCTCTATGTTTGTATTTTCTAGTAATGATAACTTTATATGTATATGATTTTATATATATATATATTTTTAATAGGTTAGATTATATCCATATTTGTAATTTCAAATTTGTATCTTTTTATTATTTGCACGTATATGAACACTCATATTTTTATGATTTTTATTCTATATATTATATTAATTTGACAGAGAATTTATCAGAATATTACTTTCTTTGAATGTTTAAATAAGTATTTGTTTCTTACTTAAACCATTTATATTATCTTGTACTAATATGCATGGTAATAAATATGGCAGCTCAAGAATTCCTTTTTCATTTCTCCTTAAAATTTTGAGGATTAATTTCCTCCACTGTTTCAACTTTCATTATTAGATGTATTTTAGGATATATGATGAATACTGAAATGCATTGTTCTTTGTTTCCATTATGAAATGTATTTAAATATGTGAAATTAATGCCTTAGAGAAAGTAAATATATAAAAAAAAATTTCAGTCTTATTCCCAACTTTATTGTTTTTGTATTTTTGAATGAACTCTTCTTTTTATCATTTTCTCTTTCAAGCTCAATAATTTTTTCTTTTCTTCAACCTTCTTCACTTCTTCCTTGTGTATCTATTTCTATCATCCAGTTTCCAACATGGACACTTTCCCTTCATAAAATAAGTCCATAGTGCCTTTATCTCCCCTTCTCTTTGTCCTCACTTCTCTCCTGTTTTCCCTTCTCCTTTGTATTACTACCTCTTTCTATTCCTCCTTCATCACCTCCATATCATCTCTGCAATGTATCTTCATTCTTCTTTAAATTTACTCTTTAAGTCGCATAGAATAGGGCCCTTTGGAAAAATGATTTTATTTCAACCCTTATCCTATGCCCCTTTTCGTTTTCCTTTACCGAACCTAGGTGTTTGAACTTTTCCGATTCCATCTAAGCCAATGATCTCGGCGCATTTGAATCTGATACTACACAAATACTGTAATGAGTTTACATATTTTCAAGCTGTACTTGTCATTTCCAATAATCTAGCCTTTTTCATTAACTGGTAAAGGGGTATGGCAAAAGGAGTAGATACAAAAGAGAAGAAAATAATTGAAAAGAAGGGAGATAAGCAACAAGAAAATGAATTTTTATAGATAATGGGTTCATGTAAGGGAAAAATGTTGATTTATGAAAATCCTATTCTGAATTATTTTATGCAAGTACTTCAGTCTACTTGGGATGACCAACCTCAAGTACTCGTTTTTCTGTCAAAAGAAGGTATTCAATAGTGTTACATTAAAGGACACGACAAAGTCAATAAAAATATCGCCTTCAGGTTTTCTGACTTTTATTAACAAAAGGATTATGCCCATTTTATATCTATATCATCAGTTGATTCACTTGTATCCATCCCTAAGCTGCTTCGCCTTGTTTCCTTACTATGTTATCTCTTGCACATATAGGAAAATTACTTAACTTTTCTTCATCAGGTCTGCCAGTTACTTTCCTTCCCTTCTCCAGTCACAGTGTTAATAAGACCGACTCTCTGTCTCTTGTGTGTTGCCTTCTGTATCTGAAACTACTCATGAAGCAATATCCCTCTCTGAGTCACAAAAAATAGGTGAATAAATACCTGCTTTACATTAGTCATAACTCAATAATTCAAACAGTGCAATATCTTGTTTCGGCCAGCCCTAATGGATAGCTTGGCATCCGGTAGAAGTCTGAATCTTTGGACATTTTTGCAATAAGTCAAACGTTACCATCTGAGAATGTAAAACTTTGAAGTTGTGTTTTATATCCAGTTTTGATGAAACGGTCTATATGATTAGAAGGGTAGGCAACTACTTTGATCTTTGTAAGAAAGTTGAAGAAGGAAACACATGAATCGTATTCAACTGATTATCTCGTCATGTTATCCTGCCAATCGTGAATCTTGGCTTTTGATCATTCTTCATGTTATGGAGTATTGGTATATATATATATATATATATATATATATATATATATATATATATATATATATATATATATATATATATATAACTTTATGTGGATACACACATACACACACTCACACACACACACACACACACACACACACACATACACACACACACACACACACACACACACACACACACACACGCACACACACACACATACACACACACACACACACACACTCAGTTTACACAAATATGTGAATTCATGCCACAATCAATGTAACAATAAGACTCTAGTTTTCACTTCACATGGAACAGTCACATCTGAAGGGATTTCCATGATTTCAGTACATCACAACACTAATAATAAATGGGTATTAGTAAATACCGCCAGACGTTTTTAATTCACACGTCTTCAAATGTTTATTCATCAAAGCGGCAGTGAGTGAGTGAATGCAAGAATCCTGTTCGGTGAATTTTGTAAAGAGAGAAAATAAAACATGAACTCCTATTTAAAAAAAAAATCATCCTCATTGTTTTTGTTTTATTTTCCAAAGCCAATAAG
>NW_028234442.1:10946508-10954008 GCF_977035675.1 Penaeus japonicus
CTTGCTACCATAAGGTGATTTGTAAGTTTACAACCCCTAAAAAAACAAGCATAACCTAAGGTGATCTCAATGCTCCCACCAGTAAGCAAGCGTGAGTGGCCGTTCCTTAACAAACGAAAGCAGCACTCATCACTCAGAGTATACCAAAAAATCGGAGAGAGAGAGAGAGAGAGAGAGAGAGAGAGAGAGAGAGAGAGAGAGAGAGAGAGAGAGAGAGAGAGAGAGAGAGAGAGAGAGAGTAGGAGAGAGGAGAGCGGAGAGATGAGAGGGGGGGGAGGTAAGAGAGGAGAAGAGAGAGAGAGGAGAAGAGAGGAGAGAGGATGAGGGAAGAGATAGGGAGTTAAGAAGAGAGGGGGGGAGGAGGGAGGAGAGGTAGGGAGGAGAGAGAGAGAGAGAGAGAAGAGAGAGAGGGGGGATGGGAATGGGGCAGAGAGAAAGAGAACAGAAAGCTGGTGGGTACATCTCAGTACCTATCTTGTTCCCCAATGGGTTCGAGGGTGTCAGGGTGTAGATACGTCACAGTCGGCCTGTGAGGCCTCATGACGTTCTTCGTCAGGCCATAGACGCCCATGGGGATGAAGATGATGAGCATGAGGAAGAGTGTGAGAGCGAAGAAGCGGATCAGATAGCTGTTGATCTTGACGATGCGTTTACCCCCGTCAGCCATGGTGGACGGCTGCGGCTTGGCAGGGAGGCTGGAGACGGAGCGGACCCTGACGAAGGTGCCCAAGGAACCCGCGGAGGAGGAGGTGGGCGTGGCCACCTCCTGACGCAGCTCCTCCACGTAGATAATGGACAGGATGATGAAGAAGTCCTCGAACATGAGGGACATGAACCACACGTCGATGAGCTTGAAGTAGGCGGTGTTGGGGATGGACTGGCTGGTGTCGGTGAAGAAGGTGACGAGCACGAGCAGCGACGTCAGCGACACCATGATGCGGTCCTGGAGGGAAGGAAACACCTTGTAGTGGAACCTGTTCCTGTCGTCACGTCGCTGTTGTTAGCTTTGTTACAGTCACCGTCAAGTCGGGCGAAATTAGCCCCGCCCCTACTCGCCACTTCTTCCCATCTATCCAATCAGGTTCTTCGCATACACTCACCCGGCTTGTACGTAGCGACACGTGTGATTTTGATTGGTCATCGAGATGTAGGGGGCGTGGCTAATATCGCCTGACTCTGTACCGATGACTATTATTATCATCTTCATCTTTGTTATCATTATTTCTATCACTGTTATTATTGTTACAGCAATTAATTGATATCCTCATTAATGCTGGTACTGCAGCTACTGCTACTATTATTATCCTCATTATTTTTATGTTATTATAATCGCTATTACTATCATTCTCATTGTTACTATCAAAACCGTCATTGTCATTAAAACTATCATGGTTATCTCTATCGCCTTCATCACCAGCGCAGCAAAAGCAACGGCGCCCCGAGAGGTCACCAACATTGAAGTCGTTGAGGTCGAAGAAGAGGGTGACGTAGCACAGGATGACGAGCATGAGGCTCGGCAGGAAGATGTTGCCGATGTAGTAGCGGAACTGGTTGCGGAAGCGCAGCTCCAGCTGGGGGAGAGAAGGGGGGGGTTAAAGTATTTCATCTGAATCAAGACGGCCACAGTTTATATAATTCAATTTCATATGACAGCCGAGAGTGTTAGAGAAACATCCTCTATTTTCACTGTACAGAACGGCATATGGCTAACCCCAGCGTGACTAGCATTGTGATCAAGGTACGGCTGGTAATGAGTCCAAAGTAAGTTGTACTCCAGCAGTTGACGGTTTCCCTTGTACGATGTTCCTTTGCCATCCTGTAATGCATAGATTTGTTTAACGAAAAAAAAGAAGAAAAAGACATCAATTAGAAAGGTGTGACATTACTTTACTTTGCATATCTGTATCATACATGTGGACCAAAAAAGAGAAAAAACGGTCCTATTCTGCTATTTATCAACTACTTGTTATTCATACACTTTTTTCTTAATTCCTAATCATTGCAGAAAGTGCCTTTACAAAGTACAACATATCAATATCTGTATTTCGAGATTTCGCTCATTAATCAAATCATTAGAAAAGTTACGTCTTCTACCAATTCAATTTTCGTTCCATGAACACGGACTCACACCATATCATACTCTGTACGATTACCTTCACAAAGTACCCGAGCCTTAGATCATAGTCGTGGATCTCGATGTTAAGATAGCATTCTTGCTGGTCGAAGGGATACATGACGAGGTTGAAGTGACACCCGAATTCTATAGTCTGTTCTTCTTGAAACATGACCAGGTTTTTAGATCCATCGTACATGTTATCTGGAAACGTTACAAGAAAAAGAAATTTGCTTGTAGAGAAACTAATACAATTTTGATTTGAAGTTTAAGGTCATGTTTCACTAAATTTACGATTTATTCGAATTTAAAGAGTTTTGTTGATAACAAAAAATTGTTTCTATGAGGAGGGTAGGTAGGGAGGGAGAACAAATAGGTTATACTCTTAGTCATTAAGATACCAAAAGGACATGTGCCGCCTATAATTTTGCAGTCCATATCAAAATTTGAGGTCTAAATCAGTAGATTTAATTTGAAACACAAACATGATAATAAGTTTATTGATTACTAGATTTAGATCGAATCATGAGAGTAAGCTAAAAGTTATCTTTATACCATTTATTGAAGTTCCATTCTTTTTACTTGGCACTGAAGCTTAAGTATATTTTTTCTGAACCATTGTTGAACGAAAGCTGCACTGATCTGTTACCGTTTGCCAACTGTTGAACTATCCTGGTTAGAGTTTCATTTCGTAACAACAGTTGTTATACATCGGCTTCACCGGTAATTCTGTATTCCTTGCATTATGAATACGGATTGTATTAGATGTTGTGCAAACAACTGAAATATTTTCCTCTCTCAAACGATTTTTCTAGATGAATATATTTTTCAACTCTAATAGATGAAGCCCCTAAAGAGACAGGAGCAGGCAGGGGAGAGAAAGAAGATACCACTTTGTATGTGTCTATTTATGGAAGCTTTTTTTATATAGATTTACGTATTAACAGAACGATCAGCTGTTTGATCGACAAACAAATATAATGAAAAAAACAGGTCGAAACAAGATGAAATCCCAGCAGCAATACACATACCTTCATAGATAGTACTGTCGTCGTCCGGAAGTGGATCCGAAGCCTTGAACACGAACACGCCCTTGTTGTGAATGGTTCTGTCGATGAAGCCGCGCGTCCCGTCCACGATCTTGAGGTTGGGCACCCACACGTCCTTCCAGTTGTCCAGCTTGTTTGATCTTCGGTCTTCTTGGAGGTTCCTGTACTGCAGCCTCGTGTCTACATACTTCATTTCGACTGAGAGATCGATCGAGATGCGGAACTTTGGCAGATCAAGCGACCGGATCGTCCGGATCTTGTACATGGTGTAAAGGGGAACAGGTTCGCCATTAATCCTCGGTGGAGGCAGCTTGTTGGAGTATCCCTCGGGGACGGCCACGCGGTTGCACTCCCGCTCGTCGCTCTGGTCGCTGCAGTCCAACGACAGGTCGCAGCGCTTCGCCTTCGGGATGCAGTGGCCGTCGGCGCACGTGAACTCGTTGACCTCGCATGCGGTCAGGAGGAGATTTGCCTGGAGAAAGAGGAAATCAGATCAAATAAAATGTTTCTGGCTGACTTTATGAAGGCACTCAGTATGCTTGTAAAATATTTTTGCTCTCTTATCATTATCATGTGTTGTTCTTCGGACAATATAATTCCATATGAAGACACAAAAATCTGTCGTTCTTGCTCTAAATTGGCATTAACAACACAAAGGTGGACACATATCAACACAAGTCTACATAGATACTCTGAAACATTTCAAGTCTAAATACCAGTGAACAAATATTTTTCAATAGTCTCATGGCCAAAATTTAGTGTGGGGATGTTGAACATTTCAATATTCTAATAAAATCTGGGCTTCATAGGATTGTTCTATTCAATAAGTAAAGCTCAGGGACGACTGTCGTATAACAGTTTCTGGAAACTACATATGTTGTATGATGGTAATCTGTCTCTGCCTATGAATATATCTATACTGTGTGTGTAGAGACAGGTAGTTATATCTACACTTCTATGTATGTTAGATTTTTGAAGTTATGGCCACTCCTATAGATGTATATTCATTTAGATATTGCGATGACAATATGTATGTGTTCTGGAAATCATAGTAGTAAATGAAATGTTTATATATTCTTAATCACAAATATGCATTCAACTCAATACCTTCTTATTCTTGCACTTGTCGCCGAAGACCTCCCACTCGTGGACGCCGACGGGGAACTCGCCGTCGATCTGCTCGATCATCCTGGCCCAAAGTTTAGGATGGCGGCGGCTCTTCATTATCCAGGTGCTGTTCATTTTCAAGATTTCCATGTGAGAAATTCCATCGAATCTTAGTCTGTGCTCCTCATTGTCCCGAACAGTGAAAAGTCGGTCGATGAGCGAGAACCTGCACAGGCCTCTCAATCTTAGCGTCGGAAACTTGGTGAAGCTACACATGGCGCAGGTCTCCATGTCACAAGGACTCGCTGCCCATTTGTACTTATTATGGCTCACTGTGGCAACGCACTGGTATTGTTTCGAGGCCGATTCGTAGATTGGAAGGAAATTAGAGTAAGCTAAAGTCTGGTTCTCCATTCCGTACCAGTGTGAGGTCTCGGGGTCCCCGATAATGCCCAGCCAACTGAGATAGGTCCAGCTGTCAGAACACTGGTCTTTTTTCCGGTTAGCTGCGTCCCACATCACCTCGTTTTCTGTTGCCGACTTCGGGAGAGCCAGCACTCCTTCGATCTTGCCGCACCAAGCAACCGCAACTGAAAAATCCATTTTCTCAACAAAAAAGAGGTAGAAATCATCAAAGTTCCCTCCACAGAGTTCATTCTTCGTGATCTTATTCATCTTCACATCTCCCACTGCTTTGAGTTTGTCATTCTCGAGAGACACAAGGGGAGGCAAGGTGATCGAAGCGTCGCTGCAGGTGCTCCATTGCTTCAGCTGCTCCGAGCTAAGGGCACCGTCGTAGATCCTGTAGTCCGCAATGTCACCGTCCAATGCTTCCAGGACGTTAAAATCGCCTTTTATTGATCCAAGGTTCTGTCCCACAACAAGTCGTCCTCCACCTTTCAACTCCAACAACCGCTGTGGGCCAAGTTTCTCCATGCTGATGTTTAGGTGAACCTCTGCTGCCTGGGAAAGGAAAGCCAAAGTAATTAATTTGGTATTGCTATTGTGTGTTCCTTTTCATCTCTAAATTGAAGTGCATTTTTAAATTCCCATTTTATATTTTTTCTAGTATCTAAACATGACATGGCTGATACAAAAAAGAAGTATAATGCATGTAGGAATATCAAATAATCTCACAGTTAGGAGTATGACTCCATTGCAGGTAGAAAGTTGCAGAGAAGCAATGAATCTTATCTATTTTTATTACAAACTATTTTTATGTACAATCTTCCCAGAACAGTTTATCATTGATATCAGTGAGTCAGTTTCTGAGGAAAAGTTACTCTTAAGGTACAGTTTCAACAAATAATCATTCAAAATAACCACTTTCTTCAATAATTAATTTACCAAAATATCAATAATTTGGAGATCGGCAAAAATTGTCAAACGTTAGTTTTTAATTTTTAATTTTTTCATTTAATTTAGTATAAATATACACACGCACATATGATTATGAATATGTATAAGTATATATATATATATATATATATATATATATATATATATACATATATATATATATATATATATATATATATATATATATATATATATATCAATATATTTATATATATATATATATATATATATATATATATGTTCGTGTGTGTGTGTGTGTGTATGTGTATGTGTGTGTGTGTGTATATATATCTGTGTGAGTGTGTGTGGATATATGTGTGTGTGTGTGTGAGTGTGTGTGTGTGTATGTATATACATTTATAAATGAATATATATATATATATATATATATATATATATTATATATATATATATATAATATCATTATATAACTATAATATAAATATATATATATATATATATATATATATATATATATATATATATATATATATATACACATATACCTGTAAGTTAGTGAGTAAGTGTGTGTATGTGTATGTGTTTGTGTGTGTATGGGGCAGCATCTACAGGAGGGATCAGTGGATGAAAAGAGGTCATTTGAGCTATTCCTTGTTGATATTTCTGTGAACGTGTGTTGCATGATTTTGAGTGTGAGCTAGATGTGACTCACATTGGAATGTAAACCTTTTAGGTCACAGATATCTGTGGACTAGTAATGGCTCCTATTTTTTTTCTTTCTTTCTTTCTTTTTCTTCCTTTTTTTTCTCATGCCTGTGGTAATTCTTGGAAGCCTCTACTGAGCAGTTAATTTTGCTGAGGAACTACCTCGACGTCTGACCCATGGACGCTATTCTCTGCATTAGACAAGAGCTCCAAAGAAAGGTTTTTCCATCAAGAAAAAAATCTAAAACTCCATTGCCAAAAAAGGAAACCTCATTTCATGAATCTTTTGTTCCCAAGGACAAGGAGAGAGAGAGGAGCAGGTGAAGCTATGGCTGGGGTTGCAGTCAGGCTACTTTGTTGCATGGGGAATAAGCGTTTTGTTATAACCATACTGTTGATGGTGGAGTATTTGGTTTGGATGTTTTGTGGTCAGTTTGAGGATCCTCGTCGGTGAGACTGATCAAGTATGGAGATTTCTTTTTCGGGAGGGGAGGATTCTAGCAAGGTTTAACACAGACACAAAATGTAACGAATGTGACAGACAGTAATGGAAAACTAATTGCTTAGGAGCGTAAAGAAGAATGTGCGAGACATCACCTAATAAACCTATGACATTGGCAAATTCTCATAAGAGATGTCAAGGTCCGTTCATGTGCCTCTAGGACATCTCTCACAGTAACCATCAACATGTATAGAAAATAAGCACATCATTACAGAATGGAATTTTAGAGGTTTTATGCACGGCGCCCATGAGATTCTAAATCTCTTGAAGACAACTCACAATGTCGTTGTGTCGGACGAGGAGCACCTTGGAGACCAGGTTGACGGAGACGCCGAAGTGTTCCCACGAGAACATCTTCATCTCGAAGGATATCGTCTCCGCCACGACGCCGCGGCAGCAGATGACGTGGATCATCTTCTTCTCCGGTACGAATTCTGGAATCAAAGAAATAAATGGTGAAGAATTCCGTAGGGTATGACCGTATTTGATAACATATTAGCTCTACGGATCGGGCAAATTCTACGTCCAGTTCAACAAGAAGCCCAAGAGAACACACCTACTAACAGTTCCATGCCCGTGTCTTCAATGGCGTAACTCAGCAGCGGGATGTGGGAGGTCGTCCTCCTGTGCATCACGTGGGCCAGGAGAGTAAACTGCAAGGACGAGTAGGTTAGATGCAATGCAACAATGTTTAGAGAACTAAA
>NW_028234442.1:10974008-10976508 GCF_977035675.1 Penaeus japonicus
AAAAAATCCCTTGGTACTAATTCTAAGAAAAGGGAATCAATCTTCGTCAGGAATACCAAAGTAACATATGATTATGAAATTGGCATTAATTCGACTTTCATCCGGACAGGGGAATATGCCACGGTAAAAAATGTCATCACCAAACAGAAATAGTTATTATCATCACTAAGGAGATCACTTATCGGTATTAATTTTTAAAAATGGAATTAATTCGATCTCCATCAGGACGCTGGAATACCACAGCAACATATATAATTACCAAATTGCATCATACCACAGGCCTAGTTAACATCACCACTAAAAAGAGAATCTTGGCCATTTCTAAATTCTAATTCCAAATTAGTTCCCAAAAAAAGGCAATAAAACGATCTTCATAAGGACTCAAGAATACCAAAGTAACTAATACCATTACCAAAGTAGATTATACATTCACATGTAGTTACAACCACCACAAAAAAAATAATCAGGAAAAAAAAAAAAATTCTACCCACCGATGACCAGCTCATCACTTTCTTCCTCAATGGCGTAGCTCAGGAGAGGAATGTGGGAGTTTATGCGATGGTGCCGCACGTGCGTGAGCATGGTCACCTGCGAACAAGGGAGGGGAAGGTGAATAGGGGGAGATGCCAGAAGCGGGGATATCATTTTCATTCTGTAACGATGTTGGTAATAATTGCAATATTGCAGCGTGATGGTAAGTTATCATTGTTGATGATTGTTTTTTTTTTTTTTTTATTATCTTCCTTTTTTGTTGTTATCAGCATCATTGTTGTTTGTATTATTGTTATTATACAATTATCATCATCATTACTATTACAAAAATTATTTTCATTGTTACATTTATCATTATCACTGTTATCATTATAAATGTTACTACTATCATTGTTATCATTATCATTGTTATTACTATCATCATTATCCTCATTATCATCGTCAGTAATAGTTGTATCATTATCGTTAATGATATCGCTTCTAACAATAACTTATCCTTTTTCTGCAATACATTTATTGCTATTGCCACCTTCATTGCTACCACAATCGCTATCATAACACGGATGCGGACGAGCTGAACGCCCACTTACTTGCGTGAGTCGAGGCAGAGCGTCCACGCCCGCATCCAGAAGGCTCTCCGTGGTGGCTTTGGTACCTGTCTGGAACTGCACTTGTGGGACCTGGTCGACAGCTGAGAGGAAACAGCTGATTAGTCCTTCTGATAAGGGTCATTCTCAGGGCTACTCGGAGGGTGGTCCGAGGTCCGAATGCGGGGCTTTTATGTCAGTGGTTCTTAATTAAGTGGTGCGATTAATTTCCCATGTGGGAGGGGGAGGGTGTTGGGGGTGGGGGGTGGGGTTGGGGGTGCAAGTCCTGAGGGAGAAGTGGGAATATTGTTAGAGACATCATATATTGGCGATAGATATGATGCTGTGGTTTACACTTTATTTACGGAATGTATAATCTTAATATGGTGATGAATACGGTATCGCATCATAATAACATTACTCCTGTATAAAGATGTGAGGGCAAGAGTGGGGAGGGGGGGTGGAAAGGACTGAGGGGAGAGGGGGGGTGTGAAGACAAAGATTTACTACTACCTAGGGCGTCATGGTAAAAAGGTCAAATACCACTGTTCTAAGTGTTGTAGCTAAAACAATAAATATGTTCTCTTGTTTTATAATCATTTGAAAACCCTTAAATTTCATGGTTGAATAAGGCTGGTAAGCGTACGAAAAGATCTCAGTGAAGGAGAATCAACGCAAGAGGAGCGTCTTTTTTCCCATTACGAACTTCCCTGTTTACAAATTGTTAATTGTTAATTGCATGCATGTATGTATATACATTTGTAAGTATGTTTGTATTCATGTAAGTATGTACACAGTTCATGTTTTAAAAAAATTGCAGTTAAACTGCAGTCAACAGACATTAAACTTGATCTCATCGGCATTTTTAAAAAATCGTAACCACACAAAATAATGCTTAATTTGACAAGTTAATTGGAATGCAACTATCTTTCTAAAACATCCAACATGACATGTGTCATGTTAACGCAATACTGAAACAGTTCATGCGGTTACCATCCACTTACCAGCGATGACTGTCACCATCACTGCAACTGCGATAACAACAGCTGACTGTGTGTGGTGCCCCATCTGCAATGGCAGACTCGATTATAACACAGTGGAATTCTTTTCCATCATATTTTGCCTAATAATCAGCCACGCCGTCGCTATTTCAGAGACTAACGGTAAAATAGATAAGACCGGTACTTTGTTCTCTTCAGTGATGTGAAATCTCAACTGCGAGTCACTTGGATTTAGAAGCTAAATGAAAAGATAAATGGAGTCGTTCGAGATTTAGATATGCAAATGATTTATATTAAGCGTTGCAGCTTGGAACTAGGAATGGTATTTATTAAAATGTCTTTTTAACTTTTTTCCCGTCTGTTGGGAGTAAAGATTTGAAGTTTACAAATTTTGTACATGATACAATTTAAGTTTGGAGG
>NW_028234442.1:11011508-11019008 GCF_977035675.1 Penaeus japonicus
TATTATTATCCTCATTATTATTGTTATTGTTATTATTAAAATCATCACTATTATCATTATAATATCATTGTTATCATTATCATTATAATTATCATTATCGTTATCATTATGATCATATTCATTGTCTTTACCACTATGATTATTAACTGTCATTATCATCATTATCATTATTATCATCAACATTATTATCATTTTTATCATCATCATTATCATTATCATCATTATTATTATCATTACGATTGTTATTATCATTATCATTATTTTCACCATCATTATCATTGTTATGAGTCTCATTATTATCATTATTGTTATTACTATTATATCATTATCATTGTTACCATTACTGTTATCATGGGTATCAATATGATGATCATTATTGTAAGTATTATTACTTTTATCCTAATTATCATCTTTATTACCATTACTATTGTAACCATCATCACTATCTTTTAATTCTTATTATGTATGTATATTTCCAGTACCGTTTTTTTCCTGATAAAAAAGAAAAGAAAGAAAGAAAGAAAGAAAAAAAAACATATATATATATATATATATATATATATATATATATATATATATATATATACTCATATATATATATATATATACTTATATATATATATATATATATATATATATGCATATATGTATATATATATATACATGCATATATATATATACATGTATATATATACATATATCTATCTATCTATATAGATATAGATATAGATATAATTATATATATGTATATATATATATATATATATATATATATATATATATATATATATATATATATATATATATATATATATATATACACGCAATATCCCTGCAGAAAATATTAGTAAAATTATCCTTTAGGTAGGAATGAATCGAAGTTTGAATCGATTGCGTAATATTGAAAAGCAATAGTCCATAAATCCTTATTAATAGCGAGATACAAATCCAAATAACACCGACGGAGATAAATGTCAGTAAGATGCAAATCATTACAGGGGATGAAGGAATTTAGTGCAATAAGCATTGGGGAAATAATATTGATTATCTAATATAATAATGATGATGTTGATGATGCGGATGGTAAGGATAATGATAATGATGATTATGGTAATGATGATGGTGAGAATGATAACAATAATGATAATAGATATATAAACAATATATATCTATCTATTTATCTATCAATATATATAAATGCACATACACATGCACACACACACTCACATACACACAAACACGCACACACATACAAACACACACACATACAAACACACACACACACACACACACACACACACATATATATATATATATATATATATATATATATATATATATATATATATATATATATATATATATATATATGTATGTATGTATACATATATATACATATATATATATATATACATTTTTTTTTTCTCTCTCTTTTTTTTTTCATCAGCCTGTATCATTCCACTGCAGGACATAGGCCTCTCAAGAGGGTTGTAGCCGTGTACCCCACCTACTGGCCCTAATTGTATATATTTATTTATTTATTTATTTATATATACATATATATCTATATATACATACACACACACGCACACATACACATACACACACACACACACACACACACACACACACACACATCCCGAGAAACAGATATCCATCACACAATTGTCACTGCAACGATAATGCAAACAAGAACACTACACATCCTTTTGAATCTGATTCCGATAAAAAAGAGTAAGATTAATATACCTGTCAAGATAAATAGAAACTGTTATAAGATGCAACGCTATAGAATGGAGTGTTGAGTATTTAAGATAACAGTAATATCCTACTTGAAAAAAAAATGGCGTAACGCATATTCCACTCAGGATAAATCACAGATTCAAGTAGAAGAACAGACGTAAACTTAATCGGTCATTTGTGCACGAAGTCAGTTAATTAATTATTAACCCTAGATGAGAAAACAAAAGCTTTAGTTTATTTGCAAATGTCTTGAATACGGCAGCAAAAAAAAAAAAAAAAAAAAAAAAAAAAAAGTTCACAATGTGTTGAAGTTAATTTTGATCCAGAAATTGTTCTCCTGATTTTGAAACATATATCGATTTATTAAACCATTTATATAATCACTACTACGCCTATCCCTTTACCACTGGAGGAGTATAACCGCCAACGCAATTTTTTTTTAACAGTCCATCCTTTATATGACCCATTCTGCAAATCACTCCTTAGGCCTTAGTGGAGTAATGAGGCTGGCCACGCACACGGGGATGAAACACACCAACAGACAAATCAAAGTGAAAGCAAACAAGAAGCGCATGTGCTTGTTCGCCCTCCTAGCCTGGGACACTGGGAAGAGGTTTCTGCTGCAGAGGTCCTTGGCCAACGCGTCCCTCCTGAAGAAGGACCCAGCCGGAAGGACCTTTATCGCTGCGGTCAAATCGACGCCCAGACGAAGGATCTCAATGTACACTAACGACAGGATTATGAAGAACTCCTGGAGGATGAGCGCCAGGAACCACACGTCGATGAGTTTGAGGTAGGACGTCCTCGGGATCGTCTGGCTCACCTGGTTGAAGAAGGTGGACAGCACCAGCAGCGACGTCAGAGACACGGTGATGCGGTCCTGAGGGCGAGAGGGACAGCTCAAGGGCGGGAGCTGTGTGCTCTGAAAACTCGTTCATTTTGCGGACGTTTTTATCACCATTATTACGTTTACTATTACAACTATTACCATTACTGCTACTGCAACAACAAGCACTACTACTACTACTACTATTACTACTACTAATAATAATACTACTATTACTACCATTACTATTAACACTACTACCATCACCACCACTGCTACTATTATAACTACTACTAAGTTTTATCTAACCATTATTTTTTACCCCAGCACACTCACAATTCAAATAACACAAAGGTAAGTTGAGACTGGTTGAAACGTGTTTTATGAAAAAAAAAATAATGAGAGATAGATAGAGAGATAGAGGAAGAAAGGAAGAAAGAGAGAGAAAGAGACAAAGGGAGATAAGGAGAGAGAAAGAGAGAGATTGGGAGACAGAGAGGAAGAGAGGAAGAGAGGGAGAAAAAGAGAGAGAGAGAGATAGGGAGAGAGAAAGAGAGAGATTGGGAGACAGAGATAAAGAGAGATAGAGGAAGAGAGGAAGAAAGGGAGAGAAAAAGAGAGAGAGAGAGAGAGAGATAGGGAGAGAAGGAGAAGAAAGACTACCTGGAAATCTCCAAGGTCGAAGTAGAGCGTCGTGTAGCAGATGATGACGAAGAGGAGGCTCGGCAGGAAGATGTTGCCGATGTAGAAGCGGTACAAGTTGGCGAATTCGAACTCCACCTGAAGGAAGGGGGTGTGGCGGGTCGGGGCTTCGTATGCTGCTTATACTCTGACATGGTCAACTGGTCATGGCAGTGATGATGGTTGTGATGGGCTTGGAGGATGGTGATGATCTTGATGATGATGGCGATGGTGAAGAGGATGATGTGGCAGTGATAATGACATTTTCTTCCTCTTTACAGTACAATAACACCACCAACGGTAGTAACAATGATGATAAAGATAAGCATATCAATAACACACGAATTTGCTTACTTTGACGTAGCTTACGGAATCCAGGGAGTAGTTAGTGAACGTTTCCGAGACGAGGTAATATTCCAACAGCTGTCTCGACCCTAAGAACGTGATTCCTGGACCGTCCTGAAAGCGGAAGGAGAATGCATTTTTTATCTCGATTCCACGTCTGCGTCGGCATAGTGTAACACCATCTTGGTTCTACATCATTATCTAGAACCGTTTTATTATTATATACATATTTTTTTTTGGGGGGGGACTCTATATCCATTTTTATATTTGACATCAATGCATAGGCTCTTTATATAAGTATCTACCCCAGATTTGACGTCAGATACAATATCAGTATCAACATTCAACACAGTATAATGTATGCTGCTAGATTCTCAGTAATTTATGCCAGCGTATGCATAATGGGGAAAAGACATGTGGTTATGACATTTATGATGTTTTACTCCGAAAGATAAGATTTCTTATTTAACAATTCAGTTTCTATCTAATGAAAAAGCTACGAATGATAAGGTACGTCGCATTCTATTCTAATAATTTTACGTTATCATTTTTATTGCAAATATCAGATGAGTTAATTATCAATATATCGAACTAAAGTAGTCAGTGAAATTTATAGCAAGAAAATATATTATAAGTAAAGGGGTCGACCTTCAGTCTTAAGATTGATGTCGTTCTGAAGTTGTCGTTAATAATCTCCTTTTGACGGTAAGTGAGACGAATAGGTAGGTAATTAGCATGCATGTGCGTGTGCGTGTGCGTGTGTGTGTGTGTGTGTGTGTGTGTGTGTGTGTGTGTGTGTGTGTGTGTGTGTGTGTGTGTGTGTGTGTGTGTGTGTGTGTGTGTGTGTGTGTGTGTGTGTGTGTGTGTGTGTGTGTGTGTGTGTGTGTGCCCTAAGGACAAAGGCGACTTAACCTTGTAAAATACACCAAATTCGTCCGTAAGGTCTTGTATCTTGAAATTCAGCGAGCAGATCTGCTGATCGAACGGGTACATTTCAAGGCTGAAGTAACACATGAAAGTTAGTGTTTCTTCAGTTTCTAACACGAGTGTGTTATTTACGCCGGAGTAGAGCTTATCTGCCAAAGGAAGGTGTTATAATGAAATGCGACTCACATGACCATGGCCAGCTTCATATAGATTTCAGTGAAGTATTCGAATATTGCATGTTAACATATGCTAACAATTTTTAAAGATTTCATTTCACTGAATTTGTGGCTAAACCAAAAGAGCAAATGAACTTGTAAGAACATGGTAATGGGTTGGTCTGAAGGAGTGCAATTGCAATGAGCCTTTCCAGCCCGCGCTCCTCGGCAGACAGCCTCACCCTCCCTGATGGCGGCGCCGTCGTCGGGCAAGGGCGCCGTCCTGCGCGACACGTAGAGCGACTGCGAGTGGACCTCCGCCTTGACGGAACTGCGGGTGCCGTCACGGACCTGCACGGAGGGCGTCCACGCTGCCGCCGGCGTCTGCACCTCGTTGGCGAGGTGGTTGAGGCGCAGGTTGCTGAAGGCGAGCCGACTGTCCAGCCACCGGATCCGCACGATGAAGTCGGCGCTGATCTTGAAGTCGACCAGCTTGAACTCCCTGATGGAGGTGAGGTTGATGGCCACGTGGAAGGGCACGGGCCGCGCGGCGATGGTGGGCGGGGGCAGCTTCGGGGCGTAGCCCTTGGGCACCAGGACCACGCTGCAGCCCATCTCGTCGCTATGGTCGGCGCAGTCGATGGCCAGGTCGCAGCGGGAGCTCTTGCCGATGCAGGAGCCGTCGTCGCACGTGAACTCGCCCTCCTCGCAGGCGGTCAGAAGCAGCACCGGCTGTCAGATTCCAGTGCTCGTTACAAGACGGTTTGTAAGAATGAATTTGATCAAATCAAATATTTTCATTTACCTAACTGAGTAACATTAATTAAATTGTTTTAATGGATGTTCTTTACAGTCCACTAGTCAAGCGATATCTTTAGCTGCGCCAATTATTGAAAATGTCTGACTGTCACAGTTATGCGTCCGCTGAGCCCTCACCTTCTTATCAGGACACAAATCGCCATGGACCTCCCAGACGTTCGCCCCGAGCGGGTACGCCCCCAGCCTCTCAGGCAGCATCTCCGCCCACAGACCCGAGTAGAGCCTGCTGTGCATCATCCACGTGTTGTTGATCTGGAGAATCTGGACGTGAGCCAAGCCGTCGATCACGAGCTTGTGGTCCTCGTTGCCCCGAAAGGAGTAGTCGCGGTCCATCCTCGACAGGCCACACAGGCCCCTGAGGCGCAGCTCCGCCGGGGAGCTGAAGCTGCAGGCGGAGCAGGTCCGGATCTGGCAAGGGCAGGCGGCCCACTTGTTCTCCTCGTGGCTCACCGCCGCGATGCACGAGGACTCCGGCGTCACGGTGCGGTACACCTGCAGGAAATTGTGCCACGCGATAGGCTTTTCGTCCTTGAGGCCGATCCACTTGCCCGTGTCTAGGTTTCCCTTCACTCCGATCCAGTAGAGATGCGTCCAGATATCAGAGCACTGTTCTTTGTAGGTTATGAATGCCTTCCAAAAGCGCAGGTTCTCCTCGGAGCTGTGTGGCAAAATCAGGTCACCCTTGATTTTATTGCACCAAGTGTTGGCGTCGTCAAAGTCCATCTTCTCGGAGAAGAATATCGTAAAGCCAGGTACGTAGTTTCCGCAGATCTCGCCGAGCGTCACCGTCTCTGCTTCCACAAAGCCCTTCATTTGCAGTCTAGAATTATCGAGGTCGATCAGCGGCGACCTCCCCAAGTCGACCGCCTCGCAGCTCATCCAGTCCCTGATCTGCTCCGGACTCAGAGCCGCGTCGTAGATCCTGTAGTCAGCCACCTCCCCGTCGAGAGTCTCTAGGACGTTGAAGCCGCCGTGGTCCTCGAAGGAGTAGATCTTCTGGCCCACCACGAGCCTGCCGCCGCCCGCGATGTGGAGCCGCGCCCCGGGGCCCAGCTGGTCCTCGGTCTCGTTCAGTCGCACCTGCGAGACCTGGCGTCGAGTGGGGATAGGTAGAATAAGAAGAATTATCGCGTTTATGCAATAGACTGGATCACTAAAGATGCAATTGCTATGCAGATTTAAAGCTTTCCTTGTCATTTACCAGATTTATTCAAAATCTTGAGCCAGTTGTCTCTTTTGCACCTTATATGTTTTATCATGCACACTAGTGAACAACTGTAGCTTATAGTAAGCATTGGCTTGCTTTTCATGTTTACATACTCTTGTAATCTTAAGTAAGATTAAAAACACTGTTTTCACTAGACTGAATGCAAGATCACAGCAAGCGAAAAGTAATATGATATTCTATTATAGACATAAAAATATTATGCCGAGTAAGCTCCTTTGATGTATAAATCTTTGTTCTCTGTTGCGTTTATGAATTTTCTTAACGTTATGGTGCATAACATATTTATTACTAATCCTAAAGATTTCTCTTGTGGTACAAATATCATCGGCGCTGGTATTCAAAACGCCTTTATCATTCATTATTCATCTCAACTCTAGATATTGGTTGCCCTTACGAGACCGCCATGAAAGATGTACATGGAACGAGCCGGAAAGTCAACCGAAACTGCAACATGTTGCCAAGTGAACATCTTCATCTCGAACTCAGCTTCTACAGCAACCAAGCCTCCGCAACACAGTACATGCATAGTTTTCTTCTTGGGAACTAACTCTGTCAAAAAATCAAATTCTAATTAGATATTGTCAAATGGCTGGTTGTCAAATAGAGTCGCTTGCCCCATTTTAGATATGTAAATGTTGTTATTCCAATTCACAGTATTCAAAACAGCTCTGTCATTCATCAGGAACATCTTATAATAATCCATCCATTCATCATATCCGTTTAATAACATTCACACAAAAAATATAACATATCACTTTTTGTTAGTAATAAAAGTC
>NW_028234442.1:11039008-11044008 GCF_977035675.1 Penaeus japonicus
TTGTCAATACGGTCAATTTTGCAAATACGAGGTCGTTGAACTTTTACTTGGCACCACTGAAACTTATTCATAAGAGTTAAATGTATCGACTTTCATAAATATTTAACTTTATCTATTTCTTTATTCATCATCCATTCGTTTGCTCATTTACGTGTCTATATATTTGTTCATTCTTTCATTTATTCTCTTCTTTTTTTTCGAGTGTTTTTTTTTTTTTTTTTTTTTTTTTTTTTTTTTTTTTTCTATCTGTGATTTTTTCCTTGTTATCGTCTGACCCCCACTGTTTCTCCAGGGACAGATCCCACCAAGAAACTCTTACATATCTGAAATCTTGCCAGAACCCCTTAGCCTCAAGAACCAAGACCTAAGATACACAAATTCCGGCGGGAAACTCGGGGGAAAAACTAATGATAATCGTAATATATACAATAGTAATAATGATAATGATGATGATGATAATAGTAACGAAAATTATAATTATGATGGTAATGATGATGAGGATGAGGATGAGGATGATGATAATAATGATGATAATGATGATGATGATGATGGTGGTGGTGGTGATGATGATGATGATAAAAATAATAATAATAGGAATAATAATAATGATAATAATAATTGTGATAATGATAATAACGATAGTGATAATAATGTTAACGATAGTAATAACGGTAATTATTGTAATAAAAATAACAACAATTACAATGACAGTAACAAAAAATGATAATTCATACTGACATCGTGGTACCGCTCACCTACCATTACAGAAGACAAATATCTCAAAGTTTTTTTTTTCATGTACTCTAATCTGAGAAGGAAATCCTCTGCCCAAGGTTCAAGGTTTGTCTGAATGGATCTGTCCCCGAAATGCAAAATTGTTCTAGTCACTGTTAAGCAGATTTTTTAAAATTGCAAAACTAAAAACAGTTATATCAGGTTGGTTAATCGAAGCTAAAATTATAATATTAGTTAAACATATAAATGAATGGGTAGAAATGATAACACTTTCGAAGGCGATAAAAATGGATATTTTGTTTATCAACGAAATATGCCGAAACATATATTTAATTTTCTGCCATGAATACGTAAGTTGTGGTAATGCTCCCAGATACAAACACGCCACAAGAGTATATACAACAAAGATAGGGTGTGTATCATATATATACACAAGGCAGACTGTAGGTACCAGAATGGATACATAAGAAAAATCTCATCCGAGGAAACCTTACCTTCTGCTCGGCGCCTCCTGATCAGCTGCAGCTCGAAATGCGCTCATGATTGGGGCGAAGTACCGGTCCTCGAAGTGTTGTGATTGTACTAAAAATGAATGTTTCTTCTGTTCATAGTCTGTTTAATGGTAATTATATGATAAACATGTATAAACTTTCATTAACGACAAAGCTGTTGACGATTAACATCATCACTGTTTTCGTGAAGGTAAATCTCGCCTTGGTTGAAAAAAGAGAAGCAACGAATGTTTCATCAAAGAGCCTGATGCGTCCTATAATACTCTCTTTTTGTAGGTTCGTTATCCCTGCCTTCCCACAAACGGCATTCACGTTCTATAAATCATTTTAACAATAAATGGATCAGCTAATCCGATAGAAACACGACCTGAGCTGAAGACATCGACCTCTCCTTTCTCTGCGAGTCTCTCAGTTCGAGTCGGAAAATAAGTACCACGGGTTGTGGATCTTGCTCTTTGTCCACTTTGCACCTCTATGTTCATTTCCCTTTATGCATCTTATTTCCATTTCATCTTTAGTTTATTCTATCTATCATTGATTTTATTCCTATTCTAGTATATTCGTGTTTTTTTTTCTGGTGTCTACCATACAGCTTGTTTTATTTATTTATTTTCTTCTTTTTTTCCAAAAGGTCATTGCTTCTCCATCCTCCCTATGAATGAGGAATTTATTTGTGTAGACGCCCTTTTGCGACGGTTCCTGCGTCATAATTATGTATTTTGATCTCCAGGTGCTCGTTAAAGAAGAAGTACACACACACATGGCCTCGTTAAAAAGAACAGGTGATAAAACAGAAATTTCAAACTTCACGCTCACAGAAATTAACTGAAGGGAATACTTTCTTTGGAAAGACATGTCAATATGCTACTTTCGTTTTTTTATCATTATTAGTGTTATCATTACTAATGTTATTATATTCATTATTGCTATTATCTTGAATGTTACTAGCATCATTATTCTCAACATCATTATCATTAACCTCATTATCATCATGACCATGATAATGATAATAATAATGATTATAATGATAACAATGATAATGATAGTAATAATGATTATAATAATAACAATAATAATGATAATGATAACAATGATCACAGTATGGATAGTTATTATAGTTATGATAGGGATAATAATTATAATGATTATGACGATTAGCATAATCAATATCATAATCATTTTCATTATCATTATCATCATAATCACCATCATCATAATTATAATTTATATTATTTTTTTGAAAACGGCCGAATAAGACTAAATACAAGCCACAGAGGACGGCTGGAAGGCGATGCTAGCTGGAGGGTGTAACAGTAATCACTAGTTCAATCTATTATTCTAGATTCTAAACGTATGGCACTTTAACGCTGCCAACCTTGAGAAACACCTACCTCCTGGCGACCGGCGTTTCTCATTTGCCAGACCTTTTATCCTAACCGCAGCTGAGGAGGACCTGTTGGGTTCAACGACCTTGAAGGAGAGACTTTTCTGTTCCAAGGACGACCACGGAATCGTCTCATTAGACCCTGATAGTGCCAACTGATACAGCTTGGCACACTCCGTCATGCAGCGCCAGACACTGCAAAACGGTAGAAGGATCAGAGAAGGAATAAACCCAATATCTGTGAACTATACTTACGGTTTCAATGTGCAAAGAACATTGGTTACTTTGCAATTAGTGAAATGATAAATCCAAAATAGACTAACGAGTAATTTAATGTTTGTATGTATGCAAGCATGCGTGTTTTGTATGTGTGTACGTAATTACGTGTATAGCATATGCGCATATAATGAATTACGTTTATTGTATGCATTATATCTCACTCAACGTTACCTTGCAATGAGAATAAGTATCAGGACCAATTTCAGAAGAGAGCGATAACGTCGAGGGAAACTATACATCCCGACGAGATGCAGATTCTCTCAGTTGCAATCAATCACTGTTTTTCAGTTTTCATGAAGCGGAGTGTCAATTTCGTAGGTGTTCATTCTTTGACCTTTTTCAGAAAGCACATTCATCTGCGTGATATCTGTTTAGTCATCTCGCGTCTGGATGAAGAAAAAAGGGAATGTAATGTGTATATATAAACATATCTACGCATACATAGTTATATATATTATATAGAAATTATAATATATACATCTCTCTCTCTCTCTCTCTCTCTCTCTCTCTCTCTCTCTATATATATATATATATATATATATATATATATATATATATATATATATATATGTGTGTGTGTGTGTGTGTGTGTGTGTGTGTGTGTGTGTGTGTGTGTGTGTGTGTATATATATATATATATATATATATATATATATATATATATATATATGTGTGTGTGTGTGTGTGTGTGTGTGTGTGTGTGTGTGTGTGTGTGTGTGTGTGTATGTGTGTGTGTGTGTGTGTGTGTGTGTGTATGTATATGTATATGTATATGTATATATATGTATATATATATATATATATATATATATATATATATATATATATATATACATATATAGGTTTATGCATATATATCATCATAGATTATCATTTATCCTCAGTATCATTATCCTCATTTTTATGATATCATTTTCATTATTACCATCATTATTATTATTGAAGTCATTATGATTATCATATCTATCTATATTGTCATTTTTATGATTATTATTAGTGTTAAAATCATTATTGTTGTTGTCATTATCATAAATATAATTTCATCATAATGATAATGATAATGATAACATGATGACATGAGCATAATAATTCCATCAGATATATCATTCATTATTGCTTTTATCGCTATGATTACTAACATTATTATCATCATTATCAATATAAGTATAGTATCAATAAAACTATTATCATATTTATTATCATCATTATTATTATCATCATATTTATTATCATCATTATTATTATCATCATATTTATTATCATCATTATTATTATCATCATTATTATTATCATCATTATTGATAGCATTATCATCATCGTTATCCTTATCATTATTACTATTATTGATAGCATTAGTATCATTGTTACTATCATTTTATTATCCTCATCATATTTCACATTGTTATTATTACTATCATTATCAGTATCATCATCTTGATTAATACCACCATTATTATCATCATCGTTTGCATTATCATTACCTTAATCATGTAATTAGTATCATTTTTGTTATTGTGGGGACATATCACAATTATTCTTATCAATATAAGTAATGCGATTGCTATTATCATAATCAATATCATTAATAGTATTATATTCATCATCTCAATTATTAACTTGATTATTTATATCATTATTGTTATTATTTCTGTCATTATCATCATGATCATTGATATTATTATCATCATAACGATTGTTGTTGTTTTTATCATCATTATCTTTATTGTTATTGGTAGTAACAATATCATTTCATTATTGTGACTTTGATTATCATTATGATTATTATCATTATCAATATCATAATTAGTAACATTATTGATGTTGTTGCAACAATAACCATTCCTATTGTTATTACTGTTATTGCCAATATCAACATTATTCTTGCTGTTCGTATTATTATTATTAGTAGTAGTAGTAGAAGTATTGTTATTGGTCTTGTCTTTATCATTAATGTTATTATTGCCATTCCATTTATTATTTTTGTTATCATTTTCATGGTTATTATTATTACTACTATGATTATAATGGTTATTATTATTATTATTACTATTATCATTTTAATATTTTTACTAATGCTGTTCTTGTTTTTG
>NW_028234442.1:11056508-11061508 GCF_977035675.1 Penaeus japonicus
AATATATAGATAAAATGAAGAACAAAAGTAAGTAACTAATGAAGCACTTTACAAAAATGAAGGACTGAATGCCCTTTTAATGTATGTTTTAAAACCTATTGTTGGATCGTAAACTAAACGCCTGACTGTCTTTTGTTCATTCTTATTTGGAGAAAAATGAAGAAGCAAATGCAGTTATAAATGTGTGGAATGTCTTGCTCCATTAAGATAATTTGTACATGACATGTTGGTGTAATTCTTCCAGAGTTGATTTTAAAATATGACTTTAATGGATGTCATTATTTTTTTCTTGCTGACAATGCATGCACGGCAGCCTACATCAGACATTCAGACATATTGGTAATAGTAATACTAATAATATATATAATGATAATTATAGTTATAATGATGATGATAATAATGATAATTATCATTGCCATTATTATCATAATAACAATTATTATTTCATTTTTATTTCATTTTGTTATTATTGTTATCATCATCATCATCATCATCATCATCATCATCATCATCACCATCATCACCATCAGCAGCAGCATCACTACGAATGCATCAAATGAACAAATAATCAGCATTATTGAGACCCCGTAATGGGACCGCATGTGATATAATAATAATATCCCCCTTAATTAACATCCTAGTTGCATGTCTTCTATATGATACCTTATACGTGTCTATTACTGTATGCTGCACTTTATAGCACTGGATGTTTGTTTAACCGACGCTTTTCATTTGTTTGATTATTATGAGCGCAATTGATGAGGGGTATTGATTGCCATGTTGCGGGCTTCATTACATGGCAACTGGCAATCTTACAATCTAACCATCATCATTAGCATTTTTATTGTTATCATTATCATTATAATCACTATCATTATTATTATTATTACTATAGTTATTATCTCCATTATTATCATTACTATTATTGTTATTATCATCATTACCATTATCATTATTATTAACATTACTATTATCATCGACATTGTTATTGTTATTATTATTGTTATTATCACTTTCATTATCTTTATCATTATCGTTATTATCATCATCATCATTATCATAACTGATGCTACTTCTAACATTATGACTACTACTGTTAATATTGCTATCATTATTATCATTATGATCATCATTATTATTATCATCATAATTATTATTGTTGTCCTAGTTTTTATTATCACTATTTCTATCATCATTGTTATGGTCATCACTACCATTATCATCATCATTATAGTCATAATTATTATCATTATCATCACCATAATCATCATTATTATTAGCATCACTGTTTTTCATCACTGCCAATATTTCCAATAGTATAATCAATGCAATTATTTTTTTCTATTACTTCTGCTAGCATGACTACTATTCTTATCACTATTGCTATCATTATTAATATAATTCTCATTTTTATTGTTTTTGTTATCATAACCATTATTAATAGGATTATCATTTTTGTTATTATTGTTATCATTATTGCCATAGTAGTAGTATTATCATTATTGTAGTTGCTGTTGTTGTTATTATTATTATTGTAGTTGCTGTTGTTGTTATTATTATTATTACCATTGTTATTATTATTATCATAATTATTATCATTATTATTATTATCACTATAATTATTACTTTATTATTATTATTATTATTATTATTATAATGATCAATATCATGAATATTCATCATTATCACCATCATCATTATCATTATTATTGCTATTATAATTATCGTCATTGCTGGTATCATCTTTATTGTAATTATCATTATCATTATTCTTATAATCGTTATGATCATTCATCATTGTTATAAAATTCTCATCATCATTACTATTATCATAATTATTATCATTATAATTGATATTATCATTATCATACTTTTAGCATTATAATCATCATCATTATTAATTATCATCTATAATTATTGTTATTATTACTATCATCGTTATTATGTTCATCATATGTTATTATGATTGTTATTTTTTTCTTATTACTACCACTATCATTAATAGTAGTAGTAACCTTATCATCACCATTATGATTACTATTATCATTAATACTATCAATTTTGTTATCATTATAAATACTCTGATATTTGACGTGGATGATATGCTTCCTGTTAGGATCCTCATCGTAAATCATTATCGTCCTTCTTTTTATAATTATTCAATATTTTTGATGTTATGATAGTTATCGCATTCTCATTATCATCATCCCGTGATTATTATCATTGTCTATGATTCTTAGCATCAGATATAGAGATTATCATTATTAGTTTTTATCACCATTACCTAGTTTTACCGCCAACATTATCATTATCATTAATAGTGTTATCTCCTTCACAATCATATCATCTTTAATCGTATTTCAATTGTCATATCAATTATAATAATTTATCATGATTATTAATATTTGTTGTCGAAAGTATCATAATTCTTGTTACTTTGATCTTTACTGTACTGTTTAGCTGCAGTTTTTAATCTTGTTTTATTTAATCATTCCTTTTACTAAGTACCCCTCAAAGCGTAATTTTTGAATTTCTTCTGTTATTTTTTTACCTTCTTGCTGATATTTTTTATTTATATCTCTTGCTTTAGAAAATAAATCCCAGTTCCCATACAGATCTTCACGATGAAACTAAATGGATACTTTTAAATATGTCTCTATTTTAGAGTTATGACTGAAAATACGTAAGACTACAGTGAAATAAATGCATGTGACTGACTTTTCTTTCGTGTTTTCTTATATTTCGGAATTACTTATATTTTTTATAACTTTTCTTCATTTGTCACAATAACCTCTGATTTTTCTTAAGATGCAATTACCTTGCAAGGGACGCGATATTTTCCTTTTGACGTCAGTTGCCAAACGCTGCGTAGAAGTCTCCTCGACGGTCTCATGCGAACTAACATGCACTTGCCGGTTCTGAAGTTTATATAGCATTCCCTCCATCAGTCAGAGAATGTCAGTTTATTAGTGTGTGCGTGTGTCTGTGTATGCGTGTGTGTGTCAATGTATGCGTGTGTGTGTCTGTGTATGCGTGTGTGTGTGTGTCTGTGTATGCGTGTGTGTGTCTGTGTATGTGTGTGTGTGTGTGTATGCGTGCGTGTGTCTGTGTATGCGTATGTGTGTCTACGTATGTGTGTGTGTGAAGAGACCGGGTAATAAATATGATTATAATTTATTTCTAATGGTTTCACCACGGGAATCTTACCAGAAATGAGAGGCAATGTTGATGTTTTTTGTATTCCATTTATTCCGTTGTATTCGTAGACATTACTATTAACATCCTTTTAAGTCATAAAAAGGCTTTCAAGTCCCCCGCAAAAGAAACATGCTTTCCTTGACGCCAGAAAAAGATATTACCTACATTATCTGAGATAAAAGAGGATTTGTGTTCATGTCTGTGGAGGGAGGAAAGAAGCAAGCAATATATAGCAATTCAAAATGCCGTTGTAAAAAGTATTCTGTGCCGAAGTCGCAGAGCTAACAAGTAATGTCTGGCATTATCTGATTGTTGTGATTCATCTTGCAAAAAGCATGAACGTTCATGATGATCTTGCAATCATTCATGCATATCCATCCACCTGAATAAGATCACCCAAGTAAATCCCTTCTTCCACATTGAATAGTTACTCGACTTGGACATATAAGAGCAGTTTCTCTAGTGCATGCCTCACGGTACAATAAAAAAAAAAAAAAAAAAAAAAAAAATAATAATAATAATAATAATAAAAATTCTACAATTACAAATACTTTGTAGCTTCACAATAACCATTGTATCTTCCGATTTTCATTTCCAAGATCTAAAGCTGACTCTTAGAATCGTAATTCATGAAATTCAGAACTATCCTATATTTGTGTATTGTTACAGTTAGTTAATTTATGGTTCCGATTGACTTCAAATCACGTTTTAATAATAAACTTCACTTCAAGCTTACTTACTTCAAGCTCAAGCTCCTTTATCTCATTGAACTGACTTGCTTAATGCCAAGTAAGTTATGATTATCATTATGATCATCATTATTATTATCCTCATAATTATTATTGTTGTCCTACTTTTTATTATCACTATTTCTATCATCATTATTATGGTCATCACTACCATTATCATCATCATTATAGTCATAATGATGAGCATATTTTTGGAACTTAAAAATAAATGCAGTTATCTTGTTTCACAAGTGAGTCTAGGACGCGGCTTTTGTATGTGCTAATGCCTTTCCCTTTTGAGGCATGATTTCATTCAGTTTCTAACCGTTTTATGGTCGCTATCAAAGAAGACGGTAAGAGGAAAAAATAAAATTGAAGTGATGTCAATCAGGTAATAGGAAATGGTTCAGCAAAACTGTGGTTCTATGAGATTTTTGCCCTGCCAGTAAATATATAGATAGATAGATAGATAGATAGATATTTAATTCCGGAATCATGACTTTCGTCGTTTGATTGCATGGGTTTCTAGTATATTTCTAGCACTTAGAGCAGCGGTAGATGATCATTATTACCTAAGGGTGAGGAGGACGCAGGGACACTTACGTAAATTAATTTTGTCTGATCATTTATTCTCCAGATTTTTTTCGGGTGCAAGGAAGATCACAAACTACATAAAATTGAATGTAGATCTGAGCTCGCAATCTTGGAAAGCATTAAGGTCGCCTAGTATGATGAAAAGAGGACTTTCGCCCTTTGCTCAGAAAGTGAAGGCAGTTTCTACGTGTTCTCGATTTTTTTTTTTTTTTTTTTTTTTTTTTTTTTTTTTTTTTTTTTTTTTTTTGTGTGTGTGTGTGTGTGTGTGTGTGTGTGTGTGTGTGTGTGTGTGTGTGTGTGTGACCTGGATAGGAAATATATGCTGTAGATTGACAAAACACATTTTATGATATTGTATGGGACTCCGTCATAGATATGATCAACGTTTCTATTCTCACACATTTTGTGATGTGAATGATTCGATATGACCCCATTTCTGAGGCAGCAAGCATTTGAGAGATAAATGCTTGAAAGTGGTCT
>NW_028234442.1:11071508-11081508 GCF_977035675.1 Penaeus japonicus
TATCAGACTTACTTTGTTAAAGTTCTTAGCAATATGTGTATTTTTTAGTAAGATGTTATAAGGGATATTACTGTGACATCACACAGACAATCACCCCACTTTACCACAATGCTTGCCTTGTGATGTTGGCAATCATGGAATACCATTCTTCCCAATTTTTAGATTTTTATCTACATCCACCATTTTTATTTATGTCTCACCTTAATCTAACAGATAGTCCATATATTTCATTTCTGCTCTTTTACCTTTTGACCTTTTCTTTTCTTTTTCTTTTCTTTTTTTCTTTTCTTTTTTCCTTTCTTTTTTACTTTATTTTATTTTATTTTCCATTCCTTTCCTTTCCTTTTTTCCTTTCTTTTTTACTTTATTTTATTTTCCATTCCTTTCCTTTCCTTTTTTCCTTTCTTTTTTTACTTTATTTTATTTTCCATTCCTTTCCTTTCCTTTTTTATTTTATTTTTATTTTTATTTATTTTTTTATTTTGTCTGAAGTAGCTGCTTGCTCTCAAGATCTTTTTCTCTTAGTACACACCCCAAAAATTCAGTAGTCTTTTTAGGATTCACTAGCTCTTTTCCTGTTTCAGCCCTTCTCAACATTTCTTCATTTGTCACACATGCCATCCACAAAATTATTTGTCTTGAAGGTTGTTCCTAACCCACCTCTACAAAATAGCTGTCGTGGTACCTTAATCACCTCTTGCAACTTTTCTTTTTTTTTCTCTCTCTCTTTCTCTTTTTTCCTTCTTTCTCTCTCTTTCTCTCTTTCGCTTTTTTCTTTCTCTTTCTCTTTCTCTATTGTTCTCTTTCTCTCTCTTTCTCTTTCTCTTTCTCTCTCTTTCTCTTCTCATTCTCTCTCTATTTCTCTTTCTCTTTCTCTTTCTCTTCCTCTTCTTATTCTCTCTCTCTCTTTCTCTTCTTATTCATTCTCTTTCTCTCTCTCTCTCTCTCTCTCTCTCTCTCTCTCTCTCTCTCTCTCTCTCTCTCTCTCTCTCTCTCTCTCTCTCTCTCTCTCTCTCTCTCTCTCTCTCTCTCTCTCTCTCTCTCTCTCTCTCTCTCTCTCACTGTCTCTCTCTCTCACTGTCTCTCTCTCTAACTCTCTCTCTCTCTTTCTCTCTCACATCTATTTTGGATATTAGACATCAAAGGCTGATGATAATTTCTAGTGGAGGATTAAGTAAAGACGTAATACAAATACAAAAATTAGATTTATGCAATATGTTTTTTCTTGAAAAACAATATCATGGCCTTAGTAAAGCAAAGAAATGATGATAATAAATATTTTAAATAATATAAACAGAGTAAACAAATTAACATAAAAAAAAAGGAAAATAAGAATGCAGTATTTTAACATGGTGTTACTTTACAATATAACATTGTCTTTGTTTCAGTATTATGGTAAATATCCTCTGGAAACGTAATAAACTGCTTATCCATGGTAATATGGAATGTTCCTCTAGCCAAATTATGATAATAATAATGATAAAGATGAAAATGCATAAAAATAAAAGTAAAAAAGATATGAAAAATTAGATTTGATTTTTTGGTCTTATTTGTTTAATAAAGAGAAATATAACTAGATCTTGATTTAAATGTAAAAGTAATGGTCAGACATTAGTATGAGATTCATTTCAAAGATTAAAGTGTTGTCATATTCTGTGGATAAGAGTTTCAATGCCTATTGCATACGTCAGGGGTAGGCAACCTTTTGAGTGCGGTGTGCCAGTGCCGTATAATTTCTAGTTTTCAACCACCTTGCGTGTCAACTATGACCTTTTATCTTCTGCTCTTATCATTATTATTATTACATTTACTATTATTGTAACTATTATTATCAATTTTATCATTATTATCATTATTATTAATATTTTTATCCTCATTATTATTATTGTCATTATTATTTTCTAATATGTTTGTAGCATGCCAGGGGGTTGCTGACAGGTGCATACCTATTGGTCATCTTACTATATACCTCTTATACTTATATATGAAAACTCCAGGTTTTTATCTTTGTAATATTTTTTGTCATTTTAAGTCTTACAATGCATGCATTATAGATATATAGGTTTTGCACACAAACAACTGCTGCCCATTTTTAATTCTATAGACTTACTTGTGTGTCATATTTTCAAAGTTTACTTTGTAAGCCATACATTTAAAATGTATTATTATTGTTTCCTTATTCAAAATTTATATGCCTTTTCTGTTTTTTTTTTGTTTTTTTTTGTGCTTTATTTTTTATGTTTTATGATTTAGTAGCATTCCTTTGTGTGATACTGCTCAAAGCATTTTTCTGATTTTTTTTTTTTTATTATTATTATTATCATTATTATTATTATTATTATTATTATTATTATTATTATTATATGCAACTTACCACCAGCTCTCAACTTTCCCTAAAGAATTTATAAATTATTTTAATTCTCTTTTCCAGACTGCTGTGCTGTTGGAAGACCAAAGACCAAAATTATAGCAGCACATCAAACTGCCTCATTGAGAAGAAATCGTAATCATAATGGCTATGGATACATTGCATTGTAATCAATTCAGGAACATAAAAGATCACCATGGATAACAACTAAAATTTGGTCATACTAAACTCTGTTTCTTATTTCAACTATGCCACCTGTTAGAACACCAACAAAAGCAAAGAAAAAGTCACCCTTGCCATCAAAGGTTTGCAAGCTCAAGAAAAGTAAGTTGACTACACCCAAGGGCCAGAAGCTAAAGTCAGAATTGGAAGTTAAGAAGAAATGGAAGAAATTAGAATTGGAAGTTAAGAAGAAAAAGAATAAATCATTGTTGGAAGTTAAGAAGAAAAGAAAGAAATCAGTGTTGGCAGTTACGGAGAAAAAGAAGAAATCAGAGTTGGAAGTTGAGAAGACATCAGAGTTAGAAGTTAAGAAGAAAAAGAAGAAATCTGAGTTGGAAGTTGAGAAGACATCAGAGTTAGAAGTTAAGAAGAAAAAGAAGAAATCAGAGTTGGAAGTTGAGAAGAAATCAGAGTTAGAAGTTAAGAAGAAAAAGAAATCAGAGTTGAAAATTAAGAAGAGAAGGAAGAAATCAAAGTTGAGTGTTAGGAAGAAAAAGAAGAAACCAGAGTTGGAAGTTGAAAAGGAAAAGAAAAACAAGAGAAAAGAAGAGACTCCATCCAAAACTGTCAAGGCATTAAAACAGAGAGACCAGAAGGTAACCACGAAGATCCCCAAGTCTCCCTTTAAGTTCTTAGCTGAGAAGCAGAGAGTGACCTCTCCGCAACAGAAGGACAAGATAGCCAACAATGAAAGAAAACGAAAAGATTCTGAATCAGAAGTTGAGATTGAAATAAAAAAGAAAACAAAAATTAATTCTCCATCAAAATTGTCTCAGACAACAAAATCTAGACCTCAGGTGGAGGCAGAGCAAGAAATGCTTCAGACAAAAAGCCAAGATGTATCGGTCAAAGAAATGGGAACGGAAACTACCACTAAGAATATATGTGTCACATGTTTGTGTTGTGACATGGTGGTTTCTGAACAAAATCTACAATCCCATTTGTTCTTTGGAAATATAAAGTGTGATTTTTGTCTATATCAAATAAACAAATGCACTGAATTTGCTAACATAAGACAGATAAACAGCAACTGCTCAAGAAGTCCAACCGGGAAACATTGTTCATTTCAGTGGGATTCATGTGTCACTTATGTGCTGAATAGTTTGAAAAGAGAATTAGCCATAAGAAATTTTTGTAAGAAGATAAAGGACCAGCTAAATATAAAGAATGTTTGTGTTGAAATCTTAAAGTATTTAGCAAGCTTAAAATACTTAGAAGAAGAAAAGCCTTGGAATTTGGCCATTATAGAGCTCAAGACATACTGTGAACAAATTTTAGGTCAACCACAGAACATCAGAAATTTTAATCCGGATTGTTTAGAAATAATTAGAGGTGCAAAATATGGTAGGAAACTCAGTGCTGAAACTAAGGTATGTATTGAGGAAAATCAGATCACAAGAACAAAAGAACTGGATCAAGAACAGAGCAATTCAGAAGCAGATAAAGATATACAGCAGAATCAGGTGACGGAAAGTGCTTCATTGACTAAGTTAGGCCCACCCATTGTGTCATCTAACGTCACTGGAACTTCTGATAACATCAAAACAGAGACCGACCAAATTATATATCCTCAACAGAAAAAAAAATTAAGTAAGAGAAAGAATCAGCACCAAAAAGTAAAAAGAGTAGATCTGAGAAAAATTGCACAATTACCTAGTGATGGTCGTTACTTACTAGTTAATTATCCTGAAGAGAAGTGTCCAGAAGAATGTCCTGAATGTTACTCTGGATTTTATCCTTCCAGTTTCACCATGAATTGTTCCACATGTATTACAAGACTAGAGTGTGAAGTTTGTGGCCTTGTTATATTCATAGTTCCAGGATAGCTTGAAAACCCAAGCCTTTTTATATTGCTTTCAATTTTAAGGTGGTTTTCCTCTTAATATATAGTTTTATACATCTTCACGAGTGCACTTTTGCATATCATTTTATATGTATAGATTCTTTATAATGACCCTGTAAGGAAAATTGAACGTATACATAGAATAAATTTGATTTTTTGTAAATAAACCTTAACCTTTTAGATTCTTTACCAATACAGATGAAGTGATTTTTCATTAGGATTTGGCTTTAGTTAATATTCCTACTTGTACATTTCAACAAACAATAGGAAACAAATTGATGGTATTAGCTTAAAGATACAATCAGTTGGAATTGTTTCCACTAACTGGATATGCTGAGGGAAGGACTACAGGATCAGCCAGATAACTATAACTTTTTTGTTTAATTTACTCAAACACTGCTTCATACCTTTCTTTCTCTCTTTCTTTCTCTCTTTCTTTCATAGACTTTTTAAAACCCCATTCCACCTCATATATACATATATATATACATATATATATACATATATATATATACATATATATATATACATATATATATATACATATATATATATGTATATGTATGTATGTATGTATGTATGTATAGATAACCAGAACAAAACTGTATATTTTTCTACAGGTGTCTTAACCCTCTCTGGACGGGTGGTACACTACTGTACCACACATTCTAGGCCCGTTCGCTGGGGACGCGATACGGCGTCGTTTATTCAGTTGATTTAGGCCTATGCGTTCAAAAGCCCCGGAATTGTGACATGCAAGGCTGGAATGCCCCCGGCATGAATGGGTTAAATGCAAGGAAAAAAATAGTACCTATGGATAATATATGGAAATATTTGAGGGTTTCTGAAAAAATCATGTTTTGACTAGCCTTCTGCTAGCTTCTTCTATGTGTTGCACATTTTGATGTGGAAGCTCATGAGTTGATAAAGACCACAGCATAATAGTTTAAAATTAGTCTTAACCTATTGCCCAACGACCTAACTGGTGGTCAAGGCAGGCAGTCTACGACACTAGCAGCACCAGCCAAAAATTGGAGGGACAAGGAGAGAGTTTTCTCCACCCTCCAGGTAGAGCAGAATAGCCCAAACAGTATTTTTCCATAAATCCATCATAATATGCGAGTTTAGGCTGACTTTGGAACCCTGTAGAGCTAGCGCCATTACAGCCATAATACTTCATGACTGTATGCGCATTTCAACTGTGAGCAGATCCCAATGTTGCGTCATGTACGCATTGACACCTGTCTCTTAGGCCTAATCGGTGCCAACATGTATGTCATGATACCTGCACGCAATGGGTTAATAAGTGCAAGAGTAGAAGTTGCCTGCTACAACTTTCTGATGCACAGCAAATCACATTGCTATATTTCATATTATTAGTGTATTTATTGTATTATGAGTAATGAGTGAGTGATGATGACAGAGTCAATCATTATTGCTATAATCGCTATAATATTCAGCAAAATGAGTGGTACTTGACATCCAAAACCTATATGACACCACTTTCTCCTAGTACAAACAGGACAGAGAGCCTTGAATGGCACCCATCCACTGTCTCTAGAAAGCACTATCTTTGGAAAGCAATGGCACACAGCAAGTTGCCCAACTCTTGCTCTAAAGTACTGGCAACGAAGGATGTGCAGGCAGAACAAGAAGAGGAAGGTGACTCAAACCATGACCAGTGTCTACAATGTGCCCTTGTGCCAGTAGGGATGCCTTTTACTGTGGCACTCAGTCATAAGTACAGGTTTCCTTCCTTTTCCCAACCTCTTCATGTTATCTTCATTGTAGATGGTTATATCTTTTGTATTAGTTCACGATAATACACAAACACACAAAATAAATTGTGTGCATTTTGTCCTCCCATAAAATAGCAATACTTTTATCACACTGAATATTAAGAAAATAATGAGCTTATATGGACCCTGTGTGACTATATAAACACTGATTTAAGCAAAGAATCTTAAAATATTTATGGGAATAGGAAAGTTTAATGCACAGTATTTCTTGGATATTACAGTTATCCACATACTGAACATCCCTTGTACACCTGGCTGTGGTTAAAAGAGAATGAATAAATGGAGGAAAGAGACAACTTTGAAAGATGGAAACTGTAATTCGTATACACTAATTAGTGCAAAATTGAGTGAATTATTAAATCGCTTGGTTAACTGCACAGAAAGACTTTAAAAGGAACACAAGTCATTTATCAAATTCCTCACTCCTGACTTGAGGAGTCAGAATGCATATCTGACACTAATAACATCCAGTCATCAACATTTTCGGGAGGAATAGGGCTAGCAATTAAATATTTATTTAATATTATCAGACCAGTGGTAGGTATTCACCAATAAGGAAAGATTTAGAACCACAAATTGAATTTAGTGGAGGAGTAGACCACCTGAATACCCATTTGAGTGGTAGTGATTAACATAACCTAATAACGCTATGTGGCATCTATACAAGTCATGACAAGGTGGGCCAGAATGCCATGAGAAAGGAAGCAGCTCTGTTCAGTGCACTATATATAGTTTTAGGCTCCAACTCTAGTTCTCAAGTAAATGCCTTCTAATGTTGGTATAAAAGTAATTGATAAACAATTGTTTATTTGTCCAAAGTCAAAAGGGAGGGGGGGGACATTTCATCTTGTGCAGGAGACCTTGCTATTACTCCCAGCATGGCATCTAGTGCACTCCAATTTATTTTCTGCTTTTATTAGTTCAGGAGCTGAAAGGCAAAACTGCTGAATACTGTAAAAACATATCCTCTTCATTTTTGAAGGACATTGAAACTAAGTATGATAAACATGTTTGCTTTGTGCAAGGATAATTAGGCATACTACACCAGAACTAATGAATTGAAAAAAATTGTACCATATAAGACTTCTGTGCACTACTTAATTATAATTGAGAAAAGAGTCTCATTGCAAACAATGATGAAACATGAAATGAATATAAAAAAAATATTTCTAGAATCCACTTCATGGATGATACTGTGGATATGCTGTAAATCCCTAATGATATTTGCTGGAACCTTCAGGTAGCATGCATGTCAGCTTTCATAAAGATTTTATTAAGCATGTTTAAATATCCAGGGGGCAGCAGCAGCTCAGCCATATATCTGATACCCTTGATAAGCTGCAAGGTGATTTCACATTTCTATCCAGTGCATCTAATGCATGGAATTAATTACTCCAAAGTTAAACACATGCACCACAAAGGCTCTGTGAAGTCAAATATAATAGCTTTACTACTTTTATATTGTGTTGCTAGTCTCAATTATGAAGAGAATTAAATGTAAGTTACTTCTTACCATACTTTCCCACATTTAAATTTAGAGATTGTGATATTTTCCTTTTCTCTCTCTCTCTCTTTGAACTACAGGATCTGAGTATGTTCAAATTAATCCAAAGATTTCTTGGGCTATCCTCCCAGTTCTACATCTATTGTGAGGATGTATTCAACTTTTGGCTAAAAAATAAGCTTGGTATTGAGGATACAAAGCTTGTGAAAATTTACAAGAATTAACATCTAATTATGTTCAACATAATGATGAAATAATGTCAAGCATGGTTCTTGAAATTACTTGGTGAATTGTAAGCAATGATTGCAAAATGCAGACTTGATGAAAGATTCCATTAGTCTTTTTTCATTTCAAAAAAGTATTTTTCTAATGTTGCCAGGAAAAGCTATAAACAATGCATATACATTGATAATTTTGGAGACTGGTCATACTAATTATGATTTTCATTTAGTTTTAGATCGTGTTCAGACAATTAGTACATAAATTATTTAAATAATATATATATATATATATATATATATATATATATATATATATATATATATATATATATATATATATATAAAATTGTGAAATCAGAGTCTTTTGGAAACATAAATGTATTTTTATATCATAAATTGTGATAAAGAAACTAATATTACACAGTTAAATCCACTTATGTAATTCTATATAAATATATTATGAAATGTGGATTTGCTTCATGAAATTTTAGTAAATTTTTGGTGCTTTAGTAAAATTTAAATATTTATTACAAACACAAACACAAACACCAAACTCCATTCACTTTAAGAATGCCATAAGAAGGGTAACTAATATGACATAATATTTGCACATTAATTTAAATATCTCGTCTGTATGTTCTAAATGTACGTTATGGTGTTCTTATATTTAACATTCTTCATTTCAATTAAAGAATTCATGGTATATCAAAAATAAAGTCAGGGTAATAAACAAAAACATATTTTTTCTTCATTTATTTTCAGTTATTCAAGTTCAACAAATTTGCCTAATCAAATATGAGCCTTATTTGTAATATGATCTAAATAAAGAAGTGTTGGCAACATTTTCTTTTGTAACATAACTGCATAAGTAATTTTCAAAACTGAACTATATGTTAACCATAAGATGTTTTTCTTTATGCTAGATTACAATATTTACTGAAACTACCGCTTGTGTTCTCCACCGTCCTCTACACACTCTTCGTCAATCTGTTGAAAAAATAATCAATATTAAAAAACAATCTTAAATGAAGTTTTAAATCTCACATTACTTCTAATCTTATACTTAATGCTCAGGTAAACCAGAAAACCCCAGCGAAATGCTAGCCGGAGCCAAAACCTCTTTGCCGGTAATTAACTTATACAAGCTGTAATTTCTGAACACTTGTATATAAAAGTCACTCTGCCAATTTGCAATAAGTCAGTCTTACTGAAACTAGCATAAAGTACTGCTATAAAATTTGAGATCGGGGGACTTTACTGCAGAGGGGGACGTGCCCCACAATATATATATATATATATATATATATATATATATATATATATATATATATATATATATATATATATATATATATATATATATATTCTTTTGAAATAGCAACTCAAGTAATAATTTTCAATAGAAGTTGATAAAAAAAAATTAGACATTCCTAAGACAATCAATTCTTTTCACAGGCAATATCATCTACATCAATTAATCTTTTGCCCAATATAAAATATCCATATCTCATTCACCAATAACCCAATGATGATGGTGTGTCACCCCGTGTGACACGGCAAAGTGCCTGATGACGGGGCGACACACCAGTGTGACATCCCCGAGGCAATATTGTATAGGCCTGGCATAGGGGGTTGCCACTTCTCGCCAGTCCCGTCAGGATTGGGTTAAGGGACAATCCCTTTAGAGCAGGTTATGAAGTAAATTTTTATTTAATACATTTTTTCTATTCATGATATGGAAATAAATACATCTAGACAGAAAAACAAGGACCGACAAAAATGTATTGCTTGATTGATACAGAATACATGTAGCACAAAGTAGATAGTTAACTAAGAACTGCTTATGAAGTTCCATCAACACTTTATAGTACTGTCCACTTCTGATTGACAGATAGATAAAAAGAGTTTTGCAAATTATCTGAAAACTAGAAAATCTTTATTTTTAGGTGTGCAGTATCACCCAAACAATTAAAAGGACCAATAAAAGAGTAACCCTATGCTTACCTCAGGCCACTTCTCAGGAATCATATCAAGAAGGTCATC